>NC_135118.1:12015666-12330500 GCF_050908995.1 Andrena cerasifolii | reverse complement strand
AATTGAGCATTATAAAAAATATACGCAAATAAAATTATTCTAAACATAAAATATAAAATGATATAACACAGAATACATATATTAGTAAACTATTGACAATACTTATTATATATATATGGATCTTCGCCACGAAAACAACGAAAAGAATCTTTACCTACGTACATGATTAAATATTTTTTATTTATCAACTATTTTTAACAAATAAGCACGCAAAAATCCTAATGTGTCTAAACTCTGGTCTCCTAATTGCGAATTAATTTTTGTACAAAGTAATCCAGCCGCGGAAGGAGCTCTCTCAGATTCTACACTTGTTGGTCGGTAAGTCATTAGGAAATGATATGCCATTTTCATAGTATGTATATTTCCCCCTTTTCTTTACTGATGACTTGATTCCGATTTTTAGTTTTTTTTTTTATCAGAGTTAGTTTTTCTTGAGATACTTTAGTTTTCGTCTTCATTAGCAATTGAAGTTTTTCTTTCATTGATAACATAGTAAATGTCGAAGGAATTATTGAACGCATATACGCGCTATATTAGTATATGTAATTTTTCAAATCACCGGTAAAAAAATAGCGAATTATCGATAAAAAATTGAAGATAGGTATTTCTCGCGATTTACCGATATTACAATCCCTATATCAACGTAAGAAATCTGGTGAATTGGATTAAACATGACATATTACCCACAAAACATTTTTTAAAGCAGCTTGAATTTCAAACTTTCAGATCCCAGCATGCTTCAAAATCGTTTATGTTTTGTAATATGCGCTTCCCCTCGTCTGTATACAGGCTGCCCCGCGAGACAAAAGTGTTGGCAAGTTTCTGGATAGTCTTTAATTCATACGAGAAAGTTCCAGGGAGTTACATCAAGACAGATTGCACTTCCGTCGAGAGTGATTCAATCCTAAGGGACCGAGGCAGCATATCAGTCGTATCGAAGTAAAATAAATCCCTGTACATTCTTTTTGATACGTTTTCATGGAGCTCTCGTAAACATGCAGTTCGTGCGAGTATCTTAAGGATCGATGACTACCGAATTTTTAAAGTCAGTCGGAAGTCGGTCCATTGTGCTTATCGATTTGTTATTCTCTGTTTTCTGTTGAGCGGGTTTTTTTTTAATGCTCTACAAAGTAGATAGGTATTATGCTGGTGAAAATATAATGGAAAAGCTGAAGGAACTTGTACGGCGTTCGGTACGAGAAGCGTATTCTCTGCTGATTTGTATGTATAAGTCAAGAGGGCGACGCAAATAGGCTGTTAGAGAAAAGGTTTATAAGATTTTATAAAAGGTTTATATTGCAGCTTTCCTGTTTCTTTGCTCGTTATATTCTCCAATATGATGATTTTTTAACTTCTACTTTAAGAAAAGAACTATGAACTACTAAGTGGTTTTTCAGGAACTAACATAAATTACTGCTAACGCATAAAATTTGTAAACGTTAAACATGCTAAGGAAATCAGAATTTCTTAAAAGCAGAGAGGAATAAAAGACGCGCGTGTGGCTTTCCAAAATGGTTTTCGAATGTTTGACTGCTAAACCTGCCATTAACTGCAAAATTAAGAAAAATGGGTATCTACACTTGAAAGACATCTCCAGAACTGTTAATTTCGTTAAAAATATAGTAGAATGTTTCTGATGATATTTTTAAATTAACTCGCAAAACTTTTTCAGTTTACTCAGTAAATTTTAAAATAATATCCAATATTATTCACTTCTTCCAGTCACGAGTAAAATTCTTAATAAACCACTTTCTAAGTAGACAGAATCATCGATGTTATCCATTTTAAGCATTGCGAAATACCAAGTAGAATATTTCATCAAAATACAGATATATCTTCACAAAGATTTCAAAGAATATTCTTCTAAGTAAGTCCTTATCACAACACATATCCACTGTAACCACAGCCAAAGTATCATAGAACTTACAAATCTCTCGTTCTTTCAGCATCTGCATCCACATCGTTAACGCGCGCACGTGTAATCAAGATGCCATCACCCACTTCCTATCTTGTAGTCTCGAGGCACTCAAGAAATTTGTCAAACTTGTCCCGTTAGAGACACGGTTCATCCACTCTTCCCTTCTCGCCCCTCCGCGCCAATCCCTTTCTGCTTCAACATAGTTCTTACCCATCTTTCCTCTTCCCACCCCCATCTCTCTGTTAGCTATCACCACTTTCCTCCCTACAGGGAGAAATCAATATAGCCGCGCTTTTCCTAGCAAAATGACGTTGACGTAGTTGGCAAAGCGTGGAAACTGCCGTATCGCGAGTCCCCTCCGCTTTCGAAAGTTTCCCTGCCACCCTCAAGTCTCGACGTCTTTCGGATGCGCTTGCACGTGTTACGTTCTAACTTGACACTTTCCAGTTTGACGGAGCGAAACGTGTCCTCACCGCGATTCACACCCCACCCTCGCCCCCTTGCAAATTACATGAAAATATCGTATCGGTTTATAGTGAGCCGTTTTTTTTTTTTTTTAAGTGACAAGCCCGCGTTTTCTTGTTTCGTGGCATTTAAAGTGTTGCTCTTTACCCTGCTTAAAAATCATGTTAATCGCTGATAAGTTTTCTTTATGCTTTTAAGATCGCAGATATGTGGAAGTCTATTATGTGAACCTTCTATGAGCATGGCTTATGAGAAACAATGTTTTTGTTGATTGCAAATGAACTTACAATGGTTTCAAAAGAAAAATATATGCATGTAAATAGTCAAAGTTCTGCTGATTAATTTGTAGGGATATTTAACCCTCCGAGGTCACGCCTCCTTATAATCACAAATTGGTCACATCGGATTCATTGCAACCCAGCGTCATGTTTTAATCACCATTTTCGTATTTTTGAATCTTTCGACTTTTGAGTGATAATTGTACATTCGTAATACTCATACAATCATGCTCTAATAGTATTTTTTCTAGAAAATTATTGGCTATTTTCGATTTTGTGCTATAACTCGGGAACTGTAAGGGATAGAAAAAAAGTTTCAAAACAAAAGTTACTTCTTTTAATTAGATCTATCATTTGGTAAAAAAAATATTTTACAGTTCACGAGTTATAACACAAAATCGGAAAATAACTGGATTTTCAGGGGTCAATTACACCCCCTGAGAGTGAATATGGGCAGCAAACAAAAATTCCGTTGTAATCAAGAGGAAATTCTCTACATATCCACACAGTTTCAGAATTTTTTGAATTTCCGGCTTCGGGATGTTCCCTTGTCAGTCAAATTGAACAGTGTAATTTAAGTAAAAATTAGAGGTTGGTAAACTGGTGGAGGTGGACAGTCCTAAATGAAAATTAAAATTGCACTGATTCTGTGGTGACTCTTTAGACATGTGCACTGCAATTTCTAGAGAATTTATCAAACAATTCTTTTGTGCAATATTTATTAATCAAATTCCTATGGACTGATCTAACGTTCGAAGGTGTTGAGACGTTTACTATGCAATGATTTCTAAACTACTGTATACGATAATCTCTGTAAGCTAAACTTCGTGCAAGCATTCGTTGGTCCCTATAAATTAACAATTACTCCGCAGCTCAGATTAACGTACACTACGATTACGCTGCTTCCACGCTAGAATGCAAAATCGGTTAATGAAACGGTAAAGTCCAGCGTAAATTCTGTCGGAACATTAAAAACTTCTTAAATGACTGAGGTTCGTGCAGACATCCCACGAGTACTATGGGAATAGTATTATTATTTTGAATGAACTCTTTGCGCCCGAAGTTTCTCACGTTTGCCACTTCAAAAATAAATAATGAGCTCATCCTCGGAAAAGCTTTTACCCATTACGTCTGCTTAATTTATTTTTCGTTGCAAAGTCGTAGTGCTTGGAAGGAACAACGATGTCGAATGCTTCCCCTGAACATTGAAAAGTTTCTGAGAAAGTTAGGTGGCACTTTGAACGAATTGGATTTGCCGTCCAAGTTATACTGTAGAGCCTCCAATATCCTAATTTGCAGGGAAATATGATTCACTTTCCTTGTGGTGAATATTCCGGATTTCAAAAAGACAAATCTCCACTGCCACTTTCATTGCATTATTTCCCTAGTTCGGCACGAGAATTTCAACTAATATTAATGATATCCTTGTCAGTTACAACTGAACTTGTTTTGGTCACATCCATCATAGAAGGAAATGTACTGGGTGGATAGTAGAATGTTTAAATGACAGAACATTCGAATAGTGGAGTATTCGAAATAACAAAATTTTCGGATAGTAGAATATTCATATAAAGATAATTCGGATGGTAGAACGTTCGACTGGCAAAACTTTCGGATAATAGAATATTCGAACGACAGAACATTCGGATAGTGGAGTATTCGAAATAAAAAAACTTTCGGATAGTAAAATATTCATATAAAAATAATTCGGATAGTAGAATGTTCCACTGACAAAACTTTCGGATAATAGAATATTCGAATGACGGAACATTCGGATAGTGGAGTTTTCGAAATAAAAAAACTTTCGGATAGTAAAATATTCATATAAAGATAATTTAGATAGTAGAACGTTCGACTGACAAAACTTTCGGATAATAGAATATTCGAACGACAGAACATTCGGATAGTGGAGTATTCGAAATAAAAAAACTTTCGGATAGTAAAATATTCGTATAAAGATCATTCGGATAGTAGAACGTTCGACTGACAAAACTTTCGGATAACAGAATATTCGAATGACAGAACATTCGGATAGTGGAGTTTTCGAAATAAAAAACATTTCGGATAGTAAAATATTCGAATAACAGAACATTCGGATATTAGAATGTTCCGTTGCACGAACATTCAGTTAGTAGAGCATTCGAGTGACAGAACATTCAGGTAATAACCGGGTGTTCAGATACTGGTGCTCCTACGGTATAATACATACTTTTAAACTCTTCACAGTAGAGTTGAGAGTAACGGATATAAATTCAGACCCCACGGCAACGGAGCACAAGTGACGGCCATGGGAAAGTGAAACGAAAAAGAGGACACACACCTAGAAGCGACCCCACGTTCACGTCGAAACTTTTCATTCTTCCCCAAAACGACGCCCCTGTAAACGCGATCTCTTATTTTGCATTCATCGAATGCAAAGAGGAGACTGGTTTTCGAGTGCGAAGGCAATTAGCGATGGCATAAATTGAGATGGACGCGGATGTCGGGGAGCATGTTGAGCAGCTCTATGAGACCCGCGGCTCATGAATATGAAACGAATATGACTGTAAGCCCTTTTGTTCCGTGGCCGGTCGGTCTGACGTATCGATTCGTTTCCCCTGCTGTCACTATGCATTTCACTGCTGCGTCCCGTATGTTTGCCAACTAGTGTGCTTAACCCTTTCGACTCGACATTTTTCTATTCGGATTTTATTATATTATCTTGCAAAAATCGATTGCACTTGGTTACGGATACGTATAGATCAAATCTGAAGGATGTACGCCAATTTTAAAAATTGGGACATACATATTTGCCCCTGCGATTTTTGTGAATGGGACATATGTGTCTCGAAAAAGTCAATTTGGGTTAAATACTTTCGATCTTCTGTCGGTATGTTATACACGTATTTTTTATAATATTCCTCTCAGTGAATAAAAATTCTACATATTTCAGAGGGGTGGGGAAGAAGCGTTGCTTTGACGGAGTGCAAAATTTCACGGGCGATAAGGTATGCAAAGGCCTTTGCAGCGTAACTAGGAAAAAATATTTTCACCGTAATCAGGAATAAAAATAGAAATGCCTAATGGGACATGTGTCCCGAAAACGCATAGGCGCTAGGGCGGAGCGATACTATTAGGCGAAAATTAAAATTTGAATTTTCAGTTCGCCTGGGTGCGGGATAGTTGCCATTTGATTTACCAGAAACAACTGTAAAAAAAAATTTGGAAAATATTCATGTGATTTTATGATCATTTTTAGGAGAAAAAGGAACCTGCAGACATGAATATTTTCCAAAATTTTTTTACAGTTGTGTTTGGTTAATCAAACGAAAACTATCTCGCACCCAGGCCAACTGAAAATTCAAATTTAAATTGTCCGCTCCGCCCTAATAGGCACTTCTCTAATAATTTAAAAACTGTTTAAGCAAAACAGTTATAGCATACTATAAATTGAAAGGCCACGATGACAAATTTCAGAGCATTGTTCAACGACGCGTGTAAAAAACGAGATTTCTATGCTTGTGACTCTGCAGCCAGATACCCTACCAAAATAAAGCTTATCCATCACGTTACTACGTTGCTTATTCTCACGAATGCCACTCAAAGATAGTAGTATATAGTCAGATTAACTAAAAAAAGAATACAACAACGCACGTATTGTTCCACAGACGATTGCAAAAATTCACTGGGACATATGTGTGCCAACATGGTCGAAAGGGTTAATCTCAACTTTCTGTGGGCGAAGCAGATCCTATGGGGTGATGATTCATCAGCTTATGTTTCTTCACGATTAGTTGCAATGCGATCAATATTTTCCATCCTGTTTTAACGAGTGCAATCCATTGGGAACTATAGGTGCAGTAGAAATACATATGGCGAAGGACAAATGTAAGTACTACATTGCTAGAGATTTTTCTAAGCGCCTGTGTTGAGTCACAGGAAAGATCCGTGCATTGATTGTTGTAATTATGCAGATGTACACATATACAATTGACTTAATGAGATTTATAGAGCGTGAGAGCGTGCGGCATGGTTCTTGATATAATAAGGCGTTACATTTCAGATTTCTGATAGAGTTTTTTCCTTTTTGGTAGAGGATTCTTATCTTGTGTCTATTTTTTTTGTAAAGACTTTGTGTAGAGCTGAAGAGTGCTGGGAAGAATAAACAAATTGATTATTGCTTATTAAAGAGTAACTAGAAAATATTGATCTCTCTATTTAGTAATTACTTAGTTATTTGTAATAGTGACGCGTGTGTCAGTCGTAAAAAATTTCCAAAGGGAAATATTCCAGAAATTTAATTAATACATCTCGTTGCAAGGTAGAGTGAATGTAGTTTTGAATGTAATATTAAAATTATTGAAGTTCTGTTTCACCCGAGATAAATAACGTTTTTCCTAATGCTCAAGAGTAGCTCATACTTTGGTATTTTAGTATTAATACTGCTCAGTGACGCAAAAATTACATAAAAATTCCGGGGAACAGCAGCAAAGATAAAAGAACAGAGTTTCCTTACTGCAAAGTGGAAAGAAGCCCCTGCGATGCAGAGGGATAAAGTTGGGGAGAGTATAATTTCTGAAGTAACTATCCGAGTACATACTGTTCAAAGTCCAGACGAAGAAGTCCATAAATTGGATTAACGAAGTGGATTGTCGCTAATTTCACATAAAATTCCACGAAAATTGTACGCCATCCCAGCAAATATTTGGGACGAGGCTATTCCATCCTGCTTCAATATTTTAAAAGAACTGATTAATCAACTGTCTGATTGCCTTCCAAGGAACCACTCACGCCTTTACAATTTTCTATAAAGGTATATACGAATAGAAACAAAAAAGCATTATTACGGCTCCAGAACTCTAGAACATCTGCAAGACAATTGTCATCACTTACAAATGTGATTCTATTCTTACAGCGATTAATATTTCAAACTCTGGAGTTCGTTTTTCTAATAATATAAATTAAACACTAAATATTAACCCTTCGTGGGCATACCTTCTTATAATCACAAATTGGTCACATGGGGTTCCCTGCAGCCCAGCGAAATTTCTAAGTTACCATTTTCGTATTATTTAATCTTCTAACTTTTGTGTGATAATAATTCTACGTTTGCAATACTATAACAGTCTTTCTCTAGAAATCTAAATTTTGATATGATGAAATTTGCAGTTGAAAAGGACGAGGAAAGAAATGTTTTTTTTTCTCGATAAATCCCCTTTGGAAGTCGTAAAGACGCGACATTCGAGCTCGAAAATTGCTCTTATGGTGCCATACACTCCGCACGACCAGGAACGGTTAAAAATCCCCTAATTAGTACCTAAAACCCGCGAGTACCATATTTTACCAATATCCTGTATCCTCGGTTACGTAAAAACGTGGAAGTGCTTTTTCAAACGAACTCGAGCAGTCCTGTTGAAAGTAGAGCAGAAATCACGAGAGGGTTCAATTACTTGTGACTAAAAGTCCGCGGAGTATCAATTATACAAACGAGTCCCGTCGTTACGAACGTCATCAGCGTTCGATCGGGGCTAGGTAAAGCCGAATCGCGAGGAATGAGGATGACGACACAAGAGCCGGTTGATTCATCGGATAATAATCCGTGATTTGGAAAAGGGGGACGCTCCCCCGGCGTATCAGGGCGGTCGAAAGTGATTCAATCCGATTTACCGGCGCTTTTGTCTATTTCCGCTTCAATTTCCATGTAAATCGACTTAAGATTCGACGCCCTCGCGGTGGGCGGTCTCGGGGACACGACGCTGGTTCAATACCCCGACGAATCATAGTCGTTCCTTTCAATCTCACGATAGCAAATCCGTGCCACCATCTGCAGCACTCGTTAACGATGATTTCTGAAGCGGCCGACCGGGAACAGTTTTCCAGTCGGCAATTTCTAACCAACGACGCCATCGGGATTATTCCCAGCGACGCGAGTTAGGTCTGCTGGCAGAACCTAATTCACCGGGATCTACACGGTGAATTTATTATAACGGCAGTAGTACGTATTATGTCATCCCGTAAGTAATGTGGTATTTCTGGTGCGTAGCTTGGGAGAATAAGCAACTTTTTGGTAGGTAATGATCAATTAGAGATGCATTCTTATTCCATTTTCCTTTAATCTCTGGATCCTTTCGTATGCTTCTGGTATGTTTTCGATCCCCCTTTTATAAAGACCCTGTGATTCTGGTTGGGAAACTTCTTGTGGTCTAGTTTCTTAAGCCTTAACCGGTGACGTGGAGTCTGGAAAATTCCTGCAGAATTATTTTTTCGTGTATATAATACTTATACGCGTGCACTATCGGTATTGTGGATTCAAGTACCTTCCTGAAATTAGTAAAAGTTAATTTGCTTCATATGTGTTCTCCTGTTCGAGTAATATTTTTTGTGTTAATAACGTGGCGGAGTCTGTGAGATTCCACATCACTGTTAACGTAAGTATTTCGCTTATGGTTTATATTTACTTTTACTGAATTTCTTCATACGTAGTATGCAGTATAGAACAGTTAGATTTTTTATTAGTTATTACTTTTCTCTTTGGAAACATCTTATACGTGTTTTAAATTTTGAAACGATTTTTTTAATGTGTACTACTCACGAAGTCTGTATAAATTGTTCTATATACTTAATATATATATATATATACTTCGTTTTTATCTTGAACAAGTTGTTTATTTAATATCATAACCGAAATTAATTACACATTTTCGATATCTTTTTGTACACCTTATAAACAAGAAGAAAACGTAACACCTATATTTTCCTTCTTTTCATTCGGCCTTGTTTTACAATATGTCGTGCGATGGACACAACTTTCAGTGGTTTTGAGCAAAACATGCAAAGATATATTTTCAAATATGTAATAAAGTCACCAATAACTCCAGTATATGTCAAAAATGAATTTAGGCTTGACAGTATCAAATTATTAAGGGGGAGTGTGTCACCGTTTTTGTCACCAAGTGAGACGTCACCGGTTACGAGTTAAACCAAATTTGACAACGAGATATAATAATAATCTCCCCATACCTGACAAGTATTTTGTAATAGACAAAATATTCAATCTACGCGAGTCAAGCTTTGATACGCGTTTGTTGTAGGATTCCTGTAGAATAGTATTTGTACTAAGTGGACGAAAATAATTTACAATAAATTTGCGCTGCTAGCAATGGTAATACAATCATCTACATAATTCGGAGCGCAAATGCATTGCCGCGTAGTTCGCGCACGTGTTGCTGCTACAATCCATCAAAATATCCTGAATTCGATTACACCGCGCAATCAATACGGTCCATAAATTAAACATGTTAATTAACACGAAACCGTGCAGCGTACAACGATTCTTTGATCTGGAAAGTTGTGAAGCTGATGAAACAATACAGAATCAAAGCGACATCGAAGGGAGACAGCTGCCTGTTTTTCCACGAGGGGCGTAGGAACTCCAACTCACCGATTTAACTAATTTTGCATATATTTAGTCCGTGTCATGTACATATAGTTATGTGTTAAATGCATGGAAAGTAGTGCTAAAAATTTTATGAGAAAATGGATCTTCGAGTAAAAACAGTAACCTAATCGTAGAAACAATTGAAAATTAGTAAAAATATATACATATGCCTTTTTTTAAAAAGGAACATTTCCACATAGAAAAATTTTTCAATAATCGCCAATCACTATGGTACCTACGTTTATTAACAAAAATCACTTATTTTTTATTAGTATACGTACATTTTATTCTTGCTTCTGATAGCAGTACTGTTTTAAATTTAGCAACATTATCTTAATAGTTATTTTACAAAAACTATATGGAAATAAGCCCTTTTGCTATAAACACATTTGAAAATAAGTCCTTTCGTAACGTACACATTACTTTGCAAGACTATTTTTTACTCTTTATTACACTTGAGCTGCCACTGAAACTTAATTAATTACGACATCGTTTTTACGTATGAGCATGTATCGAGGGTACAGAAGAAGCGAGACCCTGAACTCAATTTTTTCACAAACTTTTTAGCACTTCGTGTAATAGGTTTAATACATCATTATCATACAGTGCTCTAACTAAAGCAAAATTTAAACCCGAACCTCGTGCACTCCCTTGTTAGACAATAGCTTCTGACAGCGTGAAAATCGAAGCGATGCAAGGAGACGTCTGGTGTATCTTTTGCATTCCACTGCCTGGGGCTCGCAGGAGCAGCGGTCGGCAGCTATTTTCATAAATCCAGTGTCGTCACCCTTAATTGCAATTTGCTGTAACGCCACGATTTTGCCAACGCCACTTTATTGCTCCTCTCTTGGCCGAGCTGCCTTCCCTAATACGCGCCTACGTGTCTCCCCTTTCCCCCTTCCATCAATCCTCCCCTACCGCCAGAAATATCGACCTGTCAAATACCCTTTGGTCCCATCGGCATTCGCAGGACCATCTGAAAGAGTACTCCAGTTTCAATCCGCCCTGTACGAGAAATCGCTTCTTCCACGATTAAACGTGGAAGAGTATAATAAACTCGAACGGTTCGGCGGATATGATTCGAGTGCAGTTCCCTCGGGAAATTTTATCTGGACGTTTCGTATCCAACAGGGTCAGAAGAATCGAATCAGGGACGTCGCATAATTCGGTGGTTAACGTCGCTGGCACTGGTACGTGGTTTATGGGCGGGTGGAGGGGGGTTGCTTCGCGGCTCGACCTCGTCCTCGTTGTTAAGTATAATTGCTATTTATTGCGCGCGGCTTTGCAATTGTAGCCGTGCTTGTTGTAATCCTGGACGTTAGTACCGCGCTTCAGTGGCGGCTCGGGCGTCTTCGCCCGCCTTTTCTGCCCAGCGCTGCTTATTGTGGTCCAGACGTTTACCCGGGTCAGCGCATCGCCACTTGTCGACGAGATTAGCGGCAGTGGCCGCGATGGAAACACCGGTTCTCGTTCGATCACCGAAGTTAAGCATCGTGGGGCGCGTATCGGGGAAAGATGGGTGACCGTTTTTCTCCTGGTGCGTTGCTTGCTGCTGGCAGACTTTAGGGGTAGGTTTCCCCGGTTGCGAACGTTTATAATTCGTGACTGTGTTATGGCCTGCCTAATAGCAAAAATTCCTTACGGTGATCCCATCGAGTTATAAGACGTGGTCTTTCAGACCTCACTCTGCTTTCCGTCCACCCTGTGGCCTGCACGGTGGTCCCCTAGAAAGAGATTAAATGCTCACTCCATCTTGCTTGGTTTCAATGCTGCTATAGAGGAAACTCTGAGGCTCAGCGCGTCAGTTGGACCTTGTATAAACCGACACTATCTGTCGACGCGATTAAGGCGGATTCATACATATCAGTCCTGTGGCGGTTCCACGCTGTTAGGGTGAAAAATATCGTTTTCCTGTTTTGGAATGGAGTAATTCACACTTGGCTGTGCCAGTCATTGCTACAGGAAACGCCTCGCTATGGGCGCGCGCTCGGGGCTGGTGGCGAGCGCTTAACGCATAGCGTCCACGATTCCAAGCCGCCAATGACGCGAGAGAGAAAGAGAGAGAGAACGTAGGCACGTGAAAGACGAAGCGAGACAAAGTATCGTGCTTTCTCTCTTTCGTAGTCGACGGTAACGTCGCGTTGACTCTTCCACCCCCTCTCGCTCAATCTCGGCCGAAAGATTCTAAAAAGTAGTGGGGATAGAGACGAGCGCTTAACGCATAGTTGAAATGAGCCCATAGCGAGAGATTACTGTACTCAGTACAGGCACAAAAAGGCCACTTACACTGACAGCACGGAACTGATATGTGTGAATCCGCCTTTATCCTCAGCGAGGACTAACGTCGCGAGAAGTCGCCCGTTAGAAACGGCGGGCACCGACGACCGGTCTGCCAGAGGACTTCTGCCTACCGTGAGACACGCGGCCGCGATCCGATGATTACGATTTCACGGACAGAACGAGGTGAATTCGCGTTGACAGGCTGCGGTCGCCATCGAGATTTTTATTGACCCGTTCGAGCATAATGAGTCGCGATCGTCGTATAAAGTGAGCCGACAGGTTTGGAGGCCATTCACTTAACCGTGATGAGCGTAATTGACTCGCTTTAGCCTGGAATTTAGATTTCTAAAAGCAGAAAGTTGCAATTTATTTTTCTGAAGTTTCTTTAGATAACTTTTGGCGTTTCTCTTCTGGCGCATGATGTAACTACTTGTGATCTTTTCATATTAATTGTTGTCTTTTGCAAGGTGCAGAATTTTATAATGAGACTGTGTTGTATATCAGCATCGAAGCCAATACGAGTGGGAAATTATAAATGTTTCTGAATAATCTCAACACTTTTATAATTTAATTACTACAGTTAATCATTTGACTCGTCATGAAGAGTATGTCTTCGCACAACATTTCGCTTCTTCCATTTATCCATAAACTAACTGATCGCCACAAAAAGTCAACACCGGAACCAGAAAAAGAATACAAAAACATTACGATCTTTTGATCGTAAAAGGGAAATAAGAATCTGATTCTATGTTTGAATATCCCCGACTCAATGTACCCCACTTTTCCAACAAATATCAATAAAAAGGAGAAACACCAGGACTGGAATTCTATCTTCCACGAGTCTGTGTATTCACATCCATCAATCGAAATAAGCTCGATAACGAACAACCATCTATCCCCAACTGGACTGCGCCCAGCAACTGAAAGGAAATAATTGGCAGAACACTGTCCCTCGGAAATTCGTTTTCGATGTCCCCACCTTTCTGTGTATCCGTTTCTATTATTTGCGGGAGCCTGTTAGACGACAGCAATCGGTGGGGCTTTTTCAGGGATGCGTGCAGCGGGTCACGGGGGCGTCGCAGCCAGCTCCAACTGCAATCCGTTACTCGGTCTACCAGCTGGCCGAAACTGTCGCGCGCTAATGACTCACTAAATTTCATCTCGCGCCCTCCGGTGCAGCGGCGAGCGTCGCGTCGCGCGTCACGGCACCCCCCATCAGGATGCTTTTAATTCGTTTCGCTTTTATTTCGCGTCTCGTAATTCTCCGCGAATTCTCCCACGCTGCTAGCTCTCGGCTGGCCGCTAACGTCATTTTGTCCTTGTCATTTAATTCCTCCTTTTTTTTTTCCACCCCCTTGCCTACTTTGGTTTCCCTCGACAGTCCCTGGAGAGTCGCCGGAACTTTGAAACTATTCAACGGCGCTCCGGCCGCGGATTCTTTTCCGCCGTCCGAATGGAATTCCGTAGGAATGATGTAATTATGAAATAAAGGGGATGGAAAATCTCGGCGAGTGTTAATTCCGGCCACGACGCGGCAGCTCGCTGGCAGAGACGGAAACTTCGTCGGGTATTCTTGTCCTGGTGCTGTCGCTAAGTTTCACATCGATGTAAAATTAATGGCGGCTCGCGAGTTGGAAAATTATAGGGTGCATTTAACGGGGTATTGTTCCATTCCAACTTAGTTTGTCGGATCAGATGGATATTTCATTTTACATTAAATGGTACAGGCGACCTAATCATTTGGCATGTAACAAATTTTTCTAAAACCGCCTTCCTCGTTTTGTTTAAACGGAACTGCGTATTAATTTTCTTTATTTGGCAATCTCTTATCGAAATTAATAACAGTTACTTGAAACGTTTTTTTATTCGGAATGGTTATTTAGTGTTTAACATGCCACAGCTTCGAGTAACAAATATTTGAAGATTCCATGTAGCAAACACTCGCAAGGAGAGGTTCCTAGGTGTCCGCCTCCGATTGCTTTGAATTTTTTATATGTTGTAGAGCACCTAAAAATAAGTACATATATATATATACAGATGAACACCTGAAAATCTTATAATTTTGGGGGGTGGTTTCACCCGCTAAATATGAAAATATATGTGTGTGTTTTTTTACAGCGGCCTATTTTCATATTTAGCGGGTGAAACCACCCCTCAAAATTATAAGATTTTCAGGTGTTCATCTCCGATTGCTTTAGTTTTTGGATAATTATGACGCAAATGAAATATATATGAAATTTTACTTAACACAATTTTGTAACCCTAATGAACTATGAAGGGTGGTTTCACCCCCTAAACATGCGAACAGGTCGAAATAAAAAGACACGTATTTCTTATTTTTCTGCCCTCTAAAACATATCCAAAAGACCAAAGCAATCGGAGATGGACACCTGAAAATCTTATATCTTTGGAGGAGGATTTCACCCCCTAAATATGAATACGGGCCGCTTTAAAAAAAACACGTATATCTTATTTTTCGGTCCTCTAAAACATATCCAAAATTCAAAGCAATCGGAGGCGAACACCTGGGAACCTCTCCTTGTCAGTGCCAAGAATCAAATTCTAAATTATAGTATTACCATTGGCACGTAGAACACGTTCCTATAATTTTTTTTTTAATTCTAGCACTTGCAGTGTTTTCTACAAGGTCTCTACATATCTGTTCCTCTCAAGGATCTCCGTCTCCCTCAACAATTTCCCCTGTGCACCGTTCCATAATTCCAATTTTCGCAACCTAACAAAATACACATTTTTCATACCCGACGTTCGGTCAGCTGAGAACGTTTCTGTCGTTACGTATCAAACGCTCGCGCCCCACATAAATCACAAAACACCTTGCTTTCGATACGTAAATGACGTTAACCATGACCACACGTATACACGTGCAACGATAACGTCTAACGACCTATTTGTACCCGCGTTCCCCGTACATAGCAACGTGATCTGAGAATCTCGATCACGGCGCCGGTGTCCGCCGTCCTTGATATAACCTGCGCCGAGTCTAAGACTGAGAAACTATATCGCCCCTTTAATAGACATTATGCCATGGCTGTATTGACAGGCGCAGGTGGGTCAGACTTCGCGAAGCGGATGCCACCTGGGAGAACAATAACTTGGCCATTGGGGTGGGTGGCATGACGTGAATGCAGCCCGGGTTATTAGTGATCGATAATGCGTTGTCATTGAATCGCGGACAATCAGCCTCCAGTCATAATTTATGCGCGGCGTTTACGATCGCGCACCCGGCAAAAATAGAAGCCCGCTGCTCCTCCTATCAATGGACGGCTAATGAAACAATATGACCGATGTATCATCGACATTCCTTCTGTGTTTCCACCTTGCTCTTTTTGCAATCAGTTTGTCGCTGATTTTCAAATCCATGCTCGTCATGCTGCATTCGCAATGGCGTCTGTTTCCACTGCTGTTACGGTTCACGGCGTTCTGATCACTGCTGCATTCAAACGCGCCGTATCACGCTGTTTACGTTTAACGAATCGATGCCTTGAATTACCAACTGAGAACGGAAACGTGAAGGGAGATTGGGTTGGAGGTTATTACGTGGATGGGATTTATTTTTCGTCGTTCTGTCTTAATACACCGGTGTAGATATTTTATTAAAAGTTGGCTAACTTGCAATTGTCCCACGTTTTCCATTTACTCAGAGACATTCGAATGTACATCGTCATATTTCATAATTTAATGATGCACTTTCTATACATCATATTCTACACAATTGCTAATGACAGCTATATTATTCACAAGTTTTTAAATCCGAGGGTTCGTGCGAAGGTACGGGGGAAAACAGGGAATGTCGCAAAGTAGCTTTATCAAGAAAATTAAGTTTTGATACTTTAGTCCACCAGTAAAGAAATAAGGTTCAAGGAATTTATCTGCATTCTTCGTAACATGAATCCTATACCCCAATTAGGCATCAGAAAAAAATAAGCAATAAAATAACAATTGTTTTACATTGTTTTAATATTTCTTCAAGTTTGAACAGGGTAGCATACCGAAACCAAATAAGAAAAGTCCTCTTCTTATTATCAAAGTAAGGAAAGATATTTCATAAAGGTCAGATATTTCAATTCTCACTTATTTGTTATGCCTAAGACAGCGTCTCATAAAATAGCTGAGGCTTGAAGGGTCGCAAAATTGTTTAAGACCATGAAGGCTTCCTATTTTGCTTTTGAAATAGGCAGGAGTTGTGTGTGCTCTATTGGGGAGTGCAACCTCCTCCTTTTTCCATTATTGTTTAATCTTTTTTTCTAATGGTGATGAAATTACTCAACCAACAGGGCATATTCGCATTTCCTCCACTTGCTGAAAGGGGAATCTCTTTGGAGAATGCTCATTCCCTTATAATAATTTCTTGTTTTACCTCCACGCCAGAAACTTATATTTAGGCAAAGAGTGAGGACATTCCGCGTTTTGTTCCAGTGCAGAGTGGACCAAAATTTTAGGGTTATTTTACGGGAGCATTTAAACTTTATAACCCTTTGTGATTCCAGAGTTTTGCAGCCCCAGTTGCCACTAACAAAATATACTATAAATTCCAAACTAACGAAAACTGGACATTCCTCGTTGTCTTCCCTTCATGTATTATAAGCATTCCATGAAGAAGTTCCAAGGATTGGACACTGGTGACCCCTATGAGCAGTCAAACAGTTCGAAACCCCCGAACAGTACCTGCAATTTCTTCCTGTACATGAATACTTTGGACGTAACTTACAATTCGACAAAGTAAACCTTACAAATACATATTTATTTCACAGTAATAACATTGATAAGTTTTACTTTGCACAAGTTACATTTCGTAACTAGTAACATCCAGTACCAAGCCTCAGATCCCTTACCACCCATAAAAGGAGCAATAAAAAGTACCTATACATCAGTCTTCATAAATAACGAAATTAATTTGGAAACCCGGGTGATGCACTTTTCCTTCCCGCATTACTTTCGGTGGGTGCCTATTCCAAGAGTCGCCTGACAGACGCGTATCAGGAAAGGCTTCGGGCACCTCGGTGTATAGGGTGTCGTCGGACACGTAGCCACGAGGTCCTCCGCACTTCCCTAAGCTCCTCGTGCACGTCGACTCGCGTATAATCCTGAGTAGTGGCGACGCCACTGGAATATGAGAAAAGCGAATTGGCGGCATCGCGTGCTCACGTGGCACGCGTGCATCTTTTATGTCGCCATCCGCTGTTTCAGCGCACTCGCGCCTGAAACGGTCCCGCTAAGGTGTCGTGACAGCATCCACTTCCAGGCGACACTCCCCTTATCACCGAATCGCGGTGACTAGTGCACGCATATCACTTTGCGACTGCACGCCGCGTCGGTGAATCAAAATATCCGTCGAAACGGCACTTTCGGGTCTGCGAGATCATATCAGCCCCCTGCCTTTCCTAAATATCAGGCATGCTCGCTCGTTTCGTCAGTGGCTCCGTTTAAGAGCGAATTTCCCTGGAATTCGTAGAAAGCGCAGGAAGAGCGTTCTCGCTAATACGTACAAAGTGTCTCGGCGAACGTAAAGAGTGGCGGGGAGTAGTTTTTAAGCCCAGCCTTCTCGAAGCCGGCTTTAATTAATCCGCTTTTTCTTGTTTCGATTTCAGGTAAGCGATACATGCGCCGCTGGCTTTGCTGTTTCACGAGGATGACCTGGTGAGTCGCTTTTACCTTAATTACTTGAGAAATGGACAGATTTTGCCGCCTATACCGGCGGTATTCTTGTTAAGAGATTTGTTAACCATGGATATAAATATGAATTCCGTTCGCGATGGTCTAAAGAACTGGGCTTAAAAAAATGCTAATAGGGGTCTCGCCGCTAACCGCGCAGCGAACGACGCGACGTTGAATGGCTTAGCGAAATTTCCAAGACCCGCAAATCGTTTTATCGCGGAATAACTTGGTCGGTTTTCGTAAAATTTAACGTCGCGACTTAACTAAATCATCCCTTCTGCCGCCACCGTTTCTTTCTTTCATTTCAACCATTTGCGGGCGTATTCGGGGGCAGGGGGGGTTATAAGGAAGGTACAGACCAAAGTAAGCTTACTCGAATGAGAATCTACGATACCCGTGTGCAAGTTCTGTATCTCGACCGGTGCGGCGGGCTCTATTTCCGTTGCATTTCAAATAAGTTTGCGCTCGGGGATGTGGAAATAGAGGGAGACTTAAAAAACAGGTCGAAGGATTTAAATAGGTACATGTAGTATTCGCAAAGCTAGAATGAAAAATGGTCTAGCGACATAGTAGGTCTGTAAATCTGACGATTTTATTAACAGTTATGCAGGAAGAACGATTTTTTTTTAATATTCACGTGTCAAGTTGATAGTTTTATACTGGAAACCCTACTTAGGGTGAAGGTACCAGTAGTTGATCATGTATCAGTAGTAGACAACTTTTCAGAAAAACGTGAAAAATAAGGTTTCTAGAAGTGCAACTATCTCTTTTCAACAGCGCGCCGCGGCTCCTAATACCCACAGTTCGCCACTTCTAAAAACCTTATTTTTCACGTTTTTCTGAAAAGTTGTCAACTACTGATACATGGTCAACTACTGGTACCGTTACCCTATGTTGCTTTCTTCGTGAGGGTACATGAAGAATTCGTGACATACAGTGGTGGACGAAAGAAAGTTTACATCCTTTCAAATCGCATAACTTGTTTAGAATTGGTCCAGACGACTTGAGTTTTTTCGAGAAACTAGAAGGATTAGTTTGCTAAATGACGTGTCTCTCGTTTCGAAAAATATGCAATTGGTCGGAATAGCGAAAAAAAATAGTAAAGATCGTTTTTACACTTTTATTTCTGAGCCTGTAATGAACATTCAAGAATCTCGTTTGTACAGTTAAGTAAGTTGTATACATGCTGAAAATTTCATCAGAATCGGTCATTGGTGCTCTGAGCTACGTTTACAGATCGCAGAATAAGGTCGGAAATAGCTGATTTCGTGAATTTCGCGATTTTCGACCTTGTTTTGCGATCTTTAAGCGCTTGTAACTCAGAGAAAAAAGTGTAAAAAACGACCTTCAGTCTTCACACTACTTTTGTCGCTATTTCGACCAATTGCATTTTTTTTAAACGATGAAACACACCATTTAGCAAACTAATCCATCTATGTAGCTTCGCAAAAAAAAACTTAAGTCGTTTGGACCAATTCTAAAAAAGATATGCGATTTTAAAAGATGTAAACTTTCTTTCGTCCGCCACTGTAGAAGACCCACCAATGCAAACACAGAATAGTCAAAATGATTCAACACAAGTTGATCAAAATCTACGTCCCTCTGCTATATGTATCAGTTACGTGTTTCGAAATAGGTACATTTCTGTCTTTTGCAGAAACGTGCATTAGATATTTGACTTTAAACGAACGTCTCCCTCTATCTCATTTTATATCCATTAACTTTGATTTCCAGGTTTCTTATTTTCGTGAGCTGTTCCTACGTGCCTCTTTTTTCGATCTCTTCGCCAGATTACCCTGTAGATTAGTGTAAATCGATGAAAATACTGTACTACATCTGTGGAATCTATCCCGACCCTTTGGTTGTTGAGAACCAAAATCGCTACCCTCGCTCCCTCGTTTAGCAAGCTTTTGCGAGAAATGGGCTTAAACAACATGGCAGTCGCTTCCTCCTCTATACACTTAATCCTCCCTCTCTTGTAACTTCCATCCACGAAAATACCTATCTTCCTTTATTTAGATTGTGTTCGTTTTTCTGCTCACTTTCGGAATTGGCTTCCTCGACCCTCGATTATCCACCCTCCTCCTGCTTCCTCATTGTGCTGCCCCTTTAACTCAAAATTCCTAGACGTTTTGCTGCGGCAGGAGTGGCGAAAAACTGTCGTGCTGTAGTGAGAGTGTCCTTGGTAAAGGGGAGAAAATAATGCCAAAGAGAGATATTGTACAGGGGCTAAAAGCCTTTCTTCCCACCCTCCTTACCTGCCCATGGGGGATAGAAGTTGCACCGCTGGTTTCCACGTTAAGTTTCCAACGTATAGACTGTCTACTAGGAAGTTTTAAATGACCAAGTTTCAGCGCGAGACCCATGCATATTTTGGGGGAAAACAGACTTTGAAGCAATGAACGAGATATTGAATAAAAGGCAGAGAGAATGGCTGATAAAATTGAGTGCACTCGAAATGAATTGCAAAAGGTTTTAGTATCTTTTCGGTATTAGTCATGGTTCAAGTTTTAGTTTATTCTGAACCCTCTGAAGGACATCTTTTAGGGCTACGTGAGCTTAACTCCACGGTCGTAGTTGGAATGTTTTCTACATCGGTAATATCATGGGGTGTTTTGGGACATCAATTGTAAAAGTTTCTCAGAGTTTGGATAGCGAAAGGGCACAGATTATCCTTTTCACAGCTGGGATATAACTGAGTAGCTTTAAGGTATTACTCCTTGATTAAAATGATAAAGATACAGAGGTGCCTAGGCCACAAGGATGTACCACCAAAAGTTCCTGCCCATTTAAGGCTCCTGGGGGTCCATAGAGGCTTATGGGACTAGCCGAGGGTTAAGGATTACGTGGTCTTTATTCCGATAGTTAGCAGTTTACGAAAGTGAACGTAGATAAGAAGTCACATCAAGAACCTCGCCGCACCTTTTTACGAATCCACGTATAATATTGTTACAAACAAATCAAGCGTGGCGTTTAGATTTCGTTAATTACAAAATTAGGCATCTCAGCACAGGAGGAAACTAATTATAAAAAACAAGAAGTAGTGAACGCATGAGTTGACTAATAAAAATATCACAACCCTAATACCTGTGTCACTTTCTATTAACTTCGTCTCGACATAGTACAAAATACTATTTTGCCTCTGTATCCTCAATAAAATCAATTCTATATATTTTCATAGCTCCTTACTAAAACGAAGCAACATCATTCAAGCGAACTCTTGTAGTGATAGAAATTCCTGAGGAAAATGATTAAAAAAATCCACTACGCTTCTCTTGTAAATATTATAAAAAAAAGAACGCAGTCGCATAAAGAATTCGACCTTCAAACGAACATAGAAGAGTCACGATACGTTTAATAAGGCTGGTTTCGGAAATCCCTTGAAAGGTTCAATACATTCACTCGACTATGCGGTTCCTGACGGGCCCTGCACATTTAAAACTTTATTTATTTGTCGTGGAGGGCTGTAATATTCCCGGTGACACATGGGAAATCTCCGCGGCCATAAAAATATCAAAGGACAATTTTATGAGCGTAATCTGCGCGCGGGGATGGAGTTGGACGTACGTATGTACCACGCGTACCCTCCAGTGGATTTCATGACCGGTTTACCCGCGCAGCTTCCGCGCTGGGAAAAGATTCCCGCCCGTGTATGAAGCTCCTTGCGCGTATCGTTGCGGATATGATGCGTCTTCATTGTTACGGCGGAACGCTTTTAGAAGTGTTAACCTCTGACTGCTTATGGAAAACGCGCGAGTGAATGTTTTTCTTTCCAGCCAACCGTTTACTCGCACCAACTAAATTCCACCACCTTTGTCAGCATCCACAATGGTCCAAGAGTCGGATAAATATGCAAAAATATATTTTTTGAACGTACTATTGGTAAAAAGATTGGATTCACCCCGTGAATTAAGGGGTGCGGAAATTTTATTGTTAACCCCCGGTTGGCCGTGCCTAGGTCTATTTCGACCAATTATTTATATTATTTATATTAACTGACCTAGTGTTGGTTGATTTTTTTTTCTCGAAATTTCGAGATATTCGCTATAATATTAAGATTTATAATTTCTTCGAGGGGTTGTTCTCACCCCTGGTACTATTTCTTTGCTGACACAAAAAGTAGTTAAAATGTTAGCATCACTTCACCTATTTTTCTTCGAAGTTTCAAAGTTTTTTGAATTTTTAAAACATAGAAATTTTATTGTGTAACCACAGTCTAATGTTTACAGTTTATATGTACCAGTTCCTGTTAAAGAAGATATCAATATAACATACGTTAGACCGATGTATATAACGATACTTGGCGTCGTTTCAACTTCCCCTTTTGACACTTCTTATCGGAGAAACCGATCAAGTCGACTTGGAAAATTCCAAAAGCTTTCCGTTTTCGAATTATTTGAAATTGCTCGGAGTTAAAGGTAGGGCGAGTATATCGGGACCCGATAACTTCTGGAGCTTTTAAATTCGACGAAGAAACAAAAATTCCAGATTCTTAGAAGTCGCTTATAGCTTATGCTCGACATGATTGCGTATTAGAAGTCGATGGTCGCTGATATTTAATATCGAGGGCCGAAATTGTGAACCAACCAGACAAAAAAAATCGATACTCCTGGCTTTCAACGAAGGCAATACAATTTGAAAGAAAGAATCGTCGACAGGTGTGGGTAATTTTCAATATTCCCTTATAAACCAGAGGACCTCTTGCCTATGGGACATTGAAAAACCTTGTTGCAATATAAGTACGATGAATAATTTAATCGTTTTATTAGTCTTTCCGTTATCGAGCAAAGAATTGGAAAGAACACGAGGAAATTCGAATCTGTCCGTTCCTTTTTAATATACAAACTAAAATAGATTACAAATATGGAAATAAGCAACTGCTGCGTCGACTGGTTCTGCGATCTCAGTAATGGGAGACGTTCAGTCGGCTGCTGCAGTCTGCGATGTTATCTCTCGATGCAATTGACGCAAACAGGGTAGAATTTGTGGTATCGAAAGGTATAACGTTTTCTATATTTATATGAGCTTATTATTACATCCAGCATTTGCAAAATACGAAAATTAAATGAAACATTTATTTCATATACTGGTAAACTGTTTACCCACTGTTTTGTATCTAAACGAATATTATATTTGCATGGATAACTTCACAATTACAGATCTGATTAAATTATGTAAATGTTATTATGTAAACTTTATAAACTATACTGTATTTGCTATATAAACCACATCTGCTTTAACGTAATAAATAAAGAAAATAATTACAATTCTCGCAAACTGTTATTGCATCTCTGGGGAAAATGGAAAGTTCTCACCCCCTTTTACTGCCACTGTTGTTTCGCACTTCAGTTATCTTCGCTTTTCATTAACACTTAACAAATTACTTATCATTCCTCACTCAACTTATGTACAATGTCAGAGAAAGGATATATGCTTTCTTACCACGTTCACACTCCCAGCAGGAATTTTTCAGTGGTAAGTAACAGCTGCTTTGCGAAGTAACAAGGATACAGAAATAGACAGGCACTTAAAAAAAAACAAAAACAAAAGGGAACTATATTCGGGAAGAACGAAACGGTCCAACACGAAAGCACATGACAGCTCTTCCTTAACAAGCGGAAGATGAAAACCATTAGCCCCGTAATCGACCACTGCTTCTTTCCACCCCCGTTACTCCGCGTATCCCCCGACACTAGCAAACAATATCCGCATGGGATCCAAAAGAGGATGAAATGCATCTCCAGGTGGATCCAAATCCGGTTGGATTAATCGCCAACGTCGTTGCCTTCTACAGCGCGGATACAACGATGAAAGGCTGACGCGCCGCCATAAATTCTAGCAATTTTCAGACATTTCCGGCGCACAGCGGATTGTTCTCTTTCGTGGCTGCGGCAAGACAAAAGCTCTGCAGGCTGGCGGTTTTCGTGTGGAGCACTTTATGCAGGTCGAAGTCACGTTGAAACGTGTCCTCATGTACCTGTAATATTTCGACGTGAACGCATGAGTATCGTGTGACCGTCTGCTGGCATAAAAAATAATTGTAGCCCTCCAGGTTGGGCGGCGTACAAAAATTATATGCAGAGGCAACAGACGGTGCGCGTAACAAGCGTAGACCCGTTTTCGGTGTTTTTGGGGGTCTGTGATAAAATTTATCGCTCGCGTTTCTGTTTAAACGTATAGCACTCCCTCGATATAAGTTCGATGCGCACTCTACACTATAAGTTCGATGCGCCCTCTACACTATAAGCTCGATGTGGTTCCTACGCTATAAGCTCGATGTGGTTCCTACGCTATAAGCTCGATGTGGTTCCTACGCTATAAGCTCGATGTGTATTCCTCGCTATAAGATCGATGTCCCCTCCACGATGTAAGCTCAATATGCCCTCGCCACTGTAACCTTGATATTCCCTCCTCGTTCTAATCTCGATGTGCCTCTACGTTATAAGTTCGATGCTAGCTCTACTCTATAAGCTCGATATTCCATCTACCCTTTACGCCATAAGCCTATTGTCACCCCGGCCCTGTCTTCAACTTACATAGAGAGAGCGAGAGAGCTGTTGACATAGTGAAAACGATAGTGACAGGAAATAAGCCTCAGGAATGAGTCCCTTACCCGCTGTAAGCTCGTCACTGATACCAAGTCGCGAGTCATTTTCTTTGTATAAAACTCGCGCATTTCACGATGCGTTTCAGATTCGATTCGTGTGATCTATTTGGGGAGCGAAACTGAATTTCAGATCGAATTAAAGTATAATAAATAATAATCATATTCCAATTGCAAATAATTCTATACCCACTATATATCCCGGAATTCTTATTGTACCTGCTATTTCTTATCCAATCCCAAGGAAATTACAGGAATTCCAAGTAGATCTGCCATCCATCAAACGCGTCAAGACACGGCAGTTTAATATCGATTACGAAATTGTTCTCTTTACAAGACACAGATGTTCGACAGCAGAGTATGCCAGCTATTTTCTTCGTTGAAAGTAAATTGCACCGGCGGACGCCAGATATCCATCATCGAATAAGTTCGTCCAGGGGATCGTCGATCTGTGCGATATTTGACGAGGAATTCAGCAGGTTGCAGTTCGAGTCAGTCAGGCGGATCCGAGACGAGTCTGGCTCGCCCGCAAGTTCCCATGCCATTACTTTACCTTCCCTTACTTTTGCATCCGATGAGGCAGAAAGGAGGACACGTATTCGTGAGGGTCCTTTTGCGGGGGAAGTTTATTTTATCGTTCGGCACGTTCGCGAACCTATATACACGCGCACCTTACGGGCCGAAGATTCGAGCTGGAAACAGCGGAAGCCCATTTCGTCGTTTTCTGCGTTGCATCGTGCACGACTACCGCGCATCCTGTTTGTTTTAACAATACCTCGTAATACAGATTTTTCCTCGTCTCTGTTGCTCGTTTCCCCCCCTTTCTCTCCTCCTCCTCCTTCCTTTGCCTCGAGTACAGTTTTTCACCTGGGAACCGCGTGCATTCGCTCCCAGGTACCTTTAAAAAGTCTTCGGTCCCCGCTGCCGAAGACGGGACAGGGGACGTATAGTATCTATTGTTGCCCGATAACGAACGTCCACTGGATTCCCAAGATTGTAGCAATATGTTAGCTATGAGATCGTGGAGAATGGATTTGTGGCTACTTCTATTTATTACCGGTCGACCGTGAAACTGAAAACTTCAAAGGCACGGCTTGCGGACTGAGCTGGTCTTGTTTCGATTCGTTCATCATTCGATACCGTCGCTCTCCGTGTTCTCGTGTATTTGCATTCATTCTACGCCAGCAAATGCTCGGGGGCTAAACGGGCCTGTGTGTTTGCTTTCTGCGTACAGTGTGATTTATTCCTGTGGTCAAACTACATCTAATATCGCGTTCGATATTAAACTTTGAAATAACGTTGTGGTTTTTATTTAATTTCTTGAGCATTTAAATTGGGAATAAGTTTGAATTAAATATACTCATTCCTTGGAATCAATGGCATTCAAGTGTTTTCATTGAAAATTGATTGAGTATTAGGTAACCTGTGGCTGATAATTACAAGTATCGATAGTAAAATTCTTTTCAATTTTGCGATTCGCAATCTTTTTGATTGAGTAAATTTGGACTTGATGTGTTTGTTACCGATGGTTCAAAAGGGAGTTACGTAGTTTCGAAGTACTCTGCATAGATATACCTTTTATATCTGGAAATAAGTTTCTCGATCTGGTTTTTATAGAATTCCAGACTTCTAGAGTTTATGAACTCTGCAGCAGAAGTTCCAGTGAATCCTCCAGAGAACCATTGCCGCTGTAAATGGGGATCGAGATGCTTAAATAAATAAAAATCAGAGGCGGAAGATCAGAAGACTAGTGGATGTGGAAGTCTCTCAACGTTAAACCCTGAAATTTACGATGCCATTCGCGTATTTTGCGATTCAGCATTACCATGCAAACGAATTCATATTCTGTTGGTTCTTTTTCGACTAATTTCTGTGCGACTGTATCGAGATGTGAATAATACCATTGTATATTCCACAGTTTCTTCTATTCGATAAAACATTAAAATGTCATTTCAAGTAGAGCTCCTTACGTGCCCAACAAACCTTTTGCAGCATCCAAATAATTATTTAAATGAGTCCTTGACCTTAAATAATTGCAACGAATACTTTAATAAGAGTAAACGAAAATTCTGCGTAACGTTTCAATCGCGCAGTTCCAACGCTTCGAAACTGATAAGGAAATGGGTGTTTTTACGGTGAGGGAGTTCGAAAATCACGATCGTGTATTCAGTTTCGACGGAATGACGTACCTGGTTCACGTTAGCCTTCAGCCCACAAGTTGTAAGTTGACTTTCGATCTGTGAATTTAATCGAACTTCCCACTGCGGCCGGATGGACGTAAATGGTTAGATCCGTACTATCATCTTCCTGGTACATAAATCCTACAACGATTGACCGTCAGCGTTTGCTATAACTCTGAATCTGCTGGCACTACGTGTAAGATACGCTTCACTGCCATTCGATGCAGATGGTATCCGATAATTGGCGTAAGACGCTTTGCATTCGGGGCTCCAGTGCTTTTCTAAAGCCCCGATTCCACTTCAGGTCTTGTATCGATGTTTCGATTTATTAAGCTCGTATAATCGACTTAGATGTGAAACGAAGTTAATGATTTAGGATTGATGACGCACAGTTCGAATTACTGGCCTGCTATTGAAAGTTTAGTGTACGGTGTTGTCAAAGGCTATAAGCGAATTTAATCAATTCTGATTGGTGTACTCAAGTATTGATATGGGTAGGTTGATTGAACTTCAGTGTACGCTAGTCTTCCCCCCAAATACTGTCGTCACCCCTAAGACCGTTCCATTGTCGAAAGAAAAAATGGTACGTCGTTACCATCACTTGACCTGCGTTTCTGCAGCTTCAAATTTTTTTTTGAATTTCCAATTTGCCGAACACCCCTTCTAAGTAAGTTCTCCCAGCAAATCAACCCCACCACATGCATAGAAAATTCCAAACGACAACTGCGCATGTCTTGCCCAGTTAACAGCTTAACGAGAAGTCACCTGAAGCGTCCAGCCACCCGAAGACCCTGTTACGTAAATTTCATTACCCAGAATGATGTGAATCGTGAAGCGTTCCCTATCCCTACATGGCCTCTGGGAAAGCCGCCGAATGGGGGAGCTCCATTACGAGACAGCCGGCTCGAAATGCTGGAAAATTAAATGGTGCAAAGGAACCAGGACATCTTCCTCGGTCCGCTCGCCTCGCTGCGCCGTGCCTTTTTTTTCCGGCACATATAACCGGCGTTCCCCTAACACAGATGCGTCCTGCTACCACACCGACTCTATTACCTTTATACGTGGTCGGATGGTACATAACAGGGCAACGTTTGTTTCTTCCGCTAATTGCTGACGAGCGTTTGGCGTAACGGGAGCACGTTCTCGTGTCCCAGAAAGCATCAGCGCGAGAGCGCGCGCGTATATACCCAGCCCGTGCGCTGAAGACACGGTCACAATTCCTGTCGGTACGGCTTCTTCTGCTCCCCCTCCCCGCCCCCTCCCTTTCGTCTGGTAGCCCTGGCCCCGCCGTTCTTGTTGCTCCCCTTGCTCGTTTTTCTCTCATTATTCTGTCGGGTGCCTTCTTCAGCGCTACCCACACGCGACAGAAGATGGAACAGCCGGGGGAGAAGCGAGGAGAGAAACGGAGAGAGAGAAAGAGGGGCTGCACCGTTGCTAACGTTAATGCCCTGTATAACAGTATTTATTACCGTCTCTCTATCGCTTCCACCATAAATACATACGTACAATGCGTCGTTAAGCGATCGCTCAGCCCCGGAAATAGACCGTGACCGAGTGGTGAACGCGAGACAATCCCCGGAAGAACGCTCAGACGGCAACCGGAAGGTTAACCACCGGTGTTCGGGAATACGCGCCGCTCGCCGTGTCTACGCCCCTCCGCCGTCACTCCTCTCCGGTCTCTTATGGCTTTCCGTTGCTGGCTCGCCTAACGGATGCTCGGGCGAGCCGCGGTGCACGGTCACCGGTCGTTATTTCATTATCGTTGTTGCATGATCCGCGAAAATGCGGAGCAACGCGATGCTTCACGCACAGCGCGGCGTGCAACTCTGAACCTCCCGATGAAATTCCTAGTTCTTTGCTGATGGAGGTGGTTGATGAGGGTTGGATGTGGCCCAGGTGTACTAGTTCCTCCTCTGATGATCCTCAAGACATTTGCAGTGTAGCACGAGAGGGACTCGGCGAGCTGTCTTTTTGCATTTCTTATCGCCGATGCAAATGATTTAGACGGTAAAAGAGATGTGTTTTTAGCTTGTTCGTTATTATTTGTTGCAGGCGAGTTTGCGCTAAGTAATAATTTACGGTATTTTTTCTGAATGCTTTTAACGATTCTTGCACGGTTGCAGTAGCGATGGTGAATAGTTTACTTCTATTGCAGAGTACGATTTATTCTCGCAGCGAACTTATTAAACGCACCCCAACACCTGTCTGCACAGGCGGAAGTGTTGCAGAGCCAGCTTTCGTGCTACTTTGGGTCAAAGACACTCGCTGTATACCTACCAATGCCTCAAGGCCTGGAGCATGCTTCATTAGCGTTTTATTCCTGGAAGCGTGTTCAAAGGATGGGGACTGGTGATCCTAGGGTACCCGAGTTAGCCCACCAGCCATCATTCCGTGAGTGTGATAACCCTATCCAGGATGAACGAGGAGGATAAGGAACAGGGCAATCACCGCTGAACATATCAGCATCGAATTAGGAGAAAGTTGGGCTCGCAAAGGGTCAAATTGCGCGCGTTCCTCTGACGCCAGTCCACGCTAAACGTCACAACGAAAAAGAATCCCCGTGTATCATTACCAGCGTCCCTTGCGTCACTTGTTGAGGCCTTATTACAGCGTGTCGCGTGTGGGCGCAACACGGCTGCGCAGCGTCGCGCAAACTTTTTGCCAGAAGTGTTCTTCCTAGCGAGTGATTCAACCGTAGGGCCTCGCTAATTGGACGTCTTCGGTAATTTATACGGCCGCTATAGGCGAGAGGGACGGTATGTGACATTTCGTTCCGTCGGCCTTTAGAAGCGCCGAGTAATCAGAGACACCCTTACGACCGTGAACCACGCTCAAAACCGAAGACATATTTCATCCACCCGTCCTCACGTGTTCCTCCCTCGTTCTACTCCTCTCCGCGCGGGCTCGAGGCCAGTCCTCCCCGGGACGTAAGGTGAAACAGGCTCGCGACGCGTCGCTAAATTTATTTCGTTACCCATTTCCTTTATGCGACGTGTAACCTGGCGCAGACTATCGTTAGGGCGAGACTAAGTGACAGGGTTGCTTGATCGTGGCGTCCACCGAGCGAAGACGGCGAAGATGATCGCATCCGCCGAATGCAAACGCGCCACGCGATTACGCGATCGCGTTATTCCTTTGAAGCTTCCATTGAAGGTTTCGCAAACCGTTGACGAAGTCCCCTTGTAATTGAATTCCAGGTACACTTTGTGAGCTTATCTGTTGCAGCTGGTCACGTGACCTGTCATCGTGGGTGCATAGTGGTGAACTCGAAATGTAATGCAACGTAATAGTGGAGGATCCTTTGCAGGGTTGTGAAATTAAGAAATGTAACATTTTATTCGAGTGATTAATATTTTGGGTTCGTTGTTTTTTAATTTTTTTATTCTTACCACCTAACAATTAGAGTTATTAACACACGTAGGTATGTTTCATTTTCAGTTACACGGAACTTCAGACACTTTGGTGCATTTTCCACATATACTTGTGAATTGTTCTCAGCTTATTAAGCATCCTACTCGATGTAAAATAAAATCGAAAATTATCATTGAACACGTAATCAGGAAATTATTTACACGTTTCGTGCCACGGTGAGAATTCAGATTTTTGGCAGAACTATAAAGAGTAATGAGAAAAATAGTAGTTGCCATATTCTTCATAATTTCAGCTCTCTTTCCTTCCATTTTGATTTCGATTCTAAATTGAGAAGTACCTGCCCTTCTCCTTTGAATGAAAGGTTTACTTCCCATAAATATCGTGCGCCATCGGTGGCCCACGTGGCACTGGTGGTGTTGGTAAATGCAGCATCGTTATACCGTGGCTATGGTAAGGGTGGGAATATTCGGATCGTTAAAACTGAATGGCTGGGGGGTCTATTATTTTTGCATGAAATATCCTTTCAACCTCGGGATATAATCCGACCATTAAACGGGTAATACGGGGAAGAAAGTAGAAAGGAATCGTAAAGGAAACTGGCTGCGCCGAGGCCGCTACACTCCACTGTTCCCAAGGAACACGGAATGTTTTGTAAATTGTGAAAGTTGCTGAATCGCGAGCATCGGAGCGTGGAATTTCGTCTAGCAGATCAAAAGAAACGTTCGGGCGGGTTCGGTGGAAGGTACATATATTCCACGGTCAATGAATTTTTCTGGGAAAGCGATTTCACGATAAAAAGGGCTGAATTTGCATGACAAACCACGGTTAGACCGTTTGACAATGGCCCGCTTTAATCTCGAGACTACGTGGCGTCGTTACACTTTATTGCACCATCCAAGATCAAATGGTTCCGATATGGATGAAAGTCAAAGCGCGCATAAACAAGACAATAAAGGGATGATATTTTTGGCTCGGATGCAATCTACAGCGAGTCCCCTTCTGGTATTACAGAGTTTGGCCCCGGTCGATTAATTCTGAACAAATGCGTGTTCGGAGCAATTTTCTGGATCAGATTGTTTGATTCGAACAATTTATTAGGATCCTGGTTATTCCTGATATGAATGTTTGGAGTGGTTGGAAAGCACATTTCTTTCTTATTACCTTCATTTAGTTCCTATTACAAAGTTCACGATTTCTATAAATTTCTGTTCGGCAATTTGATAACGATTTTTATGTGATTTGTATAAAGTACGTCCCGAGTGTACATGTTATCCGTCATCTTTTTAATTTAATGTAGGGTGGATGTCCCATTTACTGTTACTGTCCCTATTACTGGCACTTTATTTATTTCACTTAAAAAAAACGTAACATATAAAGAATAGACGTATAAAGAGTGTACTATAATAATAAGAAAAACAGTCCCAATTTTGTGATAAATTCTTTTTTACACTATTCTTTATACGTTGCGTGTTTATTAAGTAAAATAAATGAAGTGGCAGTAATAGGGACGCTGGCAGTAATTGGGATATTTACCCTAAACCCTCGTTATCCCCAATTTGTAATAATAGAAGATTTTTAAAATATTAAAAATTTCTGCCACTTCCCACTTAAAATTTTGTATTCGCACTTAAGGAACTTTTACGAAGCGAATAATTCACCTGCCGACTGGGGTAATTTCTCGATCACAAAACTTCTCCACTGTTTAAAATTATGCATTCAGTAATTCTGATATTTTCTCGATGTGTGGACTGAGTTTCTCCAATGTGTAGCAGTTTTGAAACGCCTAGTTATCTCGTCGTTCCCTTAATAACATGTACCGTTGCAGATTCACAAGAAATCGCATTTCTATTTTCTCAACGTCGGGAGAAAGATTACCATGGATGCCCTTCGCGTCGGTCGAGGTAATCGAACTTTTTCAAACAGACACGAACGGGACCACGACGACGCAACATGCTTCCGAAACTTTCCGAGTGATCAACTTGAACCAGCCAACGCAATTTTCTCTTCCTCCCACCGAACGTGTATAATCGCCCGCGAAACGGCGAGTCTGTGTCGAAATGTCTCTGCAGGCGGGAGCTTTAAGCTGATCGAAAATATACGATCCATTTGCGACCGAAATTGTTCGACTTCGGAACGAATTAAGCAGCAATCAACCATTAAACTAATTATTAGCCGCCACGATAATTACTTGAAGCGGGTTTAATCGTTAATCGCACGGCTGTCGTAGCGATCGATCGAGTCACGATCGAAAACAGACGGTCACGGTGACGTATGAAATATAGGGAATTATTTCTGTGCGAACAAGCGCTGATAGTTAAGATTAGCTTTATCGTGCCTCCTGCTCGTCTAATCGTAATTAATATACCAACGTCACTCCACTGCCTCTTTAGACTAAAGTGACCAGATCTTTCACGTTGGAATGCGGGACGCGCCCAAATAAAAGTAAAAAAAACGCTTAACAAATTCACGAGGACACCATTTTCTTAGTTTATTTAATTGTGCGTCATTAAAATGGCTTGGATCTATCTTTCTGTGCGTTTATTAATATAAAAATTACAAAGAAATACTGCTGATAAAATAATAAAAGAAAGTTCACAACACTCTTCTTTTCATAAGAAAAAATTAGCTACATAAAGATCGACAGTCTCAAAATATAAAAATGATTATGTACACCAATATAAAAAATAACTGTATAAATATAAAGAATAATATAGTTTGGTCACTTTATCTTTAGCCAATTTATCGCAACTGCCAAACGATGTGCGTGGATCTTCGATTTTTAATACATAAGTAACGCGTGTTATTATTAAATAGACTGCGATTTTGATTTTGATGAAACTTTGCACAATTGTTTATTGACCCAACTTAAGAATTTTGCTGTATTTGTTTGGTACAATCTTTCGTACATAATCTTATTGTACGAACTAAAATTTGATTCACAACAGAAAATTGCCCGCGCGAAAGCGGGTGCATCAAGCTGCTGACAAATAAACATAATTATAACGAATTTATGGGAAGTTTTGTGCTTTAACTGCCATTGCCACAAATCCAGCCACTTGTGTAACAGCTGATTTGTTTTATGGTAATAAACGTTAATGTCCACTGGCTGGAGAAAGAAAAGGGCGCAGGGAGGCGGAGGAACGAAGTAAGTTAGCTTTGTTGGAGTTATGCGAAACACGTTTGAAGGTGGTACTACTTCAAAGTAGTCAACCGCCTAACTAACGCGTTTACGTAGTACGTATCTCGTATGCAAGTAGATTGTATCATAGTTTCCTACTTCGTTACGAACTCCCGCGCTCGTCTTTCCAAAGTCCCAAGGCTTTGTTTTCAGTTAACTCGCGGAGTAACCACCGAAACTTTATGCTGTGCCGCCCTTAAGTGGCTGCTGACGCGTTGTAAACTTCTGGTTCTGCAGTCATTTCCGCCATTTCAATTAAGATTATTGAAGCTGAGTCGGCGACGATATTAAATACTTTTCCGTCAATAAGCTCCTCGGTTAATGCCGCGCGGATGAATATCTCTCCGCGTGACATTGTTCCCAGAGAACAACAGAGACCAAGAAATATTACAAAATAATGAAAATCATTTCGATGAAATCCTTGGGACACAAATTGTTAATTACATACCGTTCTTTAAAGATTAAAAATGTAGGTTTTGGAATGAACTACTTTGGAATGATTACAGATAGTTCAACTAGCAACACGTGCAGAGCGTGTATTGCAAACTTTCTTCGTAATTTCCTAGTAGCTACACAGACCTTGTAGATTTTAAATATTTCTGATGCAAAAAGTACCTTAATAATTCAAACTCAATTTTCTCTAAAACGAAGCTAGTTACTACACAATTGTATTCTCTATTTTCGACTTATTTTTACATGTAGATTCGCCGTTGTTCCGCGGTGTAACGTAACTTACAAAACACCCTGTGTATTTAATATATAGTTTATAAAGCTCCTTACAGTGGTTGCGAAAGAGTTGACGTAATAAGAAATACTTTTCTCGAAAAGTAGTTTAAATTCCCATTTTTTATGAGTACCATTCACAATCATTGGCACAGATTGTCATCACTCCCTTAGATTCGCTACCAGTGCCATCAAAATCCTCAACCCACCGTCGCAGGAATACCTCTGAGTTTCCTCCTAAGTCGCCGCAATACTCCTGTACCTATGCGCTTCTAAGTTATGGCTCCCAAGAGACATAAAGCCAGCGTTTCTGTTATTTGTCGTGTAAATACGATAAGGGGTAATCCAAGAGCGAGGTTAATGATATTCCGTTTCATCCAGTCACATCCAGATCGCGATTCACGAACTACACGCCCAACTTTTCATTGGGAAGCACAGAGGTGTGTCATTCGCGTTGTAGCAACCGAGGAACGAAGACGCTTTCAGAAAACCCATTGCGCTGTGAAGTCTCTTTTCAATCTTTCGGGGCCATGCTCGTTGAGTCATCGTTCTACTGCTCCTTTAAATTATCGATGAAAAATGAGATACAGCACAAAGTGCCTGTCATTTGTCATTGGCAACGTTACTGTCCTGCACCGTTACAGCTCGGTTACTGAAAATGCTCGCCCCGAACCCCGAGGGTGTTGCTCCGTCGAATCAGATTACATTCACTGAAATGATTGCTTCCTGAAGATACTGTTTCGTGGAGCGTTCTTTGTCTTGGAGCACCAACTTCTACGAGACAATTTTCTATTGCCAATGGTTCATAAAATCAACATATTTATGGTCCCCCCTATTCCGCGGCGGACTCAATCTTCAAAACTCAACTGAATTTTATAACCTTTTCCGACTATAACTTCTGCGCAGGAAGTGTTCTTCGAGCTCCCCTTACATCCTAGAAATGTACATACAGTTGTGGATCTGGAGAAGTTTCCTTTGCTACGTGAAAATAATTTCATCCAATGCTTTTAACAATTCATATCTTCTGAGACTTGGAGGAACTTACGGCAACCTGGAGTCGTAAAAATAGACGCGATACTTTGAAATTCACTGTCTTCGCGTAACGTTTCGCGAACTTTCTGGGACGTGGTTTCATGTCTTTGTAGCTGGCACCTGAGGATGATTTTATTGTACCTTAAGGTACAGCATGAAGTTTATGTTGTTTACATTTGCCAATTCTCGATGCTGCAGATCATTGCAAGGAACTTTGAATCGTGAAGTACAAAAACCTCTAAGAGAAGAAATAAATTATTGGAAGCGCCTTTTCTCAATCCAGAGCACAACATTTTGGTTTTCAATCTTCAAATTTCATGTTTCTTCGTGTTTTCGTTATTTACATATTTTTTGTCAGCACTGCGAACTTATTATACACGTTATATTGTAATGCTAATGTTATATTAAACTGTTAATAGTAAAAATAAAAGTCACCGTTGTTAATAATATTTCACATTTTGACGCGTTTTAACATTTCACGACGCTGACGCCATCTCATTCAGAAGGCGACCTCGAATTAAGTTCGCATCGATTTAAGAAGAGATCGGATTAAACGAAGCTCGGTTTATCGAGGCTCTAAGCTGTACCACGTATTTACATTCTCTCTCCACCGATATCATGCGGTTGAACTTGCATTCCTTGCATATTCTTTCGAACCGTAAGCATGGCAGATTGCTGAATTCCGCGCGCTCTGAGGGCAAGCCCAATTTCACGGTCGTCACGGCGGAAGGCATGCGATTACGGTTGACAAAATTTCCGGAGTCGTTCGTGCGAAAAAATTGTGGACACCGTGGAAAGGAACAGCCCCCAGTCTGGGCTTGAATCATGAATTTGCAGCTTTCAGTATTCGAGTCTGCTAATGTTGGTACTTTAATTAAAATTCCATGTGATTTGGCTGATTTAATCCTCGTGAAGTCACCGCAGCGAAAGGTTCGCGGATAATTTAAAGAATTATAAATATAACTATCTTGTGCGATGACAATTATTCTACTATAAATGAACGATTTGCATATAGTTTTAGAGAATTTGAAATATGGTGAATTGTAGTTGAATTATAGGGATTCTCAATTGGAGCTTGAATCGTCAATTTGCGATTTCAAGTATTCGAGTGCGCTAGCGTTGGTACTTTAATTAAAATTCTGAGTGGTTTGACTAATTTAATCGTTGAGGGTGTACTTTAGAAGAAGGTTGTAGGTTAAAGTAAAAAATCGTAAATATACTGTTTCATTCTGGTACTATACATACTTGGAAGTATCCTGTAGTATTTATATGTAATTTAACCGTAGTTGAAATAGTAAACGATGTAAGGGCCAGAAAGGAAAAATTTCAGCAGGGTATGTGTACCGTTTGTGGCCATTGCACTGTTTTTGGCTGTGTGTATAATTATCATATTTTTAAATTGCTTGCAGATCATTCTTACGTGGAGAATTTCACATTATATATATTTTGTTTAGTATATCGCCAGAAATATAAGGTTACATTTATTGCTTCCACGGAAAAAAATTACATTTTTTAAGAAGTGGCCAAGACTGGAACAATACCTTAAAGTGGCCGCAAATGGTGCATCTACCCTACTTTCTTTTCAACCACAGCGACGTTGGTAGGTCCTACTTATGATCTTATGCCTATTTGCGACAGCCCTGGAAGTGAACCACTTACAACGTTTACCACCGTATTCAGCATGGAATTTATATTCTTTTCAACTAAAAGAATTAGTTTCGATTTTTTGGGCACTTACATCGTTTGCCATTTCAAGTCCTCATTTTAGGTGGATTGCGAGGGCCCTCGTCTAGAGTTTAAATCATTAATTTACATTTTTCACTTTTCGAGTTTACTAATGTCGATACTTCGATGAAAACCCCACGTGCTGTGATTGATTTAATCACCGCGGAGCCATCTGAAATGAGAGTTAGCTCTGAGTTATAATATAAACAATCACAAATATACTATTTCGTTTTAGTAATACTCCCGCGAACCCTAAACGACTGTCTTTTTATTTTGGCCTGTTTGCATGTTTAGGGGATGAAACCACTCCTCAAATGTTTTCAGGCGTTCGTCTCCGATTGCTTTGGTTTTTGGATATGTTTTAGAAGACAGAAAAATAAGAAACAGGTGTCTTTTTATTTTAGCCTGTTTGCATGTTTAGGGGATGAAACCACCCCTCAAATGTTTTCAGGCGTTCGTCTCAGATTGCTTTGGTTTTTGGATATGTTTTAGAGGACAGAAAAATAAGAATCAAGTATCTTTTTATTTTCGCCTGTTTGCAAGTTTGGGGGGGGGTGAAACCACGCCTCGAAGATTTTCAGGTAGTCGTCTCCAATTGCTTTGGTTTTTTAAATTCTTATGAAATGTGAGGGGTGGTTTCACCCCCTAAACGTGCAAACAGGCCAAAATAAAAAGACACCCGTTTCTTATTTTTCTGTCCTCTAAAATATATCCAAAAACCAAAGCAATCGGAGGTGGACACCTGGGAATCTTGTGAGTACACGGAGGACGCGCTCGCCGGCGGGATACGCGGTATACTTTCGTTTTCAATCAATCAGAGATACTTCCCAACTGAATTTGAACCTGACAAGTACGCAACATTATGCAAAAATGTCCACTGGAAGAATACATGGGGGTGCTGGGTAGAATAAATCACGGTAAAACTGCTTTTTCAGCCAAAAACTGACCTCCGTGTACTGAGTACACCGGCGCGCCTGCCGGCGGGTGAAAAAGAGTAGAAAGGTAGTGTAACGATTGAGATTCAGTGAAAACGTACGCTGTTATTAAACCTTACCTGCAATATCCAGACTACAGAAATTTTGCCAGCAGACGTAAAGCTGTATTTAGCACAAGTCATCCGCAGCTCATAAACCATACCCACCCGCAGCGTATATGATCCGGCGAACTAGTGAAAATTCATTCCACGCTTTACGTGGCCCCGTAGCTACGAGACGCGAAAGACTAATTGCTCAGATAGGGTAAGTGTCCGACGCCCTTCGCCTAGGAAAGTCGGAAAGAGTAATTCCATGCTGCCGTAAAGTGAAACGACTGTAAGGTTAAAGGAGTCTTTCCATGCCGCCTCGGGGGCCACAAGCAAATATCCTTGCCGGTCCAATTTCGTCCCCTGCAGCGCGAAAGGACTTCTAATTCCCCACCTCGGATAAAGAAAAGAAAAACACCATCCAAGACAGTCGGCGTTATTCCGCGTAAAAGTCCGCCTAAAATGTGTATACACAAGCCTCGCCTGGAAGTCGCTTTGACGATTCCAGCATGGCTGGCTGCCTAACGCCTGGGGCGATGGGGATGGAATTGAAACTGGGCTTTCCATAAAAGCCAAACATAGTGGTAACCGCTATCGCGCGACGAATACCGTCGAGGGTGGCCCGCGAGGGGACGAATAAAGGCGCCCACAGACTAAAGACTCCCACAAACCAACGCGAATTTCGCCGCGCGGAGCGAACCCGCCGCGGATCAGACAACACTGCCCATAACAGCCACCGCGTATAAAATCTGCTGCCTTATCTGATCCGCGGCGCGGAGCGGATATTCGCGTTGTGGTTTGGTGGAGCCTTTAAAGGTTAACGAAACATTCGCCGAAGCGAGCTCGCCGCGTCTTCTTCGCGACGGTATTCCTGGAGTTCCTTCGACGTCCACCCGGAAAGCATTCGACTACCAACGGCCGAAGGTCACCGGTGTTTATGAACAAATTCATTTGCGCTATCCCGGCCGGCTGTAAAAATACTCTGCTGGCTGACCTCGCCACTGACTACCGTCGGCCGCCTGTCGTTAACGGGCAGGAAATTTATGGAATTTACGTACGGCGCGCAAACTGCGCGGAGGCTCCTTTACGAGCGACGCGGGGCTCCGCTGCACTGACGACATGCGCGCTGTCTAGCCCGCGAAAGTGCTCGTTATCACGGTTTTCCTTGATAGCCGCGACTTAATGGCCCTCACGGATTACGCCACATACGCTCCATGCGAAACTTTCGCAGATTTCTCTTCCACCTATCGCTCGTGCCCCCTTCCTCAGCGGATCCTCCTTGAACCCGACCCACAGTGGTCTGGAGAGCGGCGTTTCCTGGCCAAAATTCAAATAATACTTATATCGATTTCTTTCCACACATGTTTTGATCTACTATGACTATTTATACTAATTGTGACGTAATACGATTATTTAGGGTGAGTTATTAAAAGAATAGTAATTGTTACTGTGCACAAAAGAATGAAATATCACGGCAAAATTCTAGACATGTTTGTGGCTATTTTGTAAGTCAAAATTAATTGCTTTTATAATTAAATTCGATTACATTTAGTTAAGTTAGCATTTTTGGAAAAGTAGACAATATTAAAAAGATAAAAAAGAACGTAAAACGAAAGTACGAGTAAAGAATTAAGACGAAAACTGATTGATAAGTAGAGCTGAAATATACATATAAATGCTTGATTATTATACGTCTTCTGAATCCAATTATTGGCTCTTGTTTATTGTAAAAAAGCAATTTCCTTTGAATTTTACTGCTGTTTGATATATTTACAGTTTCGTAGATATTCACGATAATCTGAAAACGTGCCACTTTTTCGAGGTGGCGTTTTCACCCTTGAAACCGTTTTACTGCCGAAGCAAAAAATGTTTACGTTATTAGCATCACTTAAGCTACATTTCCACAGTTTCAGATTTTTGAGAATTTTTGAGTTGCGAACTTCCCTTGTAAGTTCTAATATTTTTTCGTGGAAGCTTTTCCATCTTTTTTCTCTGCCTCTTCGTCACGTATTTATGAGTTATTCGAGTGGATGTACTTCGTAAAGTGTTCAATGCAGTAATAGCTTGTGTATTTTCCTTGAAATGCTACAGAACATTTGATTCCCTTAATTTCTAGTATCTTGCCATAGAAAGCTTTCTAATTTTCCCAATCGACGCAACGAATCGGCGCACTTTCGGAAGTGTTCAGAGTAATAATGGCGTTTATATTTTTTTGTGAAGGAGGGAGAAGTCGCTGGCGGGTTTTTTGCGAAAGCGAGGTTCTTCCAAAATGGCTTTGTTTCGCCATTCATTGCAGGAGAGAATACCGAGTGAATTTGAAATTGGGGTCGTCGTGTTTCTCGTGTTTGAACGCCGACAATACTTCTGTGCCATAATGGCAGGGTCCTGTGGATCTTCGCCGACCGCGTTATATTTGGATTTCTGATGTTTGAAATTAATGAAAAGCTGAGGAACAGTTTGGTGGACCGTGACGTATAGATGAACAGAGATTCGGGTGAAAAGAGCATTTAAGAAATGAGCAGCCACGAATATTTTGAGATTGAAATTCCAGACACGTGAAGGACACCGTTTGCCAACCCCTCAGGTACTTCAACGAAATAAATTAAGTGCTTAGAGCGTTTATATTCTTTGCTACAGAATACCGATTCTAACGTATTTAAATCTACTCGCTTGTAAACCTTTAACGCAATAACGTGAAAGTATCGATTTACCACCGCACGGAATCATAGAGCTGTTTGAAGCATAAAATATAAATACAGAAAAAAATTGTTGTCCTCTCAAAACACGTACCTATAAATAGAAAAAGTGTCACTTTGGTAAACACATTCTTTTTGTGACAAAAAAACTTCGAAACAACGGTAATTTTTTAGAGCGTTACAGTGGAAAGAACCCTTAATACTTTTTCTACCTTCGCTTTTCATTCGCGCGCACTTGTTGCAGGGTAATTTCAACCACCTAACACGAATATGAGCTGATAAAAAAAATACTTGCCCATTGTTTTTGCATACCCTACCTCCGCGCGAATTTTCATCAGGATCGGTGTGACGACGATATTCTGCCGAAGTCGCCATATAAATCACAAGAATAATAAGCCGGATATTTTGTCCGACAAAACGAACAGTTCGTGGTGGAAAAATAATAAATATCCAACGCTGACCAGTGCTGATACGCCATGTTATTTTTCAACTTTCAACGCGTGGCCCGCGAACTCGATGTCATTATTTCTAACAGACAATTCAGTCGGAATTAACCGACTAATCTGTATGCGTCGTGTTTGAAATTGAATCAGGCGCGTGCGTTGTTTACAGTGGCCTGATAAATGAAAGCTACTTAAAAATACGCCGGTCAGGGGGTGTGCGGGGCGGCTGTGGGCGGGTTGTTATGCGACGGATGGCTGGCTGGCTCGCCGGCCGACGAAATATATCGCCAACGATTCGTTCGGTAATCATTATAAACGCGGACAATGCCGTTGCTCGGTAATGTACAAAGATCGCCGTGGATCTTTGTCAGCGGTGATGGATGATTCGGTATCGGATTTCCTGGCGATTTCGATAATACATCGCGTCCGTATACTGCCGCCGCATATTCATTTCCCTGCGCGACGATACTAGAAATATATGGAAATTTTTGTTTTATCGTACGCCAGTGCCGCGCCCCCCTCCCCCCCCCCCCTCCCCCCCCCCCCCCCCGCGCCAATCGAAAACGTTAAAATTCGACGATTTGTTGCGATTTTTCATTCGACGTTGGATAATTTAAAATGACTAACGAGAAATTGATGGTTCAGATTTGGAAGCTGGCGTTGTTTATCGTTTAAGAAATCGGCTGTAATAGTCGACACTCGAAATTAACGTTGGGCCGAATTGCACCTGACAGGAATCAGTTTGCCGGTCTCCGGATTTAGAAGTCAACGTTCTACGCGCACTGCTACCGCATTACGCGTAGGGTTTGTACAGAAACTGACTTTTGAAAAAGAAACGGTTTTCGAATTCCATTGCTCCCAAAAAACCGGTCGAACCGGTTTTCGAATTTTTACAAAAATATATAATTAAAATGGTAAATAAATATTTGTACTTATTTTAAAAATCTTCAGTTTCCTTAATACTTATGGAATTTAGAAATATAACAGAATAAAATGTACTCTATCTCTAATTAACAATTAAACTGTCATACCTTGATAGATGTACTGTAATTTCGACTTGATAGATGTACTGTAAGTTCTCGGGTTCCCTCACTCTCGACCGACGGGTGCTAAGAAATGATGGGGATAGCAACCGCGCATACAACGCATAGTCGAAATCTGCTTATAACGAAAATTCACTGTACACGTTTTCTTTTCTTTTTCTGAATAGGAATATTTTGGTTTGATCTTATATGTTACCATTATTCTTTATAACGCCACTTCACCACGATGACGCCGATATGGACCTGTCAGTTTATATTACAGTACATCTATCAAGATATGAAACTTTAATTGTTTATATGTTAAAAAGTATTGGATATCTGCAACTAATATTCTGCATGTATCATTAGGGACCTGTCTGCTCCCATTCTGCAAAAGCACGTCAAAATCGAAGCCGGACAATTCGTGTCCTTGCCTCGTGAGTGTCGACTATGGTAACCGATTCTTTGAACGTAAATATGTCGAAAACAAATGAGCAGTTGCTCCCAAAAGAGGAGTTCTTCTTGAACGACTCGTCGAGGGGTAACAAAAGGATCGGCGTAAATAGTTAAAGCAAATAAATAATATGTGATATGAACAAAGAAACGATTGATTCTTTTCCAGTAACAAGCACGAGATAGTTACCGTAGTCACGAAATCCCTTGGATGGGAGTAGCTCGTTAACTGGAATCGATTATAGGAAGAAACGATTTCTCTCTAGCGGAGCATGAAAATTGCTGGCTGGTCGCGTTCGGACGTTCCGAAGTTCGTCCGGAGCAACAATTCTTGACGTTAAAAACACGCCACATGTCGTGTTACTCGGGCCGCGCTGACTCGTGTTAATAGCCCGCGGAAGCGTGCGCTATCATTGAAATGAATCCCGTCTATGGATCGCTAATTTAAATATTAAGCCATGCAAAGTCAATGTTAATAATGCTTGTACAGTTACATGCGATGGGCAGTCTCTGTATTTACATAATGGCAATCCTTCTCCTTCTCCCCTTTCATCTTTCTCCTCTTGGCACTACTTTGTAAATAACAACGGCCTATGGTCGGATGCTTAGCTTATCGTAGCAGATACATTCTTACGAGCTCAGTAGTCACTTTTGCAATTTCTTCAGTTTAAAATCGTTCTCACGTAGGTGCAAATTTCTGGTAGCAGGAAAATCATATTTTTTAACCATTTTATTTATCTTCACTCCTCTTTACTTTTGTTTATTTGTTTGTTCGTTGGTTTGGTTCACATCTTGTAACTCAATTTTAACCCACTTCCATTAACCCAATAGACTTAAAACTCAACCCTATGAGGGTGAGAAAATTGCATCCCCAGCAATTTTAGCCTGTAACTATAAATCCAACCGACTTGAAAATCATACTCTCGCATTATTCTCGAAAACGAGAAATTGTCGCTGCGTTGCCCACTTATTGTTAGTAGTATCGCGATCTCTGCAAATGCACAATTTATGGCGAAATTATCCGTGACGTACAAATAGTTCAATTTTTCTAGTTGCAAAACCCAAACACTGAATACATAAAAAAGAATTTAAGTTAAACGATTTTGTTTGATTTAATCACAATTGCGCTGAAAACTAAAAAATAATTATTTCCTTGTACTACAATTGCGATGGTGATATGTCACTTTAAATAAAATCAGCTTAGTACCGAATCAAGCGTCGAAATGAGCGATGAAAATTGATGAAATATTCTGCCCCTCAATTTCATTTAAAGTGATATATCACCATCGTAATTGTAGTAGAACAAAATAATTATTCTTTAGTTTTTAATGAATTTTTTATCAAATTAAATAAAATCGTTTAACTTAAACATATTTTACATCATTCGTTTTTTTTTGGTAATAAGTGCAGCAGTGAACTATTTTGTAATGTTGTTTAGTTTTAGTGATCTGTGCACGTTGTGCAACGCAAGTGTGCCCGTTATGTCGGCTGACTATTCGAAGAGTAACTTGAAATAATAATATGAAAGGAGAGTCAGTCTACTCTGTACATCATAAATCGAATTGTAGCAGAATATTCCTAATGCGCTGCATCGCAAAATATTGACGTATAAAAGTAATAATAATTGTGATCAGAAGTTGTACTACTCTCGTAGCCATCATTCTGCAAACTGATGAGGATCCTCTCTTCTTCACGAGGTTTATCTTTGACGAATATAAAATTCAATGCAGGATCGAAGAACGTTACTCAGGGGAACGTCTTATACGCGAAACTTTCGGCCATATCCTTGCAGGAAGATTCGTTTCAAACTTGCGGTATATGCGTGGAACTTTTTCAGCGTAAAACTTTACAAATATTACGAAAATCATAAAAACTTCTAAAAATTATGGAAGTCTGATATTCCTCAATATACATATACACATGGATGTTTCGATCTTCGTTAAAATTAAGCACTACAAAACTCTGGTTAACGACTTTATTCGGAATTTTCACATTCGTGGAAGTAAGTTCGATAACAAAAAAATTGGATGTGAAAACAATCGGTATTTCATTCTTGTTCCAACGCCATAAACATTGTAACCATACCCCATTGTTGTCCCGTTACATCCATTACGCAACAAGCGCAGGTAGAAGAGAACACTGATTAATCCGACAAAACATCCTGCGCTCTGATTTCAATCCGATCCCAACGAAAGCTTCTGTTTCTGGGCTAACACAAACGCGAAACGGCATTTGCCAGTAATAGCAGCTTCAATTCTACTGTGACAATGAAGTGCCGCTTTCGTGTACCTACTCGTTAAGTACCTAAATACCTATTACGTAGCCGTTTTCGTCCGTGAATCATCCGGCTGTCTGAATTTGTTATTATAACACTATATAAAGCAGACTCCATATCCCAAAGTATACGAATACTAATGTCTATTAATATTAAACATAAATCTGTCCGCCTCTGGCCATTGTTGGGAGGTATAGTATCGATTTAATTAAACGAACATATTATTACTTTTCACTAATAAAAAAATTGTTTAAAACCAGTGGCATCTGATCAGGATTTTTTTACCTATTTTTGAGCATGTTATTAAGTAGACTGTCCCATAAGTTCATTCTGATTTTTGTACTCATATTTACATGAATATTTGCAATGTACTTTTAAGTTTTATGAAATATCGGAATGTCCATGTTGTTCCACGGTTTCTTTAAAACGTTTTTGTACATCGAAGCTTCTCTGATTCTTCAATAAAATATTCTAGATTTTGTTTTTTTATGGTGCCGATGCTTTAAAATTTTTTACCCACTAGAAAATGTTGTGGTGCACGAAAGAGGTGGTAATCTGAGGGGGGAAATGTACGGAAAGTACCTATCTAATATATTACAAGAATAGAAAATGTTCACAGCCTCAAAGGTTTCATTCGAATCTCAGCGGACCTACGTTGAATTTTATTGATCTTAGCAACACGAATCATTCGATAAATATTTTTCTCTCTTAGTTTAAGTGAATTATATTACACTAAGGTGTTGGCTGGAACTTGTAAAAAAGATTCTAATGGAAATTTTTATTTGATAGAATTAAGCGTTTAAATTCTTTTTAATTCTACAGATTTTTCTTCGTTCCCTTTTTTCCCGCATCGTTTTATCTACGTACGCGAAACTAAAGCTCTAATGTATTATTCATACGAAGAGCCATTATTCGAATTTGCGCGATACGCAGCGTTATGGAAATGACTAATATTCAGAGAGCCAAGTTTCTCGGGGCAAGAATCACGGGACGTATTGTATTTACTGGGTATTATTGTTACTTCACTGTCTGCTTTTGCATTGGCAAGAACCAAAGCACCTGAATCCTTACCTGGCGGACGCAGAGTCAATTTGGACTCACCCTAAAGTATTTACTTTACTCATTATTTGTTATTTCTAATACTACTACTTTAAGACAATAAAGACTCTAGATTCAAGTACGATTAAAATATAGTGAAACACCTTAATATGAGAATTATATTAACGAAATTTTGCTGGGTCGAATCGAAATGGATTCCTAAATAATCAAACTACCAAAAAATTTGCATACATTTCAAAAGTAATAAGGAAGTCGTCACTAAAAAGAATATATAGAAAAACCGTAAGGAACAAATTTCAATTGTACACCTTATAAAATTTTCAACGAACACGTTCATTATATACTCACCTCCTCTGTTAAAAAAGTTCAAACATGCAAAATTCTCGCCATCCATCACTACAACACCGCTGACCAAAAGTTCACAATCGCTTTCCCAGGGAAATCAAAACATCCCACAAATTCTCTCCCAGCTCAAAGTTCATACTTCCAGTCACAGTGCTCTCCGCTCCAATAAATACGAATATCCAGGAACGCGAGGGACTCGCACAAACCCGTTTGTTGAACAAGAAAATCCCCGTTTCCCCGAGTCTGCGGAGTGATTCGAAACTTTAGACCAGCAGTGTATCCTCCGTTTCTCTTCCGTCTGCGTTGGAATAGTCCGCGGCGATACGTTTCCATCGGCGATCCAACATAAAATGCAATCAGAGGGGAATGCAGGTGAAAAATCGATTTCCTCCGTCACGTTGCGCTATGCGCGCAGTAAAACGCAGCCCGTGGCCACGGAGGCTCATTTTATACGGTCCCCAGATGGACGCCTCATCGGAGATTCTCACAATCAGACGTGGTGCCCGATCGCCGGGGGACGTGCACGCTCCGCGGCGTCCAAGTAGAAGTACCGTGTCTATGAACAGGCCACCGAGAGGACGGTGCAATTAATCTTAACGGCGCTGGCGTCGAGCATGGCTGCCGCCTGGCTATGTGACGCTAATTAATCTAATATGGTATTGATATTATAATTAGACCCCCGGTCCCATCTCGTGATTCACGAGTCCTTTCGAGTACGTGTGTCGTCTCTGAAATCGCTCCGCGCCACCTACCCGCCGGCTGATTTATTATCGCACCGCTGTTACCACCATGCCCCGCGGGCTAACTGGGCCCAGAAACGGCTGGCCAGCAACCACCGGCGGTCACTCTGCCAGGAATCTTTCTGTCTTCTCATCGCGACGGTTTTTTATTCACGGTTGGTAGTTTATGGATTGAAATTGTCGACGGTGTTGCAGTTTGGATGCAGGGAAGGTGACTCCAGAGTGGTTTCCACGAGCCACGGAGTGGAATATTCTCGAGTCAGGTTCGCAATAAGAATTTATTGAAAGATGCGCCTTTTACAATCGGAATTAGAAGACTGACCAGGGCGACAGAGGTTTGGCGTGATATTAGGTAGATTGGCGTTTTACTAATTGACTGGGAGTTGGCTGCAAAAGTTTTTATACTACATAATGGTTAAACTAATGGTATGGTAGTGCGTTGGTGGGGGTGAATGAAGGGAGTCACGTAGACCTCGAAGCGTTGGAATCTATGATCTTTTTAGGTGACACTGACAATGTATGCCTATGGTTCTGTAGGCCTCGTACTAATTGTAAGTGTCCACATCTGTATGCCACTTCTGGAAGATGCAACTGCTGAGTAACATCTATCCTACTAATTTTGGAGAAGAACAATGGTTTCGATGAATTCTATTTCTATTTGTGAATGTGATAGTTCGACTAGAATTCTATTGGAAGTTAACACTTTCGTGGGCAGGGGCGGATTTGGAGCTCTGGCGCCCTGAAGCTAACAATCGTCTGCCGCCCTTTCCGCGAAATATCGTGAAATATTTTAATTTGAAAGAGTTGAGACAATTTCGAAATTAATTCAATATGGCAACTGACATCTGAGTCATTGCTAATTTGATACAAGGAAAACAGTGAATTGTTTTTAAAGTTGTCTCAAGCTTCTGCGTTTAAATCTTTCTCAATTATTTTCGCTTAAAATTTGCTGCCCCACCCTCCAAATTTATCATTATTCCAAAATTTGACGCTTCCCAAAATTTGCCGAGCCCCACAATTTATCATTATCCCAAACTTTGCCGCCCCGCAAAATTTGTCGCTCCCTAAAATTTGCAGCTCGCCCAAAATTTGTCGCTCCCTAAAATTTGCGGCTCGCCCAAAATTTGTCGCTCTGCAAATTTTGCCGTATCCCAAAATTTGCCGCTCCCCAAAATTTTGCCACTCCCAAAAATTTACCGCTCCCCAAAATTTGTTGCTCTCTAAAATTTGCGTTTCCCCAAAAATTTGTTGCTCCTCCAAATTTACCGCTTCCCAAAATTTGTCGCTCTTCAGGTTTTGCCGCATCCCAAAATTTGCCGCTCCCCAAAATTTGCCACTCCCAAAAATTTGCCGCTCCCCAAAATTTACGGCTCCCTAAAATTTGCCTTTCCCCAAAAATTTGTTGCTCCTCCAAATTTACCGCTCCCCAAAATTTGCCACTCCCAAAAATTTGCCGCTCCCCAAAATTTACCGCTCCCCAAAATTTACCGCTCCCCAAAATTTGTCGCTCTTCAAATTTTGCCGCTTCCTAAAATTCGCCACTCCTCCAAATTTGTCGCTCTCCAAAATTGACCGCTCCCCAAAATTTGCCGCCCTAGGCTGCAGCCTACTTAGCCCATACCCAAATCTGCCCCCGTTCCTGGGTGGTCTTTCTAGCGCAAGCCTCAATTTAGTCCTGCGCTACAACTTCAGCGCAAAGACGGAGCATGCAAGGTTCGACTACTAAAATAAGGATAATTCTCCAATGACGAGTCAACTCCTCTTCTCTCAGTTAACTGGCTGAAAACGCTTATTAATGCCTTCGAGACACACGCACTCACGCGTGCTTGTTAACAATAAAAAGTCCCTCGACAAGCGATCGTGCACGAAATTGCAGAAGCATCGGGATAGTCGGTTTTCTCGAAGAAACAGTACAACGATTTATCCTACCAGTATGTAGGCAAGATAGTTTGATTACAGAGCAGACGAAGTCGCCGATCGCAGCGTTATTAACGGTCCAGCGAGATGATTTATTATCCTAGTTCTTCGACCGAAATTCAAAGTATTTCATTTTCGTCTAGTCATCGCGGTTGTTATGCTGAGACTGTGCCCGTATACTTGAACCTAAGTGGTTGATTTATGTGCCCTCCGCGCAGTGCACTTCGGTCCATGAATCAAAAAGAACCAGTGATTTAGTCCCTACGATTTATCTGTTTATTTATGTTCTTTTATCTACGATCTACGGAAGACGGACATCGGCCTATTATCTGTAGCACACTACTTATTATCAAGATTCTGAGTATTGTGTCCGTGTGCGCAATTCTTATTACCTATGTCACACGGTCATTCGTTGCTGCAGAGTTTTTGCAGGCGACACTTAGACGGCGGTATAGTAATCTCGTGCAATAATAATTTTCATTTTTCCACTGTACTTCGTTGGATAGTGTAATCAGAGCTGATGCTCTGAACATTAACCAATATCGAGTATCCAATCAGTAATGTTCCCTGCGATATTGATATCATGATTAACGACAGCTAATGCATTCTGATTCTTCGTGTTTCGTGATGTCACATTCAAATTTCTGTGTACCGTTTTGCTGTGCGATTGAATCTCCTGTGCAATTGATTTATGTGCGATTTTTTCTTCAAGTTGTTGACTATTGAAATTTTATACCAACACGCATTTTGTGTAGGTGCTATTCTGCTTCCATTTGTGATTTAGCAATTTCATATTTCTCATTTTAAATTTTGTGAATACCGGGGTCGTTAGTCCAAGGTTTTCCCCAGTTTTTCATAAGTTTCTCACTTTCATTTCAGCGTAAAAAGAGCTTCAGGAGTCAGGATTATGTAAAATAGAGAATAATTACAAATGTTGGCTGTGCATGGCAGAAAATTAATATGCAGTGAATAATGAATATCTCATGTATGGCGACAACCCGTTTAGGTACTTCCGTATAATTTACCGACTTGCGCATTCGCTCGGGGGAACGGATGTCAGGCGTGCACTGATACAAGCTTAAGAGACAGATGATAAAAGCGAACGTGACATCCTGAGATGCATAACCGCTCGGAGCCACACTCTACAGCGCTCAGAAATTGAATTAACTTGTGAAGTGCAATTAAATTCATTTACGAATGGAGCCATCAGCGTTTAGAGAATTCACACGTTACTCCAACGCGGAACGTGCCTGACATTGTTGAATACCGCATTCTACTTTCCACTAAGGCACCCGCTTCCTGAAGATCTTGAATTACATAAGAAAGGCAGAGAAAGGTACTAAGTATAAAAGATTAAACAAATAATCTTGACTTCGCAGAGGAGAAATATTTCAAACAGCTCAAGATGACTTACTATGTCTATGCTTCTATAGTGATTTGGTATATCCTAATTGCTGCATTAGAGAATATGTCCAAAAGACACAGAAATTGGTCCTGAAGTGTGGAAAATGATCTGAATTTCTATCGTGGCACGGAACGTTTTAATTTCCTAGCCCAAGTTGACGATCACTTCACTTCTTTTGCCGCGTGAGCAACACGCAGCCAGGCATTGGTCGCGCAGCAACATGACTTTGCGGCTTCTCTGACCAGTAACTGGTCTCTTTTCCGCCAATTCATCACTTAAATTGATCAACTGACGTCGATATCGCTCCGCTATTTGGAACAAGTGAATGTCAAAACGACTCAAAAAGCGGGATGATATCTGAAACTTTGAAGAAATGTAGCTCAAGCGATGTTAATAACGTAACTATTTTTTTATTGGACAATAAAACGGTCCTCAGGGTGAAAACACCCCTCGAAGCAATTGCGAGTTTTCATATTATCGTGAATTTCTGAAAACCGTAAAGATAAAATCGAAAAAAGTTCCATTCGAAGTTGTATGGCTTTCGATAACCTTCAGTATGGCGATATAGATTTGTCTAACAGCACAGTGACGGTGATATAGAATTGTCTAAAAAAAAGTGGTGCGGATAAATTGTGAAAAAATATTGTTATTCGCAAATTTTGTATAGCCGCTTCATAGGACACAAAAACCCTAGAACTTTGAATTTAACATCTTTTTGATATCTTTTATAATTTCGTAGATATGCACGATAATTTAAAAACTCACAATTTTTTCTAGGGGGTGTTTTCACCTATAGGACCGTTTTGTTGCCGAATCAAAAAATAGTTACGTTACCAGCATCCCTTGAACTACATTCCTGCAAAGTTTCAGTTTTTCTTCTTAATTTCCAAGTTGCCGAGCTTCCCTGATAAGTTTGAACTAATTTCATAGACTGTAAAACCACGAGGACATAATTCTTCCCTACACTTAATAATAAAACCCCTATTTCCCAAACAGCGCCCCCTATCTCGCAGCATATTCCACAAAACCAGATCGAATTTACGCGAAACCGTAAAAGGGACGTTCGGAAAACAGCGCGAAACATCGAGCTCTTTCGAAAAGCCCCCCCCCGCGGGAATCACTGTGCCGCTTCAAAATTGAGCCAGCGAAAATTGCCGCGCCGGCTGCCGGGAAGGTTCGCCGGGCTACGTGGCCGCGCGTTAAATCGAACGCGGCATCACGTGCCGCCGTAAACTCGTAACTCGTTAAAATGCACAGCTTTTCGGGGAAGCGATCGCCGGCGCTAAAACGATACTTCTTTTTTCCCCGCAAATCGGCAAACAGCAGTTCCATTCCTCGGCCAAACAGAAGCGGCTCGCTAGTAATTTGCCCGTGCAAATAACGGGGCCCCGTCTGGCTGGTGTGCGAGCGCGCCCGCCCAGCCAAGGGAGAATGACGGCCGGGACTCTCGTAAATCCCGCATAACGGGCACACGTTTGGCGGCAAAAGCGCACCCCCGCGCAGCATTTCGAAACGTCATTGCGGCTGGGCACGGACCGCGACTCGATGGATCCCAGCGAGCTTGCGTTCGGGCTCCAGCCCCGCGCGCTGGCCATTCGAGAAGCCAGGCTAGTTCCGGAACGGGCGCGCCAACCACAGGCTCACGTTATTAGCGAATAAAGACGCGAGGAAATTCTGTTTGCGGACAAACATCACGGCGGCGATGTGTGCAGAACCCTCGACCGTCGGGCTTTTGCGCGGTCTTCCTAATGCACTCGAGGAAACGTCGCAACTCTCCGCGAACTTTCCCGGCTCCTTTAAACGGGGACCGCACCTCCTTCGAGACGATCTCGCGGCCGGACCTGCAGGACGTTTCTATCGAGACGGGCGGGACAAGTTTCTCTGAGATCACGCAACGCTGGTAGCGAGGGGAGGTTTAGTTTTCCACTTGAGGGGTAATTGTGGAGGTCAGCACTGGTTCTATGCTGCGGTGAAATTGCGAAGATTGTGGGTGTTGTTTTTTTTTTTATGTGCGTTGGTCAAGTGTGTTGAAAGAGACTGAGGGAGTTTTGTTGGGTTTCAGGTGAAGCTTGAAGATTGGGGGATCTAGGAAGTTGTGGGTTTAGGGATACGTCTTGAAAAATGTTGTAATACTTTTGCACAATGGGACGGATTGAGAATTAGGCATTCACTTAATTCTTTGCGTATTGCATCATTTATTGATTATAATCTAAGGTTAGAGACAATATAGGGTAAACCAACCAGTAATTGGCCGCATACCAGTGAATCAGCATTAGGCAAAGAAATGTCAATTGTAGTGTCTCTTGTCATCAAATGAAATGTCAGTGTAGTTGCACTTTTAATATTCTAAATTTTTATTTACGCGTATTAAGCAAACATTAATAAGCACAATTCTTATTAAAAGTATGCGGTCATTTACTGGGCTTCTACACGTTTTGCATTTTATAATTTTTTTTTTTAATTGCGATAAGGATAAGTAATTATTTTTATAGAAATTTCAAGAAAAATAATTTTAAATGCAATTTCAACAGTTGTTTTGTTGTTATACATAAATATATTCAAGTATTAATCTGAAAGGTCCATAGATTCAACAATTCGGTTATTCACTGGTTGGTTTATCCTATTGTACAATAAATACTATAATCATTTAAATTACCTTTTTCTCTCATCCAGCGTTTCGTTCATACCTTTGCACGTTTCACACCTCTGTGTACTTCACTTTCTACGTATATTATTTATTATTCTTATGCTCGAACATTCATTTTTGCACCATAAAATTTGCGGCATAAATAACAATTTAAAATAAGAAATTGAAGTGAAATTGAAAAAAATACCAATATTTCAAAGGGTCGTATGCGGACGGATATAAATAATTGAATTTTGTGAAATTGGATCGATGCAGAATTATGAGGTACCTATGCTTGAATTTACGAAAAAATACGAACAATTTTTTTCATCTACAAAAGTTTGAAAATGGTGACAAAAAAATGTTAATTTAGTAACAGAATATACGTATTTATATTTTTCAATACAAGCAAACGACTAACTAAAACAGTTCCAACATAAGTAAAAAGCTGACTATTTTCTGGAAACGGACACCTAAAAAATAGTTTCGAATATGAAATTTAAGAGGAGAAGCTCAGGAAGCCTGAAATGAAGATTTCAAAAACTCCCGTGAATTACACGCAAGAAAAATCAGCCAAAAAATGTCAAATCCAGATGTTCTAAATAATTTATTAATAACCTCTAATCCATATATTTCAACATCAAGAATCCCATTCATAAGAAAAGCTAGGAGAAAAAAAGAGATTATTGTATTGCCTGTAACCTTAGATTATAATCAATAAATGATAAAATATATAAAAAATAAAGTGAATGCCTATCTACTGAATTGTCGACCCGCATCCCTCTGTGCGACGACGCGGCATATTTAAAAATACCTGGGTGTCCCACCTTACATCAGGCCTCCTGAGAATATCTTCTTCGATTGTAATAATACAAAAAATATTTCACATGTAATTTGAACGATGGCAAAAATGATATTAATTACTTTAATGAGGAAAGTTCGCCAGACTTAGAATTGTGCGTCCTTATTCTGTAAGGAACTGTAACGCAAATAGAAAGAAACGTCAAGAAAAGCTTGAAACATTTTAATTTAAGATTTCACTCCATCACGTAAATTAATGAATCGTACCCTTCCTGGATCGCAGGGATCGTTGATCGCGCACGCGGCACTCGTTTCATTAATAGCACCCGACTGTCCAACGAATTTAACGCTTCGTTGTGACGGCCTGACCCCCATCATTAACCTTTAAAGCATTGCAGTAACTTTCACGGGTATGAATCTCGTAGGGTGCAAAATGCACGCGACAAGTGTACTATAAATATGTCATGGAAGGGCTAGCATTGCCGAGGAATTATGTGCAATAACGGGAGCCCAGGAAACCTAGTAATTTGAAATTCTGCATTATTTCCAATTCGATGCGTCAGGGGGTGCGTTAATTAAATCCACCAAACAACAGCTAATATTTCAGAGAACCATCCAATTTTATTCGGAATGTATACTGCAGTTCAAACTATAAAATAAGTTAAAAAATAGATTAAGGATTATCTGGCGCTTAAATATAACGTAAAGTGGTGAAAGGCTGAGTTGTGTCGAATTGATATTATAATAATATTGACATATCTTTGAAGAGGCACACGAGAATGTCACTTAATCACCCGCGACAAAGATAAATTGCCAGGTATTAAGTTGACACTAAACGGGTTAAACGCCCGTACCCCTCGTCGCCGAATAAATAAGTGTTTAACGAGGAACGCAGGGCGTCCCGCGACAAAATGAATTTTCCGTTACGCCGTGTGTCGGGGTGGCAGAATCTCGACTCTGCTACCCATTTTTCATCGTCTTCGGGCTCCGAAAGTTGAGCAAAAATCTCACCGCCCTCGGAATCCCGGTATAACGAGAAGAATGAAGAGCTCGTTAATACGTGTCTTCGGCACTTAGTTATCTTAAATGGTGTCAAACGCGTTGAGGCCGGGAGTTGGCGATAAATCCTCCGGTGGTTTTAATTTGCCAGTGAATTCTCGCTAGAAAATGAGGTGCGGAGGAGAGGAAAAGGAAGGAAACCAGAGGGTGAACCGGCGGGGCTGGGGGTTGGGGGTGGGGCCGGAGGGGAAGGAAGGGGAGCTAGAACACTGACGTATTAAAATGGCCAGGTATAGATGCAATAAATTACATCTTTCTCGGGGGTAGCGGCTTGCGTCGCTTTAAAAAAAGAAAAGAGACGAGAAAAAGTTTCGGGTAGAAATGTATAGCCACTTGAGATTACTTTTCTTCCCCGTTTGCAAAGTTCCGTCGACAGAGACGGGGATCGTTAGATTTCCAAGTGGAAAACGCCTTTATGAATTCGTTGGTCTGCACTGCAGTGAAATTAGTTTCCCTGCGTAATTGCTGTAAGCGGATGTTTAAACATTTTTGTAGTAAGCTCAGGGAGTATTCGAAGCAGGCGATCGCAGGTGGGGTAATAAATTGCTGTTGCATTCTAAGTAGTTTCTTTTACAACAGACCTTATGCTAAATATTATGCGAAATTTGTATTAGTTACACTGTGAGTGGGCGTATTTTCGACATCGAGGGCATCGTATCCTGTGCACGGTTTCCTACAGGTATGGCTATTGACACCGTTATCGATAAATATCGATAATATCGTTAATATATCGTTAAGGAGAATAGAAGCACACGTGCTCTTCCAAAACTGTTCCTGTAGCTTTGATTTCGTTCTTAAAAGTTCTTCTAGTTTCATTTTCGTTTTGCACATTTACGGATCCAAATTGATACCGGGAATTTCATATACTGACAGACCTGATGTATAATGGTTTTGTATAAACACCCAGTCACAGTTCTTTCGCAATGGATACACAACATGACAGTACGTATATGGATAGATTTTGATAAGAAAATGCAAAACGTGGAATACCTATAATACCGAATGCAAAACTTTATTAATAAAGAATTGATTCCAGAAATATAATATGTATATTAGGGTGGGGTGAAATTTTTTTTTACAATTTCGCCAGCACTGTATGTGTTTAATTTTTCACCCTATACTAAAGCATTATTCATACCAAAAAATAATAAGTTATTACGTCATCCTCAGGTGGCGCATGGTAAATTAATAGAAAACTTATAGAGACTTTATAAATTTTTTACAAATCAAGTATTTTGAGCTTTCCTTAGTGTCCTCTCTCGCTCTAGCAATTACTGATTATTAGTTCTACTGACTCAAGGTCGAGATCAGATACATTGTCCGGTCCGAACTTGGTCCCGCGAGCAGCGATCGAGGGGAAACTTGCCCCCTACAGTGAGCCTTCATTGCGTGCGTGAGAGAGACAGTAGAACTAATAATCAATAATTGCTAGGGCGAGAGAGGACACCAAGGAAAGCGCAGAATACTTGATTTGTAAAAAATATATAAAGTCTCTATAATTTTTTTTTAATTTGCCATGCGCCACCTGAGGATGATGTGATAACTTATTAATTTTTGGTATGAATAATGCTTTAGTATAGAATCAAATATTACACATACAGTGTTAGCGAAATTGTCAAAAAAAAAAATTTCACTCCACCCTAATGTATATATGTTTGTATTCGTGTGTGTTATATTTATATTTATAATATATAATTCACAATATACGAATGTGTAATGATAAAATTATTCGCGTTGCATTCTCCTTCAATCAAGTTCAATGACTCTCTCTCCATTCGCTTTAAAGATTTCTTAATATCATCAATCTATCGTTAAGTGTAAATAAGCTGTCGATAAGATATCGATAATGGATAGTGCTAACTCTACCGGGTTTCCCCGTGTTTTCACCCCCATATTTTGGCAAACATCGAAAGCATTGTCCCAGAGTAGGTATCTACTCGAATATTTACTTTGAAAAGAAACCATGCAAGGACTTCACTTTCTACGTCTACGCTTTGTACAAAATTCTTACCCCAGAGATCGCTCGTAAAGTCCGAACCCACTTAGAGGAGCATTTTTGAAAACTTGCGCCGCTCAAAGTCACTTTCAGTGACAAGAATCTTATACTACACCTGACCAACTGATCTTAATTCTCAAAAATAAGATACGTATTGGTGCGACACGTTTCCTCGCGCAGAATTGTACGATTTTCACTAACACCAATGAGACTAACAATAGAAGCAGCCCCATTATTCCACAGATGATGATTTACGGTTACCATAGCGTGACGTCAGTCACGTAGCTTATTATGTATTGCAATGTTTGTCATTCGTCGATGCCGCGCTAATTTCAGTACAAGACCCGTGGCTCCATTATCATACATCTTTTTGTTGCCCTCGGTTGTGTAACAACTTGCTGCGCAATTAGTGTCGATCCTTGGGGCATTTATTATCGTTGCAACAGTGCACGCGTACATGTGCGGTTGGTGGAGGCGAAACGCCCATGCACCGCCGCGCCGGCCTGCACATACATCAACGAAAGGCGTAAATAATCGATGAATCTCGGCTACGTGGTTAAATTGGTCTCCGGACTTTTCGCGGGACTTCCGTGTCGTCGGGTCCGATTTACAGCTTTCATAATGGGCACTAAACGCCTGCGCTGTTTCGCAATGCGCTCGAGCGTGCTACTGGCGCATTCTTCTCGAGTAATGCCGTAATGAGGATCGACTCGGATGCTGGGCGCGAGCCGGTCCATCTCCTTCGGAGAGGCTGCCGGTCGAGTTCGTCAGGTATTAATCGCAAGAACCCGCTGGAACAATCGGAATGCAATTGGTGGACGCACGTTTGCGCTGGTCGATTGCGTTTTGTCATTCTAAGCTCGCCCCTGTTATTTATCTAGGCACGAAGCGACCGGCGGTGGTTACAGCTTCATCCGACGCGCGTGCCCGGATTTATTCGTTGGCCTTAATATGGCAAGTGTTTATGTAAATTTGTATTCGTGCTGGACAGGTTCATTAATGAAGCTTCGTGCGAATTTAGAGCGCATTGTAGAATGCAAGGAGCAATTCTTTTTTCTGCGCAAATTCACTCCGAACGGGTGAACTTGGCGCTTAAGAGGACTAGGCAGTCGAGAAGTGGATTTTTCTTTATTGAATTTTCCGAAAGTACTATCTTTTCTCAATAAAATGCCGCTTGATTTATAGTAAAATTCGCAAAATTGTAGATTTGACAGCTAAAAACGTCAAGCGGCAACATATAGTGTCGCCTTTGCCCAGAAACTTTAAACGCGTTTTTCTCGAATATTTTTTTCTCTTCACTTTTTTCGTGATTGTGAACGAATTGAGGTTCAGATCGACTTGGAAAAAATTACAGGATGTGTAGAACGTGTGTCATTTCGGCGCAAAGCTCTGATATGGTTCGTAAAAATTCGAGACTTTCATAAAAAAAATTAAGAAGTCGCCGAATTTTACTATAAATCAAGCGGCATTTTATTGAGAAAATATAGTACTTTCGGAAAATGCAATGAAAAAATCGATTTTTTGACTGCCTAGTCCCCTTATTCCGGAGAGTGGTGAGTTTTCAAATCAAACCATAATTTTTGCTATCAAGATTCTCCAATTTTCTTACATATGTAACAAAAAATATATATAACTTATCGGGATTCTGATGCATAACTCCTACATGTATGATTAAAAATTAATAATGACAATACTGCGGATTTCAGGTAAACCAAAACGCCAGTTTCTTAAAAAAAATCCCAAATGTTGCAAAAACATATTTAGCCCAAAAAATAGGATTCCGCCCTTAAAGTTATCGCGTTTTATCGGTTCTTAATATTCTCTAAATTGAATACCCTACCTAGAGCACCGAAAATTCCCAATGACTTCGAAGTTGGCACTAAGCCAAACCTCGAATCTAGTCACCACTATCCCCACAGAGATCGCACTGCGCAGCAGTCCCCGCTTAGGCATGCGCATTAGAGACCTCTTTGCCGCTCGCTGCACCTACACGCCTAAATCACAACTCCCCTTCCCCTCACACAACGAACCCACCGCATGTGCGACACTGTTCCAAAGAACCAGCCCCCCTCTCTCTCAAAAACACTGGATCTTGAAATATCAAACGCAAACGGGCTTCCTGTCTGTTTGCTCCGTACCCAACACCCACCCACCCCCGCTGTGTCAATAACCGCGCTCGCTCGTCGCGGCAAACAAATTTCTCGTGGCTGGTCGCGAAACGTTGGTCGATCCTCCGAGTTCGCGTTCGCGTTCATCGGCGGCAGGAGAGGGGGGGGGGGGGGCGTGCTCATACCACGGACGAGCGCGCTGGAAAAACGCGATGCAAATTTTCAATTTTGCGCACGATCAGCCCGATCCGCGCCGTGCAAAAGGACGCCCGATGGTTTTACAACGTTGCGGAAAACTCCTTTGTGAGGGGTAAGTTCGGTCGAACGGCGCGGCCCGACCCCCCGCCGGAGGGGGTGGCGCGCCCGCGCGTTTTTAATGAAACCTCCCGTGCATCGAACGGGGAAGAACAGACGGATTGACGAACAGACGCCGTACAAAAACGACAAGATGAACCGTAAACGTATAATAATGCCGCGGGTACTGGGCTCTGCCGGGAGCACCCTTCGCCTCTCCGCCGGTGCTCCTCGGTCCAACGGCACGCCAGATTCTCAATATTCTCGTTTATTACCGGTGGTCCCTCGCTTTACCTTGCACTTTACGGGAGGGAATTTCTTCCGCCACGAGCGTCCGCGGCAGCTTGTCTGGACGGGGACGACCGCCCCTTCTCTTCGTCGATTCGGCCCACCCCTGAACTTGGCTGCGGTACGATTATCGTCGAGACAGGGCAATCGTGCCAAGACGGTTGCCTTTGACATTTGCCGGCCCTCGTTCCAACCTCGTGCTTTACTGGCTCGCCTTTGAGTGATCACCGCGACATGGGATTTAATTAGATGGCTTCGTGCGGTAAACTCTGCGCCTTTGTTTGCACCATCCGGTGATCCTACATTGAAAATATAAATAGAAAAGCTGGCTGCAACGTTTCGCCACCCATGGCGCCACGGGCACACGTTCCACTTGTCTTTGGAGTTTTAAATAAATAAATAGAATGTGGGGATATGGTGAAGATTTGCCTGTCTAAATAGTTAAGGATATTTATCAGTGTTAATTTCGGAATATTTAAGTTAGAATTTATATCATTATATGCCTACATACATGTGGAGTGATCAAGTAGTCAGGTTAGGGCAGATCATCATAAATAGTAGGTAAGGAAGAAGGTGCTTTGGTTGAAAAATTGTTATTATGGTTGTAAAAGACTAATCTGAAATTGATACAAACCATGTAGAGATACCTTGAAAAATATTTTAAACTGGTACATCAGAATGCACGTTTACGTAATACGTGTTTATGTCGGACAAGAGTTGAATGTCCATAATTTTCACCTTTTGTTGTCATTTTCATGTTAAAATCAACAGCAAGTAACGAAGAAAATGTAAATAAACACAACTTCCAATGTATATCAATTTAGTTTCGTACGTGCGCTAGTGTGCGCCTAGTTTTGCGTCAGCTTCCCAATTCGAATAAAACAGTGTTAGGTATATTTATAAGGTGATAGCTGTGTACATTTCAGTTTTCCAATTAGGGTGGTTGGTTGGTAGTTGAGCCATACACGAGCTGTCTTTGGGTTTAAGGGGGGAACCTGGTTTAGGACGCTGGAAACACGGTGATTTTTTTAAGAATTATTTTCTCAACAAATATGAATCGAATCTTTCCAAATCTTTAAGGGTGTTTTACTGTATATTCAGACAACAAAAAATTTTATTCAATAATATTTCATTTAGGTAATATTGTTTTATTCAAATTGTGCACATCCCAGCGGATCCAATTTTTGCCCGAAATAAAAAAGCCGAAGTTTTTCTTAATTGCCATGAATTTATATCGTCGATGAATGAAAAACATTTGTGCAGAAATTAAATTAAACCATTTTTTTTTTAAATAAAAACGTCGAAATTTTTCCGCCAAAATCGTAACTTTTTCGTTAAAGACTCATCACTTTGTCAATTTTACACTTCTTTCTTATTTTTTTTAATACATCGACGATATAAATTCATCTCAATTTAAAAAAATTTCGGCTTAAGTTGGCGAGGATAACTTCGCAACAGTAAAGCGAATAGGTCTGCGACAATTAGGGAGACACTACTGTACATCGAACCTAGGATTCGTTGTGAGTGTTTCGTAAAGAATGTAGGGAATTTTCTAGAAATTAAATTAACAAGATTTCGTAACTATTGTTTGCAATATTTAGGATTTTTGAAGAAGAGGTGTACGACGAAGTTTGGTGGTATTTATTCTGTGATAGCGAAGGTAAAGTGGCTAAAAAGGGAAAATGCGAATTTTAGTTTAAAAGTAACGTTCATAGTAAAAAAGACTTTTTAGAAAACAGCTATGTTCATAAAGTTGTGTTTAAGGAACTTGTGATTTAAAAAAGTAATCGTTGTTATGTATGGAAGGAAGTTGCTTTTGTAGGTACATTTGAATGAGCGCAGGACCAAGAATTCAAGCAACCAAACACATACGTATTTCGTTTCTCTTTTTATTTCGTTCAGTGTATGTTAATTAACATCATGAAAATCATACTGTAGCATAAATTCAGGCGCAGGTAAAATGTTTAATCACCTATCATCAGCAGAATACAAACAAATGAATTTCTCTCCCGAAAATACTTCGTATTGAATACTTATTAAGTCTGATTGGCACAGTTGGCAATTAGTGGTAATTTCGGTCCGAATATAAATATCATATTGTATGGACGTAAGATGTTGCAAAATTATATAGTGGAGAGGATAATTATACTGCCAGATCACAATTACACAGTCCACGAAGGATTGTAATTATGAATTCATTCATAATTATTACGTTGCAATAATCAGCAACGCAAATTATCGTTAATATCCAACGAACGTCCACTAGTATTTTAAGTTACAGAATATCGAAATAACCGACACATGCCCATAAAACGCTATATTTCGTTGCAATATAATTTCTTGAAAAGCTACAATCTATTGATATCAACAATTCGATAATAATTTTAAATAATAAAGTACCTGCGATGGAGAAGAAAGTGGATTACTACCAATTCTCTAAAAATACTTTCATCAGCTGATATAATTCCATACCTTCAGTTGCACAGGCTGGATTTCTACAAAAACAACTTAATCTCGCTAATGATTTACACACATTATTCTTTTTACTCGTTCCCCATTGAAAATAGAGCAAACAAATGACCACTAATACTCTACAATCACACAAATAGCCCCTCCACCCCAAAAAAAAAACAACAGACCAAACAACATACTTACCAAGATCTTAAACGTCGATATCATTAATTAATGACTGTTGATCACAGTAATTTCGCCTCTGTCAGGTACATTTGTTTCAATCTCCTTTGAGTATCTGGAGTTTCACGGAACTGTAGAGGATCTGCCCGCCGTTGCGTTTCCTCGAACGCAATCGGCCTGGCCCATAAATATTAGCACTGCATTTACACTTACCGACCCAAACGTCGATAGCCCGTTGATAGCGATTAACAGTACGCCCCGTCTAGAAGCGGATGAGCTTTAATGAACCGTATTGCCTCGGCGCAGCGAGGGATGAGCAATTGAGCGGTTTCGCGATGAAAACATATCCGCGGGAGAATGGTGCGCGAAGACGATCCTCGGTGTGATCGAAGATTAACCGCAGCTGCGTAGTTATCAGCGCTGTTTTCTACGGGAATTTTGAGGATAGACCTACCGTGGACCGTATAACAGTGATCCTCGTCAAGGGTGTCGAGAGCCTCTTCAGCTCGAGTGTAATGCAAAAGAGCCTTTGCATACGCGGAACCGAGGGCTGGCTCCTCCATCGATGTGTACACGCCCCGCGTGCATTTGTATTCCTCGGCCACCGTCGTTAGCTTACTTTTTCCTTTGTGCCGATGAATCTCTTTCATCTCTCGCTGCTCGACGATCCACTCGATCCGTCTGAACAAAAACGCCATCCGTCGTCGTCCGTCGATTCCCTTGTATGCCTAGAGTTTGCTGACGGAACTCCGCGTAATTAAATTCAGAATGGGCTTTCCGACGGATCCGTTCGCGTGGAGATTTATGGGCGCGTTTCGAAACGCGTGTTTCGCATCTGTGAATGCTTGTAGGATGTTGTTGGTTGATCGAAAGGGTTGGAATGTCAGTCGCTCGAGAGCGGTTTGCATCTCTTGATTAACAGTTTGAAGGGCGCAAATCTTCCAACATTGTAGAAGGCGAACTTTTATATAGTCACTCCATCCTCCATGACGATACTGTCGTGAACCCGGGAGAGTGCAGATACAAATCACTTGTATAAAAAACTGTCCTTTGTTACAAGCTAGTTTGAGCTTGTTGCTGGTGCGATGTACAAGCGAGCTCTAAAGCTAAAGACGTACGGAGGAAAAGAACGTGGACAAATCGGAGGATCCTATTGGCAGATACTATTGCGAGGGTGTGGGAAATGGAGCTAGGGTTGGTCATTGAGTGAGGGAGGAAGAGGTGTTTAAAGAAAGTTCGGTTGTGACTGAGACGTTAGCTTTCGCTTTTGAAGGGGGGCCTAAGGACCCACGGCTTAATCCGCTTGTTTTCGGTAAAGTCACGTTCGCTCAAAAAGGACTAAGAATCTTAGAGGGTGACGATGTCCAGGTGCGTAGGAAAAGGGAAAGTCGCGAAGTAGGTATCTAACAATACTATGGGACCGTGCAGGGAATGCAAATATCAGTTAAGGGATGAAGATGTAATACGGTTTATGTACGAATTCTTTGATCATGGGAACAATAGATGTAGTATGCCGTCGATGATAGTGCAAAACCGCGTACGAAGCAGATTGTAAATACCGCGGTTCTGCATTTTACCGATTTTACAGGAGGAAGAAAAAACTTAATATTTCAGTCATTTTAAGGGGGTTTTCTTTGACTGAACTTTTTCGGGACAGTTTTAGCACTCCTTGTAATAAATAGTAACATCAATTCATCATAGAAATGCTTAATTTCTGTGTAGAGTAACTTTCACGCACCATGCGTGCCGTCACTTCACCTAATTTCTCTGTAAATGCGCAATTTTGCCGCCACCTTGCTAAGAGAGACAGACTCACGGTATCCTTGAACCTGCCGGTTCCGTTGATAAAAACGCGGCTTCCTATTGGCTATTTCACATGGCGTGACTTTTAAAAAAAAAGCGAAACAGCGCTTGGCAACCGTGGGCGCGAAATCTCAATTTTGCTACTTTTGCGGATAGGGGAGACCGGGGCTAAAAGTTCCGGGGGTAAGTTGTTCCGACGGTTCTATCTTCAAAATGAAAGGAGCGTTGTGCTTTATATTATTTTTTCCGCGTGAGTTGATCACGCCACTCTGTCGCCCATTTTAATAGCGTCAGCGACAGCGATTCGTGTGTTTGTAAGCAAGAACCTTTTAGTCGCGCACCAGATAAGTAAATATTTTTCTATCATTATTTTTTGGTCTATTTCGAATATTTAACGTCGATATTATTATTCGTATGGATCAAATGACATTTAAGAATATGGTGTAACAGTGTTTATCGTTTCAATATATGTGTAAGCGGAATAGTCTCTCAAATTGTAAAATGTGTCGATAGGGGTTAGTTGTTACCATGACTTGGGGCACGTTGTTACTGTAACAGCTTGTCCCACCGCAAATGTATAAATTGTTCCTGCTGTGCTTTAAGATGCGAAGAAGTGAATGGGAAGCGGAAAGGGGCACGATTTCCATCGAAATAAATGCATAAAGGTAAAAACTGTCGCTAAGGAATTCAGTATCTGCCACTTGACTCTATCGACAGTTATTAAAAAACTACAATCTGGACAGGAAACCACTGTAGGCTACAAGTACAAATCTCACTAACAAGGGAAGATCCCGAACCCGAAAATTCAAAAAATTCTGAAACTTTGTGAATATGCAGGGGATTTCCTCCTGATTGCAACGCAATTTTTTTTGCTGCCCAAATTCACTCGAAGGGGATGAAATTAACCCCCGAAAATTCGACTATTTCCGATTTTGTGTTATAACTCGCGAAATGTAAGAGATTGAAAAAAAGTTTCAAGACAAAAGTTACTTCTTTTAATTAGATCTATCATTTGGTAAAAAATTTTTTTTTACAGTTCACATGATATAACAGAAAATCGGAAAACAACCGGATTTTCAGGGGTGAATTGCACTCCCTTGGAGTGAATTTGGGCAGCAAACAAAAATTGCGTTGAAATCAAGGGGAAATTCTTTACATATTCACAAAGTTTCAGAACTTTTTTAATTTTCGGGTTTGGGATGTTCCCTTGTAAGTAGGTACCCACAAACAGTTGCATGTAAAAGTCTTGTGAAAATTCTTCACGTGGACAAAGTGGTTTCTTCGTGAACTGAAATGTCTGTTATTATTATAACATGGAAACCTGAAAAAAGGAATTATAATTTATCTGAAGAGACAAATTCTTTTTTCCTTAAGAATTTGTTACTTATTTAATATTCTATTTCTTTTAAGGTGCCATTCCATCTACGCCGGCAACTTGTGTTTCCGTAATACTTTTCGAAACTCAGGCATTAACGTTGGAGAAAGTTTGATAATGTTTGCAAACTTGTAACACGATAACAAACTCGCCGTTAATACTATTTTTACGCTTCGCTCCCGTGAGTTAAGAAAATTAACGTCCGCAGACGCTGAGAATGATGCGCGAACGAGAAAACGAGGGAAAGTTTGCAAAACTTGCAAATTCTCACGCGTCCCGCTGTTTCTATTGTATCAGCGCCCAACTTCCGCACGTTCTTTCCTATAAATATTATTTTTGAGGGTCTCATAGGTTGAGCCACGGACGTGGGAAAATACGCTTTCGATGCAACGTTTGTAATTTGAAATCATAATTACGAGCATCTACATATGCAAGTCTTATTATGTAAACAGTGTCTTATTTACTTAATTACAAGCGAAATTATTCCCATTGTGTACAAGTGTAACAGTAATAATGGAAAGGGCAGATATCGAAGCAGACACAGCAATAAAGAAGGAGTAACTACGTGTATAAATCATGATCATAATGCAAAGGAACCAGACCGCCACGGAGTAACACAAAAACGGCCCCAAAAGCAAACGTGGACGTCCACGTATTGCAAGCATTGCAACAACAGCAGGTATCTGGTACAATGTTTCATTGTTACCAGGTAATCGCAAACATATTTGCGTTAAAATTGAGCCGTCAGGATGGACCGATCGTAATAAACATAAATTATACCGGCGCGTGCCCGCTATGCGCCCGCAGGGCGCTGCGAGCTTGTTTAGGGAATAACAGGTCCGACTGTAATTAAGTACAATTATTTCCCGATAAATTACTGAAACCCATTCAGCGAACCGTGTATTCGGATTATCGATCTATCACGATTTTAATATGAAAGGGCGGGTTTGGCGTTATGAATGAAGCACGGTCAGGTGGCGCCTCGTGTAATCCTTGTAGCGCTGTTCAGTTCATTCATATGCTAATGGAAATTAATGCGTTCTGCTCCTAATGCCCCGTGCACTCTATTATGCCTGTGCCGTCATCGATGATTCGATGTTTCTCCGCCTGACGTACAGGCCCCGACGATAGAAGTCGCGTCTTTGACGGACCGGCGGCTGAGGGGACATGAACGGTGCCCCTCGGAGCGCGCGTCGATACACGGGGCCCCAGAATTCGGCTGCTAGGCGAGAGGATCGAGTTTTGGCATTTGAATATTAATGCGTGTTATGCAAATGCACGCCGCGTTCGTGGCGTGTTTCGCGTGCGCTTTTATGAAATATTAATGAACACCGTCTGTGTATCCTGTCTTTTGTTTGTTTTTTGACAATGCTCGCGTGTTCTCATATATCCTCGTGGAAAAAACAGTTGCGCGCCTGTTGGCTAGGGGAAACGCGATTATCGTCGCGATCGATTTCGTACGGAGGTCTTAACGAACATGTAGAAATAGGTTCGTGGTCATGGAAGCTGACTTTGTTTTTCAATCGAGACTGCAAGGCTTTCTGAGCTTTCTTTCTGTAGAGATTTTAGAGCTTACAAGGGGAGGACACCATGTGATAGACATTGATATTGATGAGCCTTAGCACGATGGATCTACATCGAAAATAAGTAAATAGGTGCCCCAGCGTTTCATCCAATGGGCCTTAATAGTAGAGATATTTACATGTAAATTATTAATAATTTCATAATGGCCGTGGGGTTTTAGTGGGTAAAAATCCCACACTACACTGGCGCCCCCGGGAGATTTCCCTCTGAAGGAGTAGGGGTGCCTTTTGAAGATTTCCCCAAGTTAAAAAAAAATATAAAAAAATAAGTTATAAAAAAATTTATACTTTTTTCTTAACGTGGAGATATCATCAAAAGGCACCCAGAAGCCTCCAGAAGGGAATTCCCCGGGGGCGGCAGGGTAGTGTGGGATTTTTACCCACTAAAATCCCACGGCCACTATGAAATTTTTAATAATTTACATGTAAATTTCTCTATTATTAAGGCCTATTTGCTGAAACGCTCGGGCACCTATTTACTTATTTTTTATATAGATCCAAGGCTCATCAAAATCGATGTCTATCACATGGTGTCCTCCCCTTGTTAGAGTTAGAAGATCGAACCGCTAGAAAATGGGAATTTGAGGGAGATAGGTGTTGCTATAATTTAGTGTCTTCCTTTCAGTTTTTGGAGGACCCAGCGTCCATGCGGGTAGCCACCCGATCTTCTGTTCAACACTATTGAAAAGGGATGAATCAATAAAACCTTTAGTATCCCGAATAATAGAGAGATATGAACATCGAATTCGGATTAGGACATTTTCGAGCGGGGGGATACATAGTCACTTTTCTGCTTTTTAATTCTGGTAATAGTGGATCTTCCAACGTGGAATATTCTTGCTAATTTTCTGACTCCTACCATTTAGTAGCTTTTGAAATATCTCCTGTTTTGTTGCATTTTTGTGCCATTACACGCAAGGTGTAATGAATAAAACGCATAGGTATAATTAGAATTTTATATTAAGGTAATGAAACATGCTATGTAGTTGGATAACAGAGCGTTCGTTAGATAGTCAACGGATAATCCAGGTTCTACTCACTACATTATTTAATTTACAGATATTCAAGAAAGCGTAACTAGGTTACGAACGTTTTTTCAGCCTCCACTAATTTATGCTCCCTTTCTACGATTTCCACCGGTGTATTGATAATAGCTGCTTCCAGAACCCATTCGTATTTATCGACGACGTTCCTGGTAAACCCCATTGTGGACAGTAGGTATAAAACGAAAGGCACCATGGTTTCGTGCTATCCTTCGCATAAATCTCAATTTCTCCATGGGCACAGCATCGATCGTAGCCAACGTAGACGATTCTATAAGCTACGAGCTTCTGCTCACTTCAGTTGTCAGTTGCCATTGTTCAAGTACTCCTGTTCTGAAACCCTTCTGGCATCCGCCCGACTCTCGGTTCTTCTCGTCTCAGGAAATTCAATATTGTTCGTCATTGCTTCTTCTCTCGTTTTAAATATCCTGGTCTCCTTTGTCTCCTATAACGAACAATTTCCCATTGCTAAAACTTTCTTCGGCTGCTCGGAACTATTAATTCATAAGAATCTAAAGTGTTTCTTCGGAAGTCTTGCTGAGTCGTAACAAGAAACGATTTTGAGTCGCTGAAACACCTCATCAAATTTAATCGTTTTCAGTGATTGCACGACGAAAGTATTTGTTCACAAATCGGATAATTAAATTATTATCCGTTCTCGCTTGTGTTAAAATAAGAAAATTTAATATCCAACCGTTCGCACGTGTATTAGTCTCTCAGAAGAGTCTAGTGTTTATTTAATGGCGCTAGCTCGACGTCGATCGAACGTTTATCAAATCTTCAGGATTGTTGGTACATGGGAAAGAGACTTAACTTGCCAAGCACTAGGTTTCAGTAGCAATTCCATACCTTAATATAAGCTATAAGCATTTTAGGCTGTATTATTAATAATGTTGAAAAAAAGAATCAAATTCGAAGCTAATTGTTTCCACTCCTTCCACGACATCATAAAACCACCAAGCTTTGCAATTATTAAAAATCGTTTAAAAGCAACACAGGATTATTAGCACATCCTGGCGATTTTAGTTGTATTCCCAAACATTTTAACAAGCTCCCAGGTTTGTACGAAGTTCTTTCTGTTCGTTGTTCAATCCGCGGAGGGGCTATAAACCGCGTGGAAAGCGAGTAACGATCGGTGGAACAGGAGTGACACTTCGCTGGTGTCTTCTCCGCGTTTTTCTGCGTTGCCACCTCGCGACCAAGCAGAACGAGGAAAACAGACTAATAAGCAGACTGACGAGACGAGGATGACAAAGTTCGATTGAAAGGGAGGGTTTAAAAGGCGTTTTACGGGCCTGGACCGGGTAGAGCAAGCCGATCTCCGCCATTACGCTTCATCGAAACTTAATCGACGTTCCTCCGCTCGGTCAATGAATGCAAATCGGTCGTGTCCCCTTTCTTTCTCTCCTTTGCTTTCCTCCCTCCGCAGTTCTTACTCGAGATAGCCGGCAACCTTGTTGCACACTTTTTAACTCGTGGATAAGGCGTAGCGCATCGAACAAAGGCTGGCATCCTTATCGATGATCGTGCCGGGTCGATGGACTCGGATTGATCCTAAAATAAGACGGAAGTCGCGGAGAAATATGCAACAGCGGTGTTCGGGGCGATCGATGGCGTGATATTTAACATTTCGTGAATCGATTATCGTTAACGGTACCACGGCTAGGGTTTTTATCACTCCTCTGAGCGGTGCAGTTACGGCGGGGTTGGGAAGATAGATTCTAGAGATGATAGAAGTGGCGCTGAAGTTTCATTAGGATATGTACCTTTTTCTCTTGCTCTTCTACGAATGATAGGCAGTAGAAGATAATAGAAGAACCTTAGAACCTTGACGTCCGGCGAGGCTATACAGGCGGTAGATAATAAGTGTATTAATTGAGAAATTTGAGTTTTGTGAATTGGAAGTAACAATGGTTGAGCGCTAATATTTTTCGCGTACAAATTTTGGATTTCATATTTACTTTGTAGTATACAAGTGAAACTTGTGGATTAGTCTGTTCATGTTCGATTGACTTTTGGGGTCATTTGGTTTCAAGCGTTAACTACTGCATTACTGAAGTTAAAAAAGGGGGTAAGAAGGTGAAACCGTTGAAAACTGTGTTCTTCTGATGTCACCAGGTTTACATAAACCTAGATAGTTAAGTGTTTTTCTAAGGTAATTTGCACACCTATTCTGATGTATGTATTTCTACGTTAAGAACTCGGTGTGTCCTACACGTCAGGAGCTTGGCGCTATCCCCACCACTTCTGATTCACTCTTGTTCTGCGAAAACGAGAGCGAGATGGAGCGAGAGCGAGTCAGAAAACGTTGAGGAAAGAGGCAGGTATGGTGGGAGAATATCCCTCACGAAACGCACCGGCCAATATATCTGATACCGACCTTAGTCATGACTTCTTTATGTACATACCATTTTTTATACAGATTAATTATATTTTACATTGTAAAACATAGCCTATATCCCTTCTTGTTGCTCAAGGGTACTGTAGTTGAAATTTCGTAATGATTTGTTCAGTACTTTTTGAGACTTTTGTGAGCATACAAACGAATGCTGTGGCTTTATTATAATAGTATGATACGATATATGTATGTATATAGATACCAAATTTCACGAACAAAGAGGGTTAATATAAAAAATTACCATTAAGAATTAATATTAATACTAATATTTATATTTTTATTTATCTGCAGTAAATCGCTCATTTGTTACCGGAGTTGCATCAAACGTACACCAAACAATGTAGAATTTTTTTACGCATACACATCGTAACCCAAAGTCTGTAAAAAATGGAGCTGCACCCCTCTTGCTGCAAGGTCCTCAAATGGTAACAACTGAACCCATACAAGCCTGAAATACGACAGCTGGACTTTAATTCAACATTCCACCCATAACTTCACAAGCGGCATTTAATTTGCATGCAACATAATTCATAATTTTTACGAGTAATAAAATCACAGTTGCGTAGATCGACGTGTTATAGATACCCCGTGGAAAGGCACTTTTGTGTAGCTCGTTAACCCTGCGCCCCGCACACAAGAAGCACACACAGGAGGCGGCAAAGTCTTGTACATATGCATAGGCGCTCATGTTCTCAGAGAGCGAGCCCACTGCGGATTCCTATCTACTTAGATAACGAGGGATTTAGCAGAGCATGGATAACATTTTTCTGCAGCGTGATGCGTCGAAAGTTTTCCCTCGGCGAAGCCTGCGAACCCCGCTGAGTCTCCGCGCAGCGGTTCATGTTTTTATGAATAATCGCTTAATTTTGCTGTCGTAGTATGTTTCTAACATTTCACCACAGAATCATACGTTCTTTAAAACGTTCCCACGCGAATAACGTACACCATCATCAATCACATCGCATCGACTTGTTTCGTCATCTTATTATTCGAATAAGTGATACATCCTTCATACCGGTCCTAGAGAATAGGAATCACTAACTCCTGTTCTATCAATCATCAGGAAACGTGTCACCGCGCTTCGCGAAACGGGGATGCAGAAAAGTGCGTTCGAACCACTCGACGATCTACTGTACCTACTTCCGCATCGCCAATATAATTTCCCCTCCCCTTCGATTGTAAATTGTAAGTTACCTATTTACCATATTTTAACGGGAATGCAGCGCACACGGGGCATCAATCTTGATACCGAATTCTCCGGTGCCGATATTCGCCTGGAGTGCAAAGTTGGCATTAACGCGCGCTCGTAATAAATACACCGTCATGGATTCTTCATCTGCTGGCGTAACATGAAATTCTATGGTAGCATCTACTCTCAGGATCAATGCCTCGAACGTTTTCAGCCGCTCCGTAGTCATTAATGCGAGTATATAACTGTATGGTCGACAGTCGTAGTGCTTATCACGTTCCGCGTCTATCAAGCCTCTGACTTCCACTGTGATGTACCCATTTCTGCCCCGCTAAACGTTTTTACTGAAACAGATGTTCTTCTTTCCCCGTATAATCCGAATCCTTTGCGCCCGAACACTATACAAGGTGGGACTGCAAAGGAACGAGGAATTTTACGTATCATCCCCTTGCTGCTGCGCATGTCCGCAATATCTATATCGTTTTGTAGATGATGTCTTCCCAGGCAGTTAGCTTCTACTTTGGTCGTAATCGATTCAGTTTCACGAATCCAGCACAATTTGAAAGAAATTGCGTCTCCTGCCTCTCTTTTTCTTGGAAACACAGAATAGAACGTTGCATAAACTCGGTCGGGGTATTTTGAAGTAAGCCGCCAATTAAATGTTTTTAATTTAAAACAGCAAATGATTTATGAGACATCTCTCGTTTCTTTACAGCCACACCTTGGACCTCCTTAGTCCTCTGCGTCTTCAAGTAAGGCAATGCCCTATCTACCTGCTACATCCATACACTGAATCATCTTATTCCTGCATCCTCCTAGTCCTCTCTCGTCATCAAGAATATATCCCCACCTCTTACCCCATTCTAACTCCAAAAGCCTTCAGAAAAACCTCCATTATAGCCAACCAAAAGAGGGTATCAGAGTGGTACCACTTTAATCTCCCCCCTAATCTCATCCTAATCGAATTCTGCCTCTTCTTAGATCATCTCTAGTTCAAGTCCAGCCCATTATCGAAACTTCCATCCGTCCTGTCAGTCGCACTTTTCCATCTCTGTGCCGACGAGCCGTCACCCTGCTTGGGAACCCATCTTCGGTGATTACCTCTGTGTGGCACCCATCAGGTCGCATTATCATACGTTCCACCATAGCCCCCAGCAGTTTTCGCGACCGGAGACGGTTTCGTATGCTCAGCGGGCACGCGGTCATGTGAGATCCTGAATAATTGTTCTAGGTGGGCGAACGCAACGGTGACACGGGGCGCGCATACGGTCGATTCGTCGTTTGTCACTCGACAAGCACCGCCTGCAATCCGGCAGGGACACCGGCCGTAATGACGTTGTACTTGGCTTACAATAACGATCGTTGATGCGTGGGCTTGGCCAACAAGCTAGGGTAACGGTAAAGAGGCCCGTGTCGAATACGTTTCACTTAGCTCCTATTCGTTTCCTGAATCATCCTCCTGGTTGTTCGGCTCTCCTAATGGTAACGCGGCCCCGCGTTCTTCCGTTACCGTCTCTCATTACTGCGCGGTTTCTTGGGCTTGGACGGGGGACCCTGCCGGCACCGAGCTACAGAACAATGCGCGGGGAGGATTCGCGGCGTGGCTCGTTCAAACCAGATCGCGACAGAACGGACAGTTGTAACTTCCCGGCACCGATAGCTGGTATCTCCAACTTCCGCCGGTCTCATTGGGTGTTTTGAGTAGGTGGCTTGTGCGGGAAACGAATTTTTCCCGCCGTATGATGCGGTGTTTATGTGCAGCAGTGGTTCCCAACAAGTAGGAAGTGTTTTCTAGGGGGTCGCCACGGTTATTTTTAATTGACGATTCTTAGCACTTATTTATTTTAATATAGTTACATTGCTATATTCTATTGATGATGCGACTCTGACTTTTCATACACGAAAAGAAGACAAAGCTGGTTATCCAGATGCAGCATAACCACCACGCTAAATAAGATAATTAAATTAATTAAATATTTTTAAGTATATTTAGTATATGTATTAAGATAATTAAATATTATTAAGATATTCTGAAATACCTATTTTGAATGTGTTTTCTTTATCTTACTAAATTTATCTTAGCTTGTATAGGGGGGTCGCGACTCAGAAATGGTTAGGAAACACTGATATACAGAGTGATTCATAAATGCGTGGTAATACAGTAGGACCTTCGATATCCTAACACCCGTCAGCCGAGAATTCTGCTATCCGAATGCTCTGACGTTCGGACATTTTATTATGCGATATATCTTTCTCTGTATAACGATTGGAATCAATACGATTCACTTAGGATGAAGCGGTGCCATTCTGTGAGTTTGAAACTATATTATGTAGGACCCATGTTGAGATTGTTGACACTGTTCTAGTGTCTAATTTCCTCTGTGAAATTCTGCGTCTATGAATCTCCCTGTATATAATAGATTTTGAAGAGACTAATACTCCACCCCTTATTTAATAATTCCTACCTAGCATTTCGAAGCATCCGGGAAAACTGAAGTTTTATCATTTTCTTTGTGCCGCCCTTGTAAAAGAATAAATAAATTAGACTGTTTCCAGATCTCTGCGAAGCACGTGTGGTTGATTTCCCAACTTTGCTTAAAAGGTAAAAGACTTGTGGAACTTCAAATATTTCAACATTTCTTGAAAAATGGTAGATAGGACAGTTTAACTAAGGCGGGCAGAATGGTACCCTATGGATTTTCGTTTCATTTCGTAAAATAGAGACTTCCAGGACAAATTGGTGCGTTAAAAAAGGCTTGAATTAATTTACAAATGGCAGTAATAAAGTACAAAGTTGAAGCTCATGTGTAGCGTTGCACCGGTGAAAGAAAAAGGTCAGTAAGTGGAAGATCGAAAGGCAAGATAATGGATAATAACGAAAGTAACATAACCCAGGGTAACGTGAAGCTAGAATAAGCAAACGCGTGCTTTAAAGCCAAATTATATCATTTATTCACTTATCGTAATTAATTCCCCGTTAAATATTAATATACATTTATACATATTATCCCCCTTGCTACTTTCACTGCTTCCAAAGCCAATGTACACTTAAATGTAAATTGTTTGTAAAAATGAAAGCAAAAATTAGTATGCTATTAACGAGGAAACTGCTCTTATTCACATTATCAGAATCTACATAAACGAATCATTACTATAAATGAAGTGCATTAATTATTGCATCTATCAAGAATACCTCGCTCTGTTTTTAAATTCCTAAATCCCAATAATATCAGTCATATAATTTTCGCATCCATTCCCTTCTTTCCCTTGAATGACCAAAAGATCTTGACATCCTTCACAGTAGAATTCTTAATAAAATAAACGTGACTGTTATTAGACGCCTAACATTAGCCTCTTGGTAATAGGGCATTTTATAAACGATCCATGAGGAAGTGTGCGGGCACATAAATGGCAGAAACACTCTGTGCTCGTGATTGTCATGGCACATGAGTTATAACCACATTCAAAGTGGCAACAGCGAAATGGGCGTATCTATCCGTTTTCCCTGTAGCTACGTACAGAGTTGGCCCGTATCACTGTCATCAGAGTGTTATAGCTTTCTTGAAATAATAGTGTAAGATCTATCTAAAGTGGTAGAAGCATCGCGCACTTTCCATCCAGCTCGATGATACCAGTCCCTTTAACGACAATCAGTGTGTTATTTTGCGCTCAAGATGAAAGGATACCCAAATTAGAAGCTTAAGCAATAGATTTAGAAAAAGGAGATATAAAAGGGCTTTCGCGAAGGAACAAAACCTCCTGCTGCACGCGTAGGTACCTACTTGATAAATTAACGAGCTGCATACTGAATTTCCTTGATCGTGCATTTTAAAAGTAAATTTTAAAACTAACGATTTTTCCAGCCTAACTGCCTTGTAATTGAGCATTTTCAAAGCTAAATATCTGCAGAGGGATAAATAATTTTCTATAGACTAATACTACATAACACTGGCACTTAAAGTTCTTCTGTAAGTAATTCATAAAGTCTATCGAATTTTAATATTTTTGTTCTGTCCTTTACGATCTCTCATTTTTTCTGAAGTTGTAAAAGTATCTGTGCTTTGTACTGTGCCGAACTGCGGAGTTCATTTGAGCAATCCTAAAATTTGCAAATTCCTCCCACTCGTTTCACCGTTAACGTTCACGATCCCTCCGCAGCCATTATGCCTTCTGTAGCAGCCAGTAACAATCGACCGGAGCAGAGTCTTGTAATTCAGCCGAAGCTACAGCATCAGAAATATTTCCCATCCGATTTCACGGTCCGCGAAGCATAAGCCAAAGTACTTTGAGCCCGTGCAGTAATTCCTTCAATTTGCTTAATCGGATTCACGAATGGCAGAAGAGTCTCGAAACCTCGACATACTTCTAAAACGGAACAGTGTGCCTGCTCTATCATATTAGGCGTGGCAGCGAAGCAAAGGCGTGCTCGTCGTTTCCCCTCGTCTATATATCGCTGGAAACACTGTTATCACTGTATTGCTGTGTGCATAAAATAACAGCCCGAGATTCCCGTAATGCACGTGAATTTCGGTGGGCTTTCTGCTTCGACTCGACGACTTGGGGTAACTTAACGGCAATCATTTTATGTTTCCAAGCCCACCGGGAATACCGGGCAGGGAACTGTCCAGGGAGGGCTGGTGTTTCATTGATAATTCACCCTGGCATCGCGACCTTACGACCATAGGCGTATGCTTGTAACACGTACGAGCATACGTGGACGTATGTACGCACACAGAGCCTCGGGCCAATGCTTGATGAATTATGTTCGACAGTTTCGGGTGTTAATGCTGCGTGTGAACAATTATGTTGGTTATTAGGACGATCGATCCAGATTTCGCGGCTCATTTCGACACATTATGGTGTTTGGAGGGGATTACCCTCTCCCTGTGTACGATTTCAAGGGGAAGACAGATTGTGGGTTAAAGTGTGTGAAATTTATGGAAAAATTAATTCCTGTAATTGTTATCGCGTTGCAATGTCTGTTCTGGGTCTCAGATTTTTCTAAGGTATTTTAGATACTTAGTAGGGGGAAAACTGTTATGTAAATAAATAATCATTAGAGTAATAGTCAATAGAATTTTGGCGTTATTTTACAGCCAACTTGACATGACTGACAAGTATTTTCTATGTTATGTATACGTGTTTATGCAATTAAATAATGAAAGTTTTATTAAGGGGGTATTCTACCCAAAAATTCGATTTTTTTTTATTTTCTAATAGTTTAGGGTTTCGAAAATATGTCCATAAAATATTAAGGTGAAATTCGTAGAACTCTCAGAGTTATACAGAAATTAGTTCAAAGTCTGTGATACTTTAATACCATATTACACAGCTAATTCGTAATTCAAAACGAAATTATGTGATATACGAACGCGCCCTAATAAATCCTGATAAATTCTAATAACAAAAAATGGTAATACTGAACTTGTTTATAATTTTTTAAAATTCTTATAGCTGCAATTCAAAAATAATTAATAACAAATTCAACGTGGTTATAAACACAATTCAGACAGTAAAACACTGTTCTTAAACGTCAAGAAACTGTTTATATAAATTCGCCAATTTAACACGATTTCTTACTCATTGTTACTTCACTTGTGTCGCCATTTAAAATTGCACGCCTCTCTGTGACCCGCCGAATTGCTTCTGCAATATATGACAGCTGCTGGTTGACGAACCGAACGCGACTGACTCTGGGGTACATATTTCCTACAGGCTATCCAGTGTGTAATCGATTCTGGGTCGCCGCGTGCTTGTTTGTCTATTGGCGCTCCGAAAATACGTTTTCGTGTACAAATATTCGCGAATTTTACGGAAATTGTGCTACCACGGACTAACGAATCTCGCGTTATTATATTGCAGTGTTTTTCAAACTTCTTTGACCGCGACCCGTAATAAGAGAAAAGTTTTCATCGTGGCCTGAAACGCAAACTTCCCTACCTATTTTGCGCCCTGGCGAGTCTAAACATTTTCGTACCCATGACGCCCAGTCGGGTTTCGCAACCAAATTCGAAAGCTATTTGTGCCGAAATAACATTCATTTAAGAGATATTTGAGTTTCAGTATTGCGAAGTACTACTCAATTGCAGGAGCAAGCAATACTGTATAATATTATATAACTATATAAATTGTGTAACTATGTAGCAATGTTACTGACTTTTAAGGTGGGGGAATAGTATTTTAAAGATTGCAACTGAAATACATATGTGATGGAGGATTGTGGTGATAAAATAGATTTATAAATGTAGTGGGAAATTGAAGATTAAAGAGGCAATAGGAGACTTACACTACTGAGGTCTTGATGGTAGATACATGAATTGGAACTTATTGACGAGTCATTGACATCCTATTGGTCGACGTTAGTGGGATGTTTAGGAGGAATTATGTGGATTAGGTATATCAGGATGCACTCACGTTTATAACCTTCTACATATGTTATTATTATACCTAGTTATTATTGAACGGGTACATATTAAGAACTATGCTTGTTAGAAGGGGCAGTGCAATGTCTCTAATCGAAAAATGGATGACTTTTTTAATTTCTTTTAAAAGAAACTACACAATAATGAAACGAAACTTTTTGTATTAATTGATATATATATATATATATATCTAATAAGTACTTATGAACATATAATACTTATGATTTTTTCTATCTAACTTTTATCTAACACCACAGAAAAAGTTAGATTTCGATACTGAATTGTAGAAAAACAGCAGTTATACCAAATTCGTCATAATTTCAGCTTCTTTTTCACTAGCTTGATTTCTATTAAAAATACGCTTGAAATTACTGTAGGTACCGGTCCTGAAGTGAGGGTATTGGAATGTGTTTTTACGTCACGTCAACTTACCATGAAATAACAGTAATAATAGGGACTTTAGTCTCCACAAAACGAAATACAATATGTTATAAAAGGAAAAAAAATACAGATTTTGGTGCAAATGGCGAGGCACATCTCTGTTGCTATTAACCTTACCGTTAAATGGGGTAACTTCAACCACTGTGGTAACATTGCCCACAAAACTAGATTTTAACAGAAATTCCTCTCGCATGTATTGTGTAACTGGCATTATTCTCAGACAAATTGTATCTTGAAGTAGGCAAATAAAGCTATCCAAGGCACTTTGAGAATAATACCTGTTATACTGGGTGGGGCAAGTGTCTCGCTACCATTCTGTTCTGGCGCCATTTTTTTATAATGACGAATATCAGTTTCATTTTGACTGTTGTGTACTGTAGAAATTTATAATGGAATAATAGACACCGAAAGAACGCGCCGAAATCATTACAATTCCCATTAAAAATACAACTCGGTAGCAAAAATTGCAACTCAGTGAGAATTTTGGAGGAAATATCGCAATCACCCGGCGCTTCAAAAGACAACAATTTATCTTTAAAAAAAGAAGAATGGAAGAGCAATGCCTGGAGAATCTGTGGTTTCAGCAAAGATGGTGCCGCACCATACATGTCACGTGAAACCATGCAAATTTTGAACGACATGTTCTCGGGTCGTTTAATCTCCCGTAATGGAGATTTGCATTGGCCTCCAAGACCCCCGGATTTCACGGCTCCCGATTACTTTATGTGGGAATTTTTTTAAAGAAAATGTGTATGTGAACGAGCCTCAAACTCTTCAGCAACCAAAGAACAACATTCGTAAAAAGAGCGGAAAGTTGCTGATATAATCTTCAGAAATTGATGAAATAAAATTTTAAAAGACGAAATAACATATTATTAAAAAGAAAAACAATTCTATTTTATTTCTATTTAACGTTACTAGCAATCGAAGTGATGCTAATGAAATGTGTTTAAAAATCGAATGTTTAGCTCATTTGGCGGTACCTGGAACCGACCTAATTATAATTCACCGAACGGAAAAAATACCCTTGCCGGTTTGATAAAAGTTTCACGTACGATAAATACCACAACACGGGCCGTGTTGAGCAGCCTTACGCAAGAACGATGCATCAAGTACATAACTTAGTCGTGGCCATAAATATTCGTAAAATCACGGTGGCCGAAGCATGCCCATGAAACGCACGGTGGTTCCATGCCGAGCAGCAGTTAACTTCGGTGCCGTTTGTGTTTGTTCGGGACTGTATGTCGGGCGTCGCTTAATTGTCCTGGCTACTTGTTCGTGTTCGCTGTACGGCTTGATATACTATCGAGAAGTAACGCTAGATAACGCGCATCTATTGATTTGTCAGTACCGCTAATGGATTTCGATGCATAACACGGAATTCCATGGAACGCGGCCGTGTGGTCGGCTGCGGGATTAATACGGCTATTACGGAACGGCAGATATTCCGCGTGTGTCTGGCATTTCGTAAACGTTAATACAACTTGATCATGCAATCGATGAGAATATGGGTCTACCGGGCGTGCTGCGGGCCTCCCAAAACGCCGCGCGCCGACATAATATGCTGGTTTATCGAATAAACGGCTGCTTTATGGCACAGTTTTGCGTGATCGCGTTCCAGCCGCTGGGGAATTAATTTTTGCTGGATGCTGATGCGACTTGCTGCGGTTAGAATTCGAGAGCAGTTCGGGCTTGTGTTGCGTCGTTCACTTGTTGACCGTTCCATTTCTTGGACAGGAAGTTTCCCTCAGCATTTTAAAGTGCGTTGATGATGGTAGATATGTATGAAATGATTCTATATTTTCTGCTGTTTTGGCGGGAAGAGTTGTACAAGTGTTAAGGGTACTACTTAGATAGTTGTTCCTGTCTCAAAAGAAGCATTTCTGTTTTAATTAATTACAAAGAAACAAATTGAAAGTGATACCTGTTCTTTTGCATGAAGTTTATTAACATCATAAGCTTTAAAAAAAAAAACATGTTCAGTCAAAAATATGCATTATATATAACGCTATAGATGGGTCGATCATGAAAGAGGTTTTTTTTTTAAATGTTTCTTTTGTTTTGCAGTGATAACCCCAAAACAGAGGTTCGAATCTATTCCAATCAAATTCGAGCATGTTCATGAAACGTGTAGTTTCGGACCGGAACAAAATTGAAGGTAATGGAAACTTTTATTCTTTATGAAAATAAACTGAAACCCCATTCATGAGGTTTTACCCTCCCCCAAGCTCCAAAAGATGAGGTCTTGGTTTCTTTTCATAAAGAATAAGAGTTTTCATTAACTTCTATTCAGATCCGGTCCGAAACTACACATTTTGTGAACGTGCTCGAATTTGATTTAAATCGATTGGAACCCCCGTTTTTGAGTTATCGATGCAAAACGAAGGAAACTGTTTTTAAAAAGCCTATTTAACGATCCATCTGTAGCGTTGTGTATAATGCATATTTTTGACTGAACAAACATGTTTTTTAAAGCTTACGATGTTAATAAACTTCTTGCCAAAGAACAAGTCTCAGTTTCAATTTGTTTCTTTGTAATTAATTGAAACAGAAATGGTTCTTTTTAGCCAGGAACGACTGCCTAATAGTAAGTACCCCTAATTCTGTTGCACGTGACGCACGTTGTTAGGTTTTCCCACTTCAAAAGAAAAGAATTTTTACTCTTATTAATACAGCTTGGTTTCTTCCATCGAGTGATAAAACTGCACTGATTTAAAAAAAATTAATGTCCCAAGAGCTGGTTGTAGTCGACGCAGGATGAAAACAACTTGTAGTGCTTGAACTTCCTTTATTCTTTGCAAGATGCTTTCTAGATGCTATGACTGTGAGTAATTGTGCGGGACTGCTCACGATGCTCATTGAGTTTGTCCAAGTAAGCGGGAGGGGACGATGGTTTCAAAGGTTAGAAAATTCGCTGACCCCTCATTGGATATGAAGGAGTCAGGTTCAGAGTCAAGGTTTCCACAGTGGGATGTCTGTCTGCTGATGAAGGAGCACCTTTGCGGAACGCCCTTGGCATGAGTCACCACGGGGAAATTTCTCTGGACTACTGCAGGGAAAGTCCTTGTCCATTGTGATTTCACAAATAAAGATAAAAGGTCACTTCAAACCCTGCTGACCTCCTGCCACACCTGGAAGGGGCCATAAAATAGTTAAGGCTAGGTACTTGAATTTCTCTGGACTACAGCAGGGAAAGTCCTTGTCCATTGTGATGTCACAAATAAAGATAAAAGGTCACTTGAAACCCTGCTGACCTCCTGTCACACCTGGAAGGGGGCCATAAAATACTTAAGGCTAGGTACTTGAATTTCTCTCGACTACAGCAGGGAAAGTCCTTGTCCATTGTGATTTCACAAATAAAGATAAAAGGTCACATCAAACCCTGCTGACCTCCTGCCACACCTGGAAGGGGCCATAAAATAGTTAAGGTTAGGTACTTGAATTTCTCTGGACTACAGCAGGGAAAGTCCTTGTCCATTGTGATGTCACAAATAAAGATAAAAGGTCACTTCAAACCCTGCTGACCTCCTGCCACACCTGGAAGGGGCCATAAAATAGTTAAGGCTAGGTACTTGAATTTCTCTCGACTACAGCAGGGAAAGTCCTTGTCCATTGTGATTTCACAAATAAAGATAAAAGGTCACTTGAAACCCTGCTGACCTCCTGCCACACCTGGAAGGGGCCATAAAATAGTTAAGGCTAGGTACTTGAATTTCTCTGGACTACAGCAGGGAAAGTCCTTGTCCATTGTGATGTCACAAATAAAGATAAAAGGTCACTTCAAACCCTGCTGACCTCCTGCCACACCTGGAAGGGGCCATAAAATAGTTAAGGCTAGGTACTTGAATTTCTCTGGACTACAGCAGGGAAAGTCCTTGTCCATTGTGATTTCAAAAGTAAAGATAAAAGGTCACTTCAAACCCTGCTGACCTCCTGCCACACCTGGAAGGGGCCATAAAATAGTTAAGGCTAGGTACCCGAATCCCCAACGGACTACACTTGCTTATTCTAAACTGTACGCGGCACCTAATAGCTCGGAAGTGGACTGTTGTACCATAACAGGTGGATTTTAGCCGTTTGCAAATTTTCCCAACAAATCTCCCACTTTTTTCCAAACATTCCGGTGAGCGACTTTATCTTCTTTATGATAGATTGGAAGGTTTGATCAGATTTGTGGTAGTACCGCTTTCCCAGGATTCCAACCGTACATTCGAACTATACGACGCGTCGCGGAAATCTGGCGATGGTGCACCGAAGGAATTAATCCGAGCATGGCCGGTGCGGTAACCATTTCGCGTGTGCGGCATAGTGGTAACCCCTGCTGCCGAGACTGACTCGTGTCGTGACTGTTCTCGCCCACGCGTTTATAAGTCCCCTCGATCCCCGATCATTCTCTCGCCCGCTCGTCGGGCGGACACCGTTCAGCCCTGCCTGCCTTTGGTCGCGCCTCTTGTTTTGTCTCCTCTTCCTGAATTCCCTCGCCCCCTCCCCGCTGGCTGCGCGACTCTTGTCGAGCATTCATCCTAGTTAGAGCATACTACCACCAGGTCCCATTATATATCTAAACTGATTTGAATTTAACGGTCGCCAGACACCGGCATTGTGCGTACGCACGATCGCGTGTCTTGCCACAAGGGTCCCGGGCACCGTCCCCTTTCGCCCTCTTGTTCACTCTGCCCTCCGCGTGAAATTACATTCCTCGCGAGTACACGTTTCGAGCGGCAGATGCCCGTATCCTCTATCATGGGATCATGGGATAATCGGGAGGACATGTAGTTCTGTATATGCAGGTTTGAGTTTCAATGGATGTGGTGCCTGCCCGCTGCTTGGGTAGTTGGCATCGCGATGGTATTATTTTTTAATTAGGGTAAACTGCGCAGTGATTGGCACCCGAAGCCGAAATCCCAACTGGAATGTTTATATTTTCAGTTATTATTGATCATTGTGGATTTCTCATTAAAATAAAACATCTTGTTTAATGAAAAACAAAGATAGGCATGGAAGTACAGTCATTGGCCTACTCAACAACTAACAATAAATTGTTGATCTTTTAATAATTCATTATTCTTTAATGACTACAAATAAAAATAAATAAGAGATCAAAAGGAAAGAAAATTAAGATCTAGTTAGAGTTATTTGGTTCACAATAATTGCTTAAGAAAACCATCAACTCATCTTCGTTGCGGAATGTTTCTCTTTTATTATAGTTGTCAGTTTTCATTTAGATGGTGGACGCTTAAAACTTTGCCAGATGTGAAACGTGTAGTTCAACTAATGGAATTTGCAGTGTTGTAGTGAAAGAAAAATAAGAAATTGTAAAAAAGTGCTTTCTAAGCTCATGCTATATATATATTAAGAATAATGTTTGGCTTTTTGTTTAGAATCAAAACACCCAAGTAGGAGTACCAGTGATTAGTGCAGTTTACCCTATATGTGCGTTCTTATTACACTCACCCTTCGATTTACGCGTTTCTTTACGCGATAAATAATCACTCCATATAATAAAAAATATATTTTTATTATATAAAGCTGAAGAAGAGAAGCCAAATATTTCTAGTGTTGAGGATAGTACTTTCGAACCAATTAAAAGAAAAAGGTTGACTCTTTTGGAGTACAGTACTGACAGCGACAACGTATACAATTTTCATTTATTTTTTTGAACATTCGTTAGTATTATTTTTGTGCAAATATGTGAAGTAAATGTGTATCTTTACAATAAACACAGGCTTTCCTCTTTCGTATTTTTTTCCACTCGCGGACTCCATTCACGTGATTCTCTACCGTGTAAAAAAAAAAACCCAAAAATATACACTCGAGGGATGAGTGTATTATTTTTAGTTACACAGTTGCTAGATTGCAGTTACTCTTGTTTATGAAACAGTCTTGAATTGGTGAGAGCCAGTTGAACTTGTTGATTCGAAATAGTATTCATACTTTAATTTCTCCCTTGATTTCTTTCAGTGGTATTTGAATTTCCGAAATTTTCGAGGGAAAAAATATGCGAGTTTTCGTGATTCCCTTTCTTCAAAATATAGCAGCATTCCTCCACATCCCATATCATAATCTCTCAAATAAAAATTCTTAAACAACCATCGTTTACCCTCTGAATTGCTCTGTAACGAAGCCCATCTTCAAGAACTCGGTTGGTATTAAAAAAAAAATGATCTCCCTTTCAAGTTCCATTTCAGACGCAGAGCTGTAAATATCAGCGAAGCGATTAGTTCAAGAACACATGATACCCACAGGGTCCTTTATAATTATCTATGCTTCTCTCGCACAAAGCAGGGTGCAATAATCATAATTGCATACGATTATACGAACTGTTATCGTTTGTTCCTTCTCGTGCTACAATTGCGCTGATGTATCACGTATAATAATCGCACACGCGTTCTTATGATTGCAACACGATTCAAAGCGCGAGTCGTACGCTCTCCGACGTGAACCAGCACGCATAGCGTAACTCTGGCGTGAGAAATGACAGAGGTTTAGAGAAAAATTGCTCATTTGTATATCTCCATTTCGTTTGCACCTGTTCCTGATCGACAAGTGCCAGGATCGCGTGCCGTGGCGCGATTGCTCGCGTGTAATTACAACTTCCGTCTTCACGGAACGAAATCAACCTTTAGTCTATATTGGGGCAAAGTTTTTATCGCGATTCTTATAGAGTTTGCCTTTATGTAGCGTTCTGTAGAACCTGGGGCGTGAAAGAAGCTGAACTAATTCAAGAAGGGAAATGTTATTCTGAAGAAAAAAAGTATAACGAGTCCTGGAATCGACGCAGTTAAGGGAGGACTATACCTTACGCAACGCTAAAACAAGCAAATATTGGGGAATATTTTCTAGAGAAATTATGAGGAAAATCGTTTTGAACCTTTTAATGGCTTTGTGTTTGGCATTCGAAGATACGAAAAGGAAATTCTTGTGTTAAAAATATGCATTGTAGATGTCGCATTCGAGGCATCTTTCTGCAGCGTCGCCGCCGAGGTTGCAAAACGGTGGGGGTTCTAGCGCCTCCAATTTTTGTCTGGAATCATAAAACCAAAAATATTCTTATTATTTATGAAGTTGTATCATCGATGAAACTCAAGAACAATAAAAATGTCGAGAGTTGACAAAATTGTAGAGCTTAAGAGGAAAAGTATGATTTTTGAGGAGATTTTTCGATCGTACTGTTTTCCTAAGCTCTACAATTTTTTTGAATTTCATCGATGATATAATTTCATGAATGATAAGAATTTATTTTGGGTGTTTTGATTTTAAACAAAAATTGAAGGGGCTAGTGTTGCTACGTTCTGCTCGTATATTCGAATCGTGACACTGTGTCCTGATCTTGCATAAGACTTTGGCCATTGATCATTATCTTTATGATAAAACAAATGTAAGAAGGCTATGGAGATGATACTGTAGAGAGTGAGTCACAAATTCTTACTCACTTTACACTTTCTGGTCGCTTCTTATCTCAAAGAGCAAGAAGTGGCACAGGGAATCACATAATTAGTAGAACGATTAATTAAGACTCCCTACATACAGAGCACACTGGTATTTATTTTAAAAATTAAAATATGTTGCATGAATTTTTATGGGACAAATAAACTTTGTGCACGTACCTTGTGGGCTTACATATAACTCACCTTAATAGAGTACAGAGAGAGTACATTCCCTAATCTTTATGTTTAATGTTGTTGGATCAGGGTGGTTGATAAAAGGGTAACTCATGACTGGTTCAAACTATATTTTGAAGTAAAAGATATAAATACTTTTCTTGGCTTTAGATCGTGTAACGTTGTGTATACTGCTTAACCAGTTTTCAAAACAGGTGGCTTTTGTCAGGAATTTCATATTTCGAATAATTTGAGCTTTCCAGGGAAAGGGGGTCATTTGGAATGTTTGTCGCGTTACAGAAACATAGTTGAAGGATTAATTTCGAAACTTGTTTCCTTCACAGACATACCCCCGTGGGCTAGGAATATTCGTAGCTTCGACTAGTCGGATTATCATAATGCCGTATATCGTAGCGTGCCGCCTTCCTAAATAAACATTTGCGACCATCGTCGCTCGTATAATCTATTCGCACGTGATCCCCATGCCGGCACACCGCCACGTACAATTCCCTGGTTTATTTGTCGATTAGATCAGAACTCAAAGTGCATGCTACTGCAATCCACATGTCTATGATTTCACGGAATTGACCGCGGTGCAATTTGAAACGTTCACGGGGTAAATATCGTATTTAATCGAATTCCAGTGTCCCCGCGATGCGGAATGCGCCAGGATTTAGATACCCGAGACGTGAAGAGATCGTGTAATGCGGGTTTATGCAAAATCACGGCCGCGCACTTACGTTTAAATCATTTTACTTTATTGTTGCTGTATAAAGTGGGATATACTGTACCGGAGAAATTTATTCTGCAGGCATTCCGGACGCGACAATTTGTTTCCACATTCCTATGTTCAAACATTTCAATATCGCTTTTCTCAACAAAAAAAAACAACGTATCAATGATTTCTTGGCGATTTCAAGTTTAAATCACAAGTTGAAATGTAAGTTGACCCCACATATTTTATAAAAATATGAGAAATTTGTAGTTTTTTTTAAAAATATTTATTTAGATATGTGTTCACATATTATTTTAGAAACACTTCAACGCGTGTCGTTACAACTTTTTAGACAATTTTGTTCCTTGTTCACTTTCGGCAGAAAATAGTAGTAAACAATCTTTGGTATGAAAAGTGTACATTGTAATTTGTAATTTCAATTACCCATAGTAACGCTTTGATTCCATACTCGAGCAATTTAATATTTTTTTTCCTTACTCATTTTCTCATATATAATATCATTAAAAACAACGGACATCTTTTCGATTCCAATGTTACGTAACTCGCTCCATATAACCATAGGAATAAGTTCCAAAAGTAAATCTTCGTCGAGAATGGAAGAAACCCTTCTTTATCATCTTCCACCAGACACATGAAATATCCTTCGTCATATTTTACCAAAATCTCCGCGACTGCACACTGTATCAAAATCTCCCAAGGGAGTAATCAACCATCACAATACGCGCTTAATGACTACGCAGATCTTGACCGTATCTCTCCGGCGAAATATCAAATTTCACATTTCCTTACGCAGAAACGATCGTAACGAACGATTTACAATTCCCCGCGACGTGCCCGCCCGTTATTCGATAAACTGTAATCAAGCGTTGCCCGTCCAGAAATCGATGTGTGCAAGAATTCCTTTTTCCCGAACTGCAGAGAAAAAAGAACTTTAACGAGCCACGCTCAAAGGTGACTTTCAGACGATGTTGCTTCGGTAATCATCGCTTATTCGCACGGGAACTTTGTAAGGGACCACCGTGGTGTTATTAAACGTTCATAAACGCCTAAAGGCAGCGTCCGGACTGTGGGCATTCTCGTAAATTGTTCAATCACCGTGGAAAGGATACAGCGTAATGTTTGCCTGCGAACACGTTCAGCGTTTCGCATTCAGTGAGACCGGCCGTGCTAACTTACCAGTTTGAGCGTTTATGAGAGTGCGCGTTATAAATAAGACGTTTCGATTATTCTGTCGTCATTATTACCTTTCATTATGTCCCGCGGGGGATTTCACAGGCGCGAGAGATTTATAGGAAATAATTTCGGAGTCCATCGCCACGCTTCCTGTATGGCGGCGGTAAATCAAAGAATTTTCAAACGACACTTAGAGATCCTCCTCGAATTTTAAGGGTTGAACTTTCTCTCGGGCAGTGTGACTACGAGGAGGTATGATAATAAAATTGATGAAGAAAGGACTGCATACGTATGGAAAGATACATTAGTTGGTTTACAAGAATAAAAGCGTGCAGTTTTGAAATTATTATTAAGTTCAGATGTGCATCGCTTCATTTTGCACGACAATCGTGATACAAATATATTTCAAAGTTCTGAATATGGGGACTAGACTCAAAATTAAGGGCATTATATACGTCTACCAAATTTGAATATTTAAGGGGCTACATATACCTTAGTCGCCGTGGCTTTTTCAAGAATTAATTTTAAAAAAAGTACTTGAGGAATTGATTTGTTTTTTTTTTGCATCCCGAAGAGGATACATTGTAGATTATATAAAAAGAATGCGGGTGGTGTATATAAGGAAATATGGCGGATAAATTAATTTCCGCACATGCATGCAGTGCGAAAATAGATGGACTGTCTGTATGGTTCAGCTTCTCATAGTGGATCGATTTGAAAATGGATGGAATATTAGTAAATTTTATCGCAATGGCCATGATATGTCGGACGCTGATTTTTAAATTTGTAAAAATTAACAACATTACGCCACTTTCAAAGAAAACGCAACATTTTACGTAAAAAATGGTGCTTTTATTAGTGAATGAATCGTGAAAACATTGAAAAACCGAAAATTGGCTGCACATGCCAAAGTGGAAAAATATTGAAAAGTGACAGAGTGTCAGTGTTTCGAGAAAAACGCGTTTACTGTTTTACAGTACACGACAAATATATTGGTCGTGCACGCTCTTACAATTTTAACCCTTCGTTGACACTTTGGGTGTGATCCACCCATAAACTGATTTTGACGCTCTGTACCTTTCGTGTACAAAATAAATACCTCTTCTCCAAAGCCGACTTACAAACTATTTCGTTTCTCAAAATATTATATCTGAACAACAACTCTGTAGATTTTTAGCTTCTAATATTGAAATTTGTAGAAGTTACAATTTTTTAAAGATTTTCTTCGCGTTTTCTCGACATATTGTAATCTAGAATTTTTTTGCAAAAACTGTGATAAAATGTCAATCAAAAAACTATTGGAATATATTCTAGGGACCTTGAAATTGATTTATGATTTTTTTCATAACAATTGGGTCCTTTAGATGAGAGTGGCAGTTGTTAAAAAATTGTTCTGGGTGTGAGCCACCCAGATATGCCAAAGTTGATCGAAAAAGGAGGAGTGTCAACGAAGGATTAACTATAACTTCGGGAACTTTCGGAATTTTCCAGTAAAACTTTTCCAGAATCTCCTTCACACTATATACAATTTTTTTGTTAACCTCATAAAGTTAATTCATAATTAAGGGGGCTACCTATCTCGCAAGAAACGCAATACTTACAACAAATTCCCCCCACCATTTATATTTAATTAACACCCCTCCTTAATTTCCCAACCTTTTCTCAAAATACAGCCACTCTGTTCACGAAAGGCTTTATTCGTCCACATTGGGCCTTCGGCGCTATTTTCCGCAGTAAAAGTACAAATCAAGTGCTGCCAAGCCAGGCATCAAGATTCAAAAGCCAGGTACTTGCATAGTTCCCAATTAATTATTCCTCTAAATTTATACGAACGAACCTACGAGCCACTGTATATAATTTCTACCCCATATCCGACCCTTCAAAATTCCTTTTATGTGAAGCATTATATCCAAAGATAGTGTCCCACACACTTCGCCCCAGTATCTTTGCTATTAATCGCGTCACACGACCGAGATACCTCGCCTTGTCATCGCCGTCCGAGACGGTTAAACTATTATCGCTATCGCGTCGGCCGTTCAGAACGGGACGTTCACCTGTCTGTCAGGGTAGTCGGAGCCACGGGGATCCGTTCCCGAGGGGTCGAGAGCGTTGCGCCCCCTGGCTGCAGCAAACGCTCCCGAGCATCATAACGATTATCAGCATGGCTAGTGTCCTCAAGAATCGTTGAACATCTCCGCGAGTCCAGAGTTCACTCGTCTGGATGCGGCACCTCCTTCGGTTGCAATCTTATCCAGCGGTCGCTTATGCTCCTACACGAGCCAATGACTTCGGCTCCGTCGTTCCACCAGCGAGATGAGCCGTTCATTCCCGCGAGCGTTCGTTCCAAAGACGGCCGTCAGCGCGCGACGTAACGATTATTTTAAACAACCCGCCGGCCGGGGAATACAAAGTGGGTTCTTACGTAAATGCATACCCCTTTCACGAGACCCCTGCTCCTCTGTCAGTACCAGCGACTTGCCAGAGCTTACGCTGCCGACGTCGTCCTTCCTTCCTGCGCGTTGCTTCGCTTTGACTCCCTCCTCTCATCTTTCTCTTTCCTTCCTGTACGTATGTACTTTGTTTCTATCTTCGACATCCTCTCTTTTGCAGCGTTTCAAATACTTTCGTTTCTGTTTTCCGTGGCTTATGTGTTTAATATTTACTGTATGTGGGACTTGCTGGATGGAGGAGCGTATTGTTGAATTCGACGTTGGGACGGAAATAGGGGATAGAGGTGAAGTTGTGAAGAATTTAACGCAAGTTTTCCGTAATTGAATTGAATCTAGGGTTGTCATCGCTCTTTGTGGTAGTGTAAAAAAATTGAAATTCTGCGTTGAATGCAACGTGATAGGATTTAGGCATTCTATCAAGTTTCTGTTAAAGGTAAGCCATTAAATGACTCCAGCAATAGGTCGTCTTTTGGATTTTATTTTAAAAAAGAAAACGTCATAGTTTTAAAAAACTTTTTAACCTGTATTTGTACGTCATTGAAGACAATATATTTCTTTTTTATATTTTACATAAATACTGCTGTCTGTGATATAGAAAAATCTGCGGAATTTATAACGCCTTGCAGAATTATGTGATATCAACACACCAAGAAAATTCTTAAAGTTTATAAAATTCTCCATGGAATCATCTAGGATCATAATTTGTCGACCAATCTTCTTCTTTTTATAAACATTTTCTTGCATAGAATTACCTTTTTTTCTAAGTTTGTGCTTCAAACGTCGGCCTAAACATGAGATTACAATATTTTGCTATGACCACAGATGATTCCATGAACGATCTTATAAACCTTAAGAATTTTCTTGGTTTGTTGATTTCAGATAATTCTACAGGGCTTTATAAATTCCGCAGTCGCAGAACGTTTTTTTGTATTATCAGGACAGTCACACCCACCAACGATAGCAGTATTAAATAAAATATGCAAAGAAAATTTGTATTATCTTCAATGATGTACAAATACAGCCTAAAAAGTGTTTTAACACTACGTTAATTTTTTTTCAAGTAAAATTCTAATAGTGATCTATTTTTGGAGTGACTTGATGGGAGGGTACCCTCAATAATCGAAATCGTAGGTGGTATGGTCTTATGTAGTGGGCATAATTTTCGATTTCTCGTTAACTCGATGAAGTAGTCAGATCGTGGTGTTCGATTTGACTAAACAATTTAGGTAAAAATCGATAGTATGCACTAGATACTCGTGACTAGTATTTTAAATAAATCTGAAAAAATTCTGCTCTCTCAATTTCTCATATCAATACTGATTCAGGTACCTCTTTGTCCTACCTCCAAATTTCCTTAGTATCTTAGGCAATGTCTACTGTTTAGGTACACCTAATTGACGAATCCAATAACAGACGCAGGACAAAATGCACATCTTAATTTCCTTCTTTTCCTACCCTACTTTTTACTTTCAAACCACCAACTTTTCGCTCCTCAGATGCCATATCCAAAATACCAAACACTAATTACTAAAGTCTCTCATGTCAAAGGGCCCTTAACAATACGTGTGTCGTCGACATGTTTTCACGCCGAGGGATTTGCATCCTGTGCACGGTTAGACGTGTTTACGCGACAATATTTTCGAGAAATCATCGAAGATACTGTCTGAGAGTCCCCGAATGTTTACATTGAAAACAAACCAACGTTGAAGTTTACTTTGTACTTCGCTCGCGTGGCACTCAATCCTCCTATATTCTCTATTAGAACTTCGTGGAAGTATCATCGCTGGGTCGGCGAGGTTCACCTGAGAAAAATGAGTTTAAACTCCACCCCTCACTCCGAAAGTTTAAATTTTCATTAGTGTCAGTATGTGTTCGATGCGCGGAGGGACCTGGACAAAACTTTCCCGAGAGAAACGATCTGTCGGAAAAGACCGACTTGAAGGGGCATTTTTCCAAACCTCACGTCACTCAAAGTGTCAATCATCTACAGTGGTGGTCAGAAGAAAGTTTAAACTGTGAACGACAACAAAAATAAGACAGTTCCTTTAACCAGAATTATATCTTAAAATTTATATCCCATTGACGGGGGGTTACCAGAATAGGCTAGTATTTTATGTAGGGTAACGTTACCTAATATCGCCTAGCAAAAGTTAAATCACTGTTAATTGAATAATAATTAACATTTTTTTATGCAATTTGTTTCAAAGTACAGTTTCAAAGTAAAGGTAAGACATGCAAAAATCGGGTGCTGAAAAAAGGTACCTAATATCGCCTACTCAAAAAATATTGATTAATAATTCATGTACAGGTACATATATGAGTTTCTAAAGTTACTTTCAAATGTGTTTTTATTATTTCTTCCTATATAAATGTTTTTTGATCAATATTTTTATTACCATTAGGTTTGAGGAAACCCAATCGAACCTTGTTACCGCCAGGCGATGTCACTCGGCGGTATTGGGAAACTTTGAGAGAAACGGAAAGCGCTCTTTCCATTATAAAAAAATATTTGAATCGAATACAGTCCTTAAGTATATTATTACCTAGGTATTTCTCGTAGATATGCTTGCACTCACAGAATTATTAGATTTACCTTCTTCAAATGTGATGTAAAATGGTCCAATAAATTTTCACACTATTAAGATTCACTAAAATAGTTCCCTTTCTGTAATTATTGATCACATGACGCTGCAAATACAGTATGCCTTCCTACACATGCTTAGGTATTGATGCAGTTCACGACTGATAAATTTTAGTGTTTGCTTTGCGAGAATAACGATTGGCGATATTAGAAACATGGGCGGTATTAGGTACACTTATCCTAGGGATGTTAGGTGAGTAGGCAGGGTCCACTAAACGGACACTCGTAAACTGTTAAAATTGATTCTTGTGACCATGCTTTCTCTTTGACGTCCAGCGGTATATACCTAACCCAACAGTATCTTTAAAGCTTAGTATTACGATATGAATTCTAAACTTCTTCTTCACCACCACTGTACACGTGACAATGGCCATCTATGAATAACCACCACTATATTATAGTGGAAGAAACAACCGCTAGATCATAAAGGAAAGAAATGTCGACACGACAAAGGACCACCCTATTGGTGACGATGGAAGTTCTTGGACCTCAACAGGGTTCACAGTTAGATGCAATTACACGACCGAATAGACGACATAATAGACAGCCGGGGTCTCTCGCGGGAATGGAAATCCAGATGCTACGGGTGGGCGCGATTTTATAGGATTTCCGAGTAAGAGGCCAGCCTCGTAAAAACGCCCACGTGACAAAACAAAGTGAATGAACGGGGCCCCGCCAGCGTTATGCAAATAAAATCGGGCAAGCGCGAAGTAGTAAATTCCTCTGGACGCTTTAAATCGTCTAATACTGTATTTCTGCCCGCGGGGCGGGATCGAAAGGCTTTTCTGCGGTACCGTTACAGGAATAATTTCGCGGGATCGCTCGACCACGGCTGGTTACAGTTTCTCGTATTATCGATTTTCCGCGGATTCGCCTTTCGGCAAACGTAGACTGAAATTTCCCGAAAACCGCGGGCACGTAACTTCCATTGGATTTTTCTCGGGCAAGGCAGCAAATGTCCTTATGAAGATCGATATGAAACAGTGGTACGTTTTTGCTAGGGGCCATTCTTAACCCTTCGTTGACACTCTGGGTGTGAGCCACCCCTAAGCTGATTTTGACGCTCTGTACCTTCTATATGTAAAATAAATAGCTTCTTTCCAAAGCTGACTTACAAGCTATTTTTTTCTCAAAATATTACATCTGAACAATAACTCTGTAGATCTTTAGCTTCTAATGTTGAAATTTGTGAAAGTTACAATTTTTAAAGATTTTCTTCGTGTTTTCTCGACATATGGTAATTTAGATTTTTTTTACAAAAACTGTGATAAAATTTCAATTAAAAAACTATTGGAATACATTCTAGAGACTTCGACAATTGACCCATGAATTTTTTGCATAACGATGGGATTCTTTAGGTGAGAATGGCAGTTGTTCAAAAATTGTTTTGAGGGTGAGCCACCCAAGTATGCCAAAGTTGATCGAACAAAGAGGTGGTTCTACGAAGGGTTAAATTACGTAACGGTAATTTTGGTGATTTCTTACCCCCTCCTTCCCACAGTATAAGAATTCGTGACTTTTTATATTCCAACCCCCTCCCCCTTCGCTACGTCGTATTTTTCACATTGCATTTTTTCAGTTATTAAAATTCTCTTAATCCTTTGTATAATTTATTTAACTCTGTTTCGTGTGTGCGATGAAACGTCGGTTTGGTTACTCGTATTGAAAATTAGGTTAAAAAAGTATTACGTAAAACGCTACTCGCCCATAAAAACAGCCTTCCGTAATTTACGTTTCTTCTGTTTAACATGTTCTTTTTGGCGTGTCCTTGAAATAATAGGTTGTAAGCCCATCCAGCACTTGAATATCTCTATTTCATATTAATGACGGAGTTACATAGTGGAATATGTAAAATTAAACACAATTTCACTTTCACCAGAGCCGCCCCCGGACTTCGTGGAGCCCGTGGCAAAAGTCGATATTATTAAAGACTTGATGAAAACGGCGACGAAGGCGCCAAACTGGTGTTAAAAGTATCCCCGGGGTTATTTTGATTTCTAACAGTTTGGACAAAGGGACTTCGTTTGTTCAATCGACTCAAACCGCGAAATTATTGGCTCTTCGCTCGGGGTTACATAAACAACGAAAATTGCAGGGAGCTGCCTACTACATTGGATAATTTGAAAAGAATTATTGTAGGGTGAAAGCACCACAGGTGCTTCGTTTTAGACAAAATCAATTTGATTGCTCGAGAATTCGAGTTTTTCTGATATAAATTATTTTACAATTTCGATTTACTTCTGGACTCGTTTACAATTAGTCAAATACTTGCGTGCCCAACAAAAATTTCGAATTTGACTTTCTCCAAACAAAAATCTTCATTCTACGCTGTCGATTTATTTTTCTACGAGGTACCACCCCATGCCCCTTTGGACGATCAATTACGACCACACTCTGTATAACACGTGGTAACGTGCCGTAACCTGGGGAACATTCGCAGTACGAGGTAATATTGGCAGTTACTTAACATGCATTAAGGGGGTGTACCGCGTTTGAAAGTGTGAAATATCAGATTTTTTTCTTTTTACATATTTTCAAAGAATGGTGTTTTAGAAATATTATGAAGCAAGTCCGATGTAAAAATTTGGAACATTGACGAAGTTATAGGCATCTGAATGGAACAACCCAGGTAGCACCGATCGCAGCGGAATTACAGCTTTCATTACGGCGGCCCTAAAAACTCTATGTTCAACCAAGTCAGTTCTAATTTTACATGCAGAACCGTAATAATTTTCTTTATTATGTATAAAGAAAAAACGTGGACTGAAAAATCTAACCTTACCTTTGATCTCACCATTTCTTTATTTTTCAAAATTTTCCAAATCGGCGCCGTAGATCGAGAGCTATTAACATATTATATAGAAAATTTCACTGTTTTTGATTTCCGACTCGACATACAGTTTTTTTTTCAGGGTCACCGCGTAGCTGTCTAAAATCGAGAGAGTTTCAGATATGTATCCATATCTTCCGACAAAAACAATATTTTTTTAACTGAAACTTTTTTTTTAAGTAGTTCGTAATACTATGTACGCATAATGCAAAAACGGAAAATCTTCATCAAGCCGTTGACTTGTAAAAAAATCCACAAAATGTACAAATTTTCCAAGCGTTCAAACGGGTATACCCTGTTAAAACAAGAAAAGGAAAAGAACAGTTTGCATTTTGACACTTGTAGTGCAATCACAAAAGACGCAATGTTATAATAGGATATTTAAAGCTAATGTAAAAACGTTAATTTTTATATTACATAACAAAATGTTACAAGAACATGCCGTTGTTCCTCCAGTTTACGTTACGTATTAAATCTTTAAGCGATTGAGAAGTTTCGAAAGAAATCTATATCACTTTGCAAATAGGAGAACGAAGCTTTTACTTTAACGTTCCTGCAAACGATTCCCTTCGGTCCAACACAGTCGCCGCCATTTGTTATAATTCCTCGTCAAGTTAATTGCGCTTCTTCGTTGTTCGTAACGAGTTCCGCTGTCCGGAGTCTTCAATCGAATCTCATTTCATTAGCTTTCTGTATTAGTTTCCCGTGAACCCTGGCATGATCCTTGCTTTATCCCATCAGCTGGAGCATACTTTGGCTCCCCGTTTGTTTCGTGACGCTGGCCTGGCGTAGTTTTCCAGAAGATCCCAAGGCGAGAACGGAGCTCGCTCGAAATATTATCGCCGGCAACGATATAAATTCTCCCCGTTCTGCCTGTTATTTGCTATCTCCCGCGGAATTAATTGCTACGAAATGTAATTTCAGCGCCACGTACTCCCGATAAATAAACGAACGGAGCGGACGCGCGAGGCTCGCTCGACTTCGCCGTACGAAAGTCGATGCGTCGCGAGGACTTGCTCGTGAATCAATTTAATCGGGTAATTAATTCCTCACCTCCGCGGACGTTAATGTATACCTTAAATTTCTCCTTCTCGCAGGAACGTGCATCGATCATGGGCGTATTTAAATGGGATACGCGAACGGGATACGTCTTAATGACGGTTGCTCAAGGAATTTGAAGATTCTTATTCACCAGCGCTGCTTAATTCGCTGTTAATGCGCGTTATGTGATTCAGGGAGAGGATTCAACGTTTAATTAGTTACAATGATATTAATAACGAGAGGTAACTATGTTACAAAAAGAAAGGCGAGGTACATACAGTGTTAATTTCTTTTAATGTTCCATTTGTTTTTTGTTAAATACGTTTTAATTTCTTTGGTGATTAAGTGCTTTACGATCATGTTACGATTGCTGTCTAGAAATTACGAATTGAAATATTTGTTTCAACTGTTTCTTTAGTTTAAGTTTTCGTGAACATTGTAGGTATATGAATTGTAGTGATTTCATATTTAGTTTGAATATTGTAATTTTTCTTTTGACAGCAATTGGAGCAAATGAAAGGGATTCACTGTGCGAGGTCTATCTAATGTCAGATATGATTATTTAATTAGTTGGTCATGGCTGCTATAGCCAGTGGAATTGTCTTGTAACTTCTATACATTATCAGCACACTAGATTCACTTTGATCATACACGTTCTGTAATTCTTTTCCAACGACTCAATCTCACCACACGACTATCGCGTATCACGTTTTACTATCGATATTATTGAAATGAAACCTTCTTCTGTGTGGTCTCTTATAATGTGGTTGCATGGATTCTTGTTATTCAAGACGTTTGAAATTCAAACCTGCTCATGCACGTTTTTAACTTAAATTCAAATTTTGCAACGAGTTCTCTTTGCTCGTACATTACTAAAAGTGTATCCTTACGCAGTGCAGCGGTCACTTTCTCAGAAAGTGTCTTCGAATGAAGTCAATATCGATTTAAGCAGACTTCAGATTATCAAAACACGAATTATCGAGACTGCCCTCTAAATATTATGTTCATTTGCCATAAATTTCTCTACAATTCACGTTTGTTACCCTTTTTAATATTGTTGCAATAGGTTGTAATGCCAGTGGAGTGATTCTAATTTTAAATAAACGTAATGTTAACCAACTTTAATGGATTTCATAATAATTTATTCATTCTGAGAGCCTTCAATAGAAGTTCTTGTTAATATCAATCATAAATGAATATTCTTCATAATAGCACGGTAGTCAAAGTGTAAATACCAATTTATCCCAGAAGATCGTCGACAATGTCAACGCCTTTTATCAACTAAATGGAGGGACAAATTTAACATCACACGTATTCCCAATTTAAAGTAGTTCAGAACCATACTAAATCTGGCATGTCTTTTGCATAAAATAAATTCCATTTCTAATTAAATCCCCTTCACATACATTAGAATTATTATAAGCCAAATACACTAAAACCTTTAATTCACACCTACAACCACCCACGTCTGGACAGAATATTCTCACAAAAAAAAGAAATGGATCCCGCCCCAATTACACCGTACCGTCCAGGAGGAGGCGAATTCAAGCAAAGTGAGCGTAAATCAGACCAACTGTTACGCTTCTCAGCTACGCGCATTGTCTCCGAATAAAATGTTACAGCGGCAGTCACGAGATAATTTGTGGTGACACGATTGTGACACGAATCGTCACTGCTGTCTCCGTGTTGAGACCCCTGTTCCACTAACGACGAACTCTGGAGGATCGTAATCCCTCCCTCTCTCTCTCTCTCTCTCTCTCTCTCTCTCTCTCTCTCTCTCTCTCTCTCTCTCTCTCTCTCTCCCTCGCTCACTCGCTTCTCTCCCCTCGACGATCTTCCTTCCTGCCGCGCCGACCGTTCTCATTTTCCACCGAAAATCCCGCCGATCAGATCGGTGCCAATCCGCCTGGCGTGACTGCACCGCGATCCTTAATGACACAGTAGACGTAGGCGTGTAATTGGTTAGCATCTCGTTACATCGCACGAAGCGCCAATTTAGCCGCAACATCGGCCGGATTCGCTGTGCCAGACAATAGGTCTCCTCGTCGCTTCTAGTTTTCTTATAATCCCGCCGCAAAGAGATCTCGGCAGAGGCGCGTCCACTTCCTGGTTGCTTTATAGAGAGAGAGCCGACTTCGTTCTCACCATTATTTAGACTTCGAGTAAACGACGCTGCCGCGAAATGATGATTTATGCAGACCTGGGCACAATGGGAGCCGTGCGTCGCACTCTTTTGGCAACCCGCGGGGGAGGATGCGATCGGGAGGGGCGATTTTTCAACGAAACCAGGTTCAAAGTGTTGGGAACGATGGATATAAACGAATCCTAGAATAGCAGTGGCTAGCTCTCAGTCATTTTTATGAAAAATAGCTTGGAATATTCACATTTTGAGCTAGTCCTAATTTAATTCATTAGTAAAGACTTGGTTTTTTATTATTGCAGTAGTACAGGTGGAAGTGCCCTGAATCACGAGCAAAAGGTGATTTTTTCCTTTTTTTACATTCGAGGACCTTGCAGCAAGAAGGGCGCAACTCCATTTTCGATAGTTTTTGAATTATGACGTGTAATATACGTGAAGAAAAACTACGTTGTTTGGTGCACGTTTAATGCAAATCCGATAACAAACGAGCGATTTATTCCAAATTTCGAACCTGTACCCATTACTGTTTTGTACAAACAGCCTCTTTATAAGGCAATCAAATATGCGTTCTCTGGGGATGGGGGTATTTCCACACGCAATGACGAGCAGGCTTAAAAATAATGTTATTTTTTATGTCTATTACACGTGTCAACATACTTTTTCCATATTTGATTAATGAGGCGATAATAAGCTAGTAAATTCTGTTCTTTATTGTGCATAGTTATCAAAAAGCAACCGGTTTTTTGTACACTTTGGTGGAAGTCAAGGGTAGTTTCGAAAAATTCGGCAAAAACAGAAATAGAAATTTATCAACTCAATAACTACTACCTACTTATTGTGTAAAAATATATATTTTTCAATTAGTGTTCTCTTTTTAATGTTATGTCAAAGCAATAATTTTTTTAACAGTTTTTTTCAAATTTATTCGAAGTTGGTAAAGATAGAGCAGCAGGGTCCTCATTTCTGTCATTATGCACGATAAGACAGTCAAATTTCATAATTTTCAACTTAATATCTAAAGAAAGAAAAATTGGATGCTAGAGGTTACGGTATAGAATTTTTGCTTTTCATACCTGGGAGGTGTAATTCTGATCCATGCCGCACACATTTACTCGTGCATTTAAAGAATTTAACGAGTCCCTATTATGATCTGACGAAACTCTGCAGGTTTGTAGAGTACCCAGAATCAAAGGTTTATTGAGCGACTTATCGAGCTGCGATAAATCAAGTTTCAGGAGTTAAACTACCTCCTAATGCTATCTTGGAAACTGTCACAAAAAGAAAGAATTTCTTTGCTCCAGAATCGTGAGTATTGTACTTATTGCTCTATTGCAAGAAACTTCTGATATATTCGTCGAATGGAGAAAGCATGTATTTCGAAAGGACGAAGAATATAAAGTAGCAGAGTTCCCAAGTCAATACCAGAAACATCCTCGTGGCCTGTTGCTTACTGCGGTTAGTTTGATCCATCTGTAACGAAATATTTCTCCCCCCACGGTCCCTTTTCACAAATACTGAACAATTTTATTATTATTAAAAAACCCCATTTTTATTATTAATGAAAATCATACCCAACTTTTTCATTGATGGTTGCATCAGTCCAGCGTGCAATAATTGTACTGGATAAATGCTCCGAGATCGATTCCCATTTCTGCCAACTTTACACGTCTACTGGCATCGGCAGGGATTGCATCCCGTGCACAGTTTTGGCGCTTAAAATCTTGCGCCACTAGAAGCGTTAAGAGGCGGTATAGTGTGTTTGCCTAGAGAGCAAACGTTCCTTTCTCTCACTTAAATTGGCGAGGAGTAAATACGCAGAGAATGGTACGTGCCGTTGCAGGAGAATATCTGACAGAGGCCACTTACGAACGTTGCAAAGGAGGAGTGACTTTAAACGGCGCGAGCTCCCCATTCAGCACGAGATAGCCCACCGATGCTGAAACACATACCCAGCTACCAGTTTCTGAAATCTGCGCTACCGCAACAGGTACGGATAGCAGTGGGAACGATCACTTACGAGACAAACAGCGACATTGCCCAGAGAGAATCTGATAAGGCCAGAGGTGTCTGGAGGTCGAGGAAATTCGGTGACGCATTTACAGCGTACGACGCCTAGAATCGCGTCGTTAGCCTTTACACCCCTCGTATTTACCTCGTGCCGCTGTAATCCGAGGCTCTTGGTAGGTACCGAAAGAAAAGGAGGCGAGAACAAGAGGAAACGGGAAGAGGGGCAAGGAGAAGGAACGTCGGCCATGACGACGAGCTAACTGTTGTTTTGCTCTAAATGGGGATCTTGATTGTGCCTTTGTCTCCGACTCTTTCTCTATTCCAGTGTTCTCCTTTTCCGCATCATTCTCTCCCGTTTCCTTCCAGCTTTTTCTCCACCGACTTTTCCGCGCAGCCACTCTCCCTTTGTCGCTTTCTCCACCTCTCTTTTATGCGCCCGCGGTTGTCTGACAAAAGGCTGAACGCCGGGACGTCACTTTTTCCCGTTCCATCCAGTCGTATCTGTCAGGAGGGGGTCTCCAGCGCGACATTACGAATCACAGTCGAGTGGTCGCGATCCACGGAATTAAATCTCTTCCATACTGGGCTAACCCTGCCTCCGGTCGACGGCCCAGCGCGTCGGGAACCGCGATAAACCGAGGAAACGCATTGTGTCCGCTTGCTCTCCCTTTCCATCGGGAATTTCCGTAACGATCTCTTCAGAGCCACGATCCAGGACCGTTGGGAAACGGTAGCTCACAGGAATCGTCAGAAAAAAATTTCCGATGTACGCTTCTTTAATTCCAGCCGTAAAGAGGGAATCGTAGAACGGTAGTAGCCGATTTAATCGCGAATCTAATCGCTCGAGAATACTTTTTCTCGTTTCTCCTCAGAAGATCAGAAAGTTCGTCACGGAGACCTCGTCAATCTATTAGTAATAATCTCACGAGCACGTGGATAGGTTTCAGGGGTGGAAACCCCTCGGTGCGAAGGCACCCGGAGGTCAGGCGTGGCGCGGGAATCCTTAGAAATGCAATATGACGCTCGCTCCGTGCGTCCTGGAATTCTTATCAAAGACTCGTGGCGTTGCAGCTTCTCATTAGGCAAGGGGAGAGGCAGGAGAAGAGCGCCACGAAGGCGGATGGCAAGGGATAAAGAAAACAGAGGGGAAAATCGATGGGTAGGGAGTTAACTGCTAACGACACAGTTTTCATCATGCACGAGAGAATGCTTAACCCGAGGATTTTTCTAGTTAGCCGTACGTGCTCAAGGGAACACCGTGACGTTGTAAGTGGAGCACTCGAGGCCGTCACACACCTCCGAGTGGCTGGAATATTCGAAGGTTGAGTATAGCAAAGTCCACTTTGCGTTTCCTCGGTCCGCAAGGGTGAAGTGATCCGCCAGACCCATCAACGTCTCGGTTAGCTTCTTCCACTCGTTCCCTGGATAAGTTAGTCGTCGCCTCTTTTTCTCCGCTCCCGGCAGACGGCCGCGGCTTCCTCTTCGCCTCTCTTCCCCGTGGCTTCCTTCCGTCCTCCTTTCTGCCCGCTCCTCATCTCTGTCTATTCTCGCCATTATGGTTTTTCGTGTCCATTCCCATCCCCCGTGTCTCTTTACCTGTCACTCGCCGTCCTCCTTCCTCCCGGCTTTCTGCCTTCCCACGATCTGTTCTCTTTTCCCTCCATTCTGGATACTCGTCCTCGTTGCCGTTCCGCTGCTACCGCCGCCTACCTCCCGCTCCCTCTTCCGTGATCCCCTCTGCTCGTCAGGGCTTGCGTTACATCGACGCGCGAGAAACCCGTGAGATTTTCGTCGGAGTGCGCGCGACCGCGGATGAGAGTCGCCGGGAAAAGAGGGCGGATAAAGGGCGGGGGTGGACGGAACGGAGCGCGGGAGTGATTTCGGGTGGTATTCGGATGCAAATCGCACGGGCATTCGAGGAATAATATTTCGCGGGGGAATGGATCGCGCGAGAGCTCGCGAACCGCCGCTCGGGCCGGGGCTAATTTATTAGTACAGGAACGAGATTCTAGACCGACGCTAGACCGCGTCGCTGCTCCGCTCGAGATCAAGGTCATTTGATAGAATAGAATGAATACAAACGGTATCAGCGATCTCCGGCATGTCGGGACCATACAGATGCAAGATTGCAATGCAATGTTAACATAACTTTAAGCAAAACGGCTGAAATACGATACAGACCTGACGGTTCGTGCGCATTTCCCGCCGCGGCACTAGCCCTCGCGTAAACGTTGATGCGGACGGTGTTGTGTGATCGTGCTATTCGAATTTAAATTGCCCACTCTCCATCGGCGGTGCTCGTGAATTAATCCCACTTTTCGCTGTGCTTGCCTTCGGATTTATTACGCAGAGTTGTAAATCTTTTTTTTTTCTTCAAGCATCTGCGTTGAGGAGAGTTGGAGGAGAGGAAGGTTATCAGGCAGTGGATGTCGTTGTAATTCTAAGTTTATTTGCGTAACAGCATTTGTTTGAACCGGCGGACATTTCAGAACGATTTTAAATTCCTCGAGGCTGCCGCGTGATTTTTTATGCGCATGGGGAATACTGATACGCGGGAGAGGATATTTATTCACGAAATATAAGCTCATTCAAGTAATATAACTTCCCCAGTGCAGTTTGATTAAATTCTTCAGCTCATAAAAATTCGCAAACACTATGCTTGGAAGTTTAATGCACAGAGCTTTAAAGTTTTCTCGTTTCAAACATACACTTGGTGGACGGATTTTACAATGTAAGCGAATAACCTGGTTTTCGGAATAAAAATTAAAACGCAAGCAACACGGTTATGGTATGAATAATTAATGCTTTTGGTTTAGAAATTTTTTGAGTGGAATAAGGTTGTCTCATTCCAAACAGTTAGGTTTAAAGTTGATTCCTTGAGAACAGCTGCATGTAAATGTTTCTCCAGATTTATAAAGATTGATGTGTAGTTATTGCAACGGATAGATTGATTTTTGTCAATACCTGTTTATGTGTTTGTGTGGCCTGGAACAGGTAATAATCTTAAAAAAGGGAATAATGATTCTGTTATGTTGTGTATAGAAAAAACTGGTATAGAAATAGGGTAAATGATATAAAAGGATGTATGTACCTTCTTCTGAGATTACTTTTTGCATAAGTGCAACGATGCACCAGCAGAGTAGACCGAAACATTTTTACTAATGAAACAGAATTTTTGTCAGATGTATCAATTTTCATCAGGCTTCAAGAATTTGATGCGATAATATAAGTTCAGAATATAAGTTGTTAACATTAATTTTTAATTTATCTACTAGATTTAAGGATTCCAGGGTTGTTTTCGAATTGTTTAAATTCAGTGTTCAAATCGAGAAACTGACTTCGGTGAAGAAATTTTCTTAGTCAAAGTCAAATCAAACCGGTCAAGATAAGTTACGCGTTTATCAAGAAATAACAAAGGGTTGATGTTGCGCCGTGATGTTAATACCTTAGGGCGCGTTCTGAGCACTGAGACTCGCTGCAATTAGGTTCATAATTAATTTTTTTTTAATTAACAATGAATTGAAAATATTTATTTATTTATTTAAACGAATATAGTATTTTGCGTAGGTAGGTACTATATTTTGTTTCAACAGTATATTCTACATTTACTGAAATATAGTACAGTACCTATTATATAACAACCCCTCCTCTTTCAAATGCTCTTGTGAATCTTTCCTACTGCTTCATCCGTTATAATTTTTCTACAAAGCATATTTTGCGATCTGGTCGGTTCGTCTTCTCTTCGTTTCTCTTATTTTCTTTTCTTTACTTTTCTTGTACTAATTTTAAGCCTAGGTTAAGTTCACGTTTTAGGTTGGGTTGAAAAACAGTCCTTGACTGAACCTCGCCTTTGCATTTGTCGTGTTTCCCTCTGTTTTGTTGTTTGCTGTGTTTTGCTTGTTTGTTTCTTTGTTTGCAATAAAGACGTTTAATAATAATAATAATAATAATAACACAGTACGGGTGGCAACCCTACTTCCGAACCCTCCATGTGTAAAATTATGTCTGAATTAAAACGCGTCAAATACCAGAACGCTGATCGGCCATGTATTTCCCACCAACCTAATAGAATGCCTTCTCTATGGCATCCCCAAGTGAGCACCCACTCCTGAACCGCTACTTTCGATAATTTTCAGAAGATATCGACATGAAAACACGTCGACGCCACTCCAACTGTTGACGATTTTTCCATGCCTCGTGACAATAAAACTGTACCGTTCTGAGCGTCAGTTCGGGAAACGCCCTCGGTGCTACGCATTGCCGAGTCACATTCCAGCCGCGAAATAAACTACGTGTTTGAAACACTTTGTTCGACACGTAACAACTGTAATATAGCCAAGGCGCGAATCCGACGTACAGAACAACGGCCATGCAAGTATGCAGTTTGAACATTGTAACGCAGATTTACTGCAGCTGCGGTATTCATTTCCGTCGCATAAATCTCGACGCTTCCTTAGAGAACTAAAATACACTCAGTGCCTGCCTCGCCACCGCAGATTACTGTCGCGCGCTGCGCCCGCCTCGACTGCAGGACTCTCCGAGGCTCGCGGATATCGCCATTAGAAAGCTTTTTCGCGTATCTAAACGTAGTTCCTACATTGGCTTATCGCGAGTAACATGCGGGAACAAGGCAGCGAGTGCCAGCGCTCCTCATGGGCCACGCGCACCCCCGTGGAAATTAATGCGCCGCCGTTTCATTGCCAGCGTGTTAAACGTTCCGCGAGGCGAGATGAAAATTCCGAAATGGCTGCGTTAAGTTTTGCTGAGCTAGATTCAGAAATAAAGTACAGCACCGGCAAAAAGTTTCGAAGCACCAGGGCTTTCTGAAGCTTCTGCACGTCTGCTTGCTGTAACGTACATAAGTAGCACTATATTATATTTAATCACCTTAACTGTACATAGTCACCTTAGCACTCAGAGAGGCTGGTATTTTGCCAGTTTGCGAATACACCCAGCTGCCTGTGCATCGGGAATTATACAATTTGCAAACTCGATAATTGCAGACTTTTAGTTCTACGAGTGCTCAGCACTGCAACTATAACGTAAATTTTACACTGAAGTGATTGTTTGAAAAATTGAACGAAGGTATGTTTTAAAAATTCATGGCCCTTTTCTGCTGCAGGACAACGTAGAGGGCTGCAATTGTTTATTATAAATTGCTAATAATTTTATTTTATACATTTAAAATATGTATACTTCACTCTAATTGCTCGGTAGCCTCAACTACATACGAATCGTTGGAATATAAAAAATAAATTGTAACCCAGATCGAATCCAGACTTAACGCAAACATTAATAAACGAGGGAAATTTTTTAGGACATATTCCATCACACATCAGATCCAATTTCTTTTTTAATATTTAGACAGAAATAGCTGCCCGCAGCTTGAACAAAAATAAGACGTTATGTTTAGAAAAGTAGCCCGACCAGAAATATAAAATATAAAAACTTATATCAATTGTTCCGCATTCGAATACGATTGCGATACGAATTTCTCTTCGCTCCACAGACAATTTCCCAGCCATTTAAAAACCAATAACTCTGTTACCTTGATTCGAATGAAAAAGAGGTAGTTGAGTGGAAATTGAATCCCTAATAAACCCGGCGCAGGAATACACAGTAGCGCAATTGTCTGCGCAAATTAGCCCGATAAAAGGGAAGTGGGATGCCGAAGATGAAACGGGCACGCGATTTGGCAAGGCCCGTTGGAAAGGGAACGCTCGTTCCCGTATCTGGGCTACAGTAGTAATTTCTCCGGGCTTTCCAATTATTCGCTAGATTTTATAATTGTTTCCTCGGTTAGGCCAGCCGACTTAATTATACGGATCCGTTATGTTCCCGTTCTCTCTGAGGCGTACGTTACCGTCTCGAAACGAATGTTAAAGCGAAATGTGGCGCAGCAGCCTCAACGGCAGCGGTGCCGTGGCAACACCATTACATAGCGACCATTAGCTTTAACAAGCATCGAGTCAAATAATTAGCACCACGCGCCCGGCCCGTGGGTTCGCCTGGCCGGCAATCGGGGGACAAAACGGCCCAGCGGAATGCCTGGAATACCCCCCCGCGCATAAACCCGGCATCGGCCGGGAGGAAAAGGCCGCGGTGTTATTCATCGTCGCATCGGAAGCACTAAATACCGCTGGCTGACGAGTTCGATCTAACGAGGCTAACGGTCCCGCTCGGGGAATAAATCGGCCGTGTTATGGGCGAATCCTTTCGCTAATGCAAGACAAGAGAGAAGCACGTGCCAGCGGCGATGTAGTTAGTGGACCGTATAAAGTGTTCGCGAAGCGAGAAGGAAAATTTGAATCGCAGATAAGGCTTTTAATGTCGTGTTAAACACCGCCACCTTTCCCTCCTCCGCCTCCCGCAGTCACTCTGCGTTTCGCCGAGTGAGCCTGCGAATTGCTGATGAAGATAATCGGTTTGGGCGAGGCTTACCAGAGAGAGCTTACAGGCCAGCGCAACGGGAGTGATTAATTTTTGCGAAGACGGCGGCAGTCTTAAAACTGTGCACGAGGGCAGCGTCGGGATCGAGATCCCGCTTTGTTGGTCCGGATTTCAGTTCCTTATGGGATGATTGAAATTTTCATGAATGATGGATTATTATTGGTTTTTGCCGTTGGCAACGATTTGGGTGGTGGGAACGAGTAGTTTATAGTTTTTGCATATTTGGGGAAAAAATGATTATAAATACAATGCGAAGGAGGCTAGGTATATGAAAGGTTGCAAGTAGTATATCTGTGACAGTTCTAACTCAAATTTGAGTTTCGAGGGGGGCGGGTGGAATCTAAATTTAGATTTGAAAATTTTCGAAATTATCTATGGAACGTCTATCGCATCACTTTGAACGTGTATTGAACATCTACCGTGCCACTCTGAACGTGTATTGAACATCTATCGTATACTTATCGATAGATAATTTCGAAAATTTTCAAACACAAATTTAGATTCCCGGGGGTAAAACGTAACCTTATTTTGTGGCAGAAGTAAATAAATCATTTCAAAATGTTTTCAGGCGTTAGATAACTGTTTCAAATAAGATAATTGATGTTAATAGGAATATTCTGGTTTCAAATTTGAAATTATTTGCGAGATTACTTTAGAAGACATTTCTTCAAGTATAAAAGAAGCTAGGGAAAGATTTGATTAGTGCCAAATAACTTATGAGTATTTGGAACCAACTTTCAGTGAAATGAGATACTACATTATTCAAATATTTTATTCAAATAACGCCGGAGGCTGATTTTTGGGAATCTGAGAAGTATAAAATAATTTTTATTAAAGGCTACCTGTTTCATTCAATGAAATGTAATCACGGTCGTGGGAAACTGGCAATTATAACTAGGTACTATTTGCGTTTAAACTGTAGCGCGAAATTGTTTAGCCGAGTGATTGTGCCTACATGGAAAATGTGAAATGGACATGCATGCTGAGTTCGTAGATGTCTAGCGTGCATGATTTCGCATTTTAATTCAGCAGCCTAGCTCATATTTGAAATTTACGACGTTGTTTTTATAGCGTGGGCGATTCAGTATATTTGTCCCGATTTGGAAAGCTTGGTCGTGACGCGTGTATCGCATGATGCATATTAAATTATGACAGGGAACGTGTTTCAAATGCTTGACAAACAAAATATATCTATCTTTTTTCATCCATTTCTCCTTCGTGGATAAAATATATATGAAATATGTTATGAAACTTTTATGGGGAAATTGAAAGGTTGGTAATTTTTACTGTCATCCGAACATTCTACAATCCGAATGTTGTATGTAATATCCATACCGTATATCTGTTGCCTCTGTAATTACTAATTAGATACGTTGTATTTACGAACATGATACGATATGAACGTAATACCTCTATCATTCCATAACAATCAAAATATTCATAGTAATTTCGGATGAAACTGACATTGTAATGGTATCAAAGAGGACATATGTAATATTAACTGTTATAACGAGACAGCAGATGCTGCCTAAAAAATCATAACCTAGGAAATGGTGGGAGTGCCGCAAGATTAGCAAGAATATACAACGTTAGAATATTTGTGATAGTTCTGTATCTACATTTATATATTTTTTTGTGTAAATTATTCATTTATAAAAGTCCCATCAACAACAAGCTCATTAGCCACCACATTTTGATACACAGCTACAAATTATATACAGTACTTTGACAAAAAGGAAGGTGGTTTGATAGAATAATTAGCATGAATCTAATAATAATTAACTAGGATACATACATAAGTAAGGGTTGCGGTTAAATTTTATTATAAAAGCCTACAGTTTTAAGAAACACGAGAAAAAGAGTAACGTTTGTAATTGGAGCGCTGGGCAGTCAAGTAGAATATGTTCCATGGATAATCTTAAACCGCAGGAATTACAAAGAACGAGAGAATTTTTCGTAATTTTATAAAGGTGACCAATTTCTGAGTCTCTTGGTGACAGCTTGATCTTTCCTATGAATAAGATCAGGGCATCTATTATTGTAAATATCTTTCCTGATTTTGAATAATTTGGCAGAAGAAGATCTAGAACATTTTTCATTCCAGCAGTTATTATTCTTTGTCTTATGTTCCCTGATTGAGTCGTTGTGGGAAATAGGAATATATTGGGGTAATGTTCTTATTTCCTCTTCAGCAGCTAGGTCAGCTTCCTTATTACCATCAGTTCCTACGTGTATGGGAATCCATAAAAAAACAATATCTTAATTTCTTCTATATAGTAATAATACCTGCATTTATATTATTTTTCACTTTTGGTATCAGTTCTTGTGTTATTTCTTCTGAAATATCGAATAATCACCATGAGGAAAGTGAGTACATCCGAAAATTCCCGATATTGAAGGTTCTACTGTATTTCATATAAGATGTATATTAAAAGAGTACAATTCCTTTTTAATCCCCCACTTTCTCGTTTGTTCCAGGTAAGCAGTTATTGACAAGTCTCCTTTCGGTTCGTTGGCGCTGGCTTCCTAAGTTAAAATTACCAGGTGAGCTATCGCACTACAGAGTTTCAATATTTGTTGCGCTGATTAAATTTCGCTGTTTCCAGAAGCTGGTACAATCTAAAGCCTTGGACTGAACCATATTTATGAAAAATCCGATATATCCAGAGATCATGTTTCATAATTTCCGTTCCGCAATTATTCACAATATTGACGACGCTGCTATAATCGGTTATTACTATATTATTACCTAAAATTCCGTAAACTGCTTATAAAGCGATGTAGGGATTTAACGGATTAAAATATAAGCAGGGGCTTACAGGGTTCAAGTACAACTCGTATCCATCATCAATTCTCGCTCAGAGTTGGGCATTAACGAAATAAAAAAATATTTAAATAACGAATGGAATAAACGTTACTTTAACTTCAGATTATTCGACGAATAAAGTTAATTTTTTTAATTCATCGAATAGGTAAATTCGACACATAACGAATAATTTTTTTAACGTTTATTCGTTACTCGATATTTTATTGAAATAAAATTTTTCCCCTTTCCACCCTCTCTGCATATGTTTCTGCGAAACTAAACATACAATTTCACGCTAACTTAAATCCTGCAACGTTTCTTTTTCGTAAATGCGAAAGCTGGATAAAAGTGAACCTCCCTTTTTTTTTTAAAACAAAACCCTCTATCCTTATCACATAAATTTACGCATCACATTATCTTGTATACAAATATCAGATATTCAAGCTCCAAATGATCGCGAATCGACTTGCAATCTACACGAGTCAGTTTTATATTAAATGTAAAGCTTATCTAATATATCGCGATGTCGTAGCATTTGTTTTTCCAGTGTCAATTCTTTTTGCTTCCCCCATTGCGCAACCGCTACTGTTTTACACGGTCGTTGGTTAATGACGAATTAAACGAACACACGTACGGGTGGCATATAATCGACTCTCGTCGATGTCGTTAGCGTGTGTCTATTGATTATGCCGTCCAATTCGACGTTACTTTATCGTAATTACATTAATCCCATCATCGATCAGTCATTTAATTACTCTGCCGTTTTAATTGGCGTATTCGCTCATTAGACCCCTGCTCCCTCTCTCCGCCTCCCGCGTGTTACTCTAGCTACGCTTATGTAGCTGTACCTGGCGAGTTCTTTTGAAATCGTGCGTGTGGCAGTTTAATGAACGGCTTTGATTAATTAAACCATTTGAATGGTCTTCGTCGGGGGGTCATTTCCATTAGTCGCGTTTCTTATTGCGTTTTTCCTGTTGTTGCCCGAATTGCAGCGTTTTAACGATTCCTTGTTCGCGTTCCGTAAATAGTGTTTCAATGCTCGATTAATTCAGCTCCGAGATATTCACGGTGAATGTTCTCAATAAGGGATATAAAGGCTTTATGATTGAAATAAAAATAGGATATTCGAAGGTTTAATACATGGTTTCCCAACCATTTTTCAGTCGCGACATCCACTTTTATAATATTCAAATAACCTGCGGCCTCCCCCTCCCCATATAAGGTAAGGTAAATATTTCCTTCCTTTCCCTAGTAGCATTTCTGGATGGCCCACAGTATCCCCAAGTTGGAAATTATTTCGCCATCAAAATGCCAGTAATAAATGCTACCAGGGTTCATTTATGAAAAATCAGGGTTACATCATTTTTAAAATATGTCGATCTAATCATATTAAAATAAATAAGTGCTAAAAATCGTCAACTAAAAATCGCCCTCCAGAAAACACTTCGCGACCCACAGGATGGGAATCACTGGTTTAATATGATATATCTATGGACGAGTTCAAATTCTTTATAACCTAAATTGACTTCTCAAGATAAAATGGTATTTTGATCTTCTTAATCGTATTTCCCTTTCCTTCGTTCTACTTCATTATCGCATCAGATACCTCCAAATACTTGGGATCGGTAAAGGAATACGAAGGGACCTGCTCTTTCTATTCCCCTCCTCTCTGAAGCGGTCTTTCAGATCCGTTCTTTTATATCCGGCCACAATTAGCTCATCCATCTCCATTCACTTTGATCAGCCGTCTACTTAGCTGCAGCATAAATGCTGATGAAGTTTGCGTGGGTATTGTGGCGGTTGGCGCAGTTTGCAGGAACGTTCTAATAGTGGTCAGAACTGCCGGAGCAGCCTGCTCCGGAACGGTACTCGAGGGCTTGCTAATCGTTGGATAATTACATTCAGTAACCCCGCCCATACAGTAATCAGGTTCTCCTGGCGAGCTTCTTCGGTTAACTATATTCTCCGTCGAACCTCCCAGAGTGTTAGCTGCAAAACTCTTGATATTACACCGGCTTAACGCGCCACGTTATCCGCCGAAAATTAGCAATAAAACTTTCCCCGCACAATATTGTACAAACCGAATGCGATTAAGGAACCCCGCACGCGTTTAATTCCCCCTCGCACCACACTGTTATCACCGGAACGAAAAACAAGACAAACTTCGCAACCACCTGCTATTCAGAGGACGACAGTTAAATACCGCACAGAAGCCCAGCATTAAAAGCCACCCCGCGAAAGATGATTACGCGCGGGGGTGAATTCGACCTCCAATTATAATCGTTCGTAGCGCGTCGATCGACGGCGTTAATTGCTTGCTCTATTGCCGAATTCGGGGCCGCGTAATTACGAGGTGTGCGCGGTAATATCGCCGGCGTGCTCCAAGCAAATTGAAACGTTACCAAAGCGTGAATAGCGGGCGTAAAACGGAGCCCGATCGCGTGTAAAATTCTACCGCTTGCATCCGTTCCTCGAGGTGCTTTTCGGGGCGGCCGAGCCCGACTCTGGAGGGCCCCTTTGTCCGATAAATCTTCGAACGCATGCTCGAAACGACGACGTGATTTGGGCCGCTGCTGAAAGTATTTAAGGGAGGACCCCAGTCAGAAGGCACTAAAATGTTTGGGATTTTTTTGTTCGTATAAATAAAAATATTGGGCATCGATTTCTTACATAGTGTTAAAGCAATCTTTATTTTCACAGAAAATTTTTTTTTTGTGGAAAATTGTACAAAATGGCGGCGAACAAAATGGCTTCCCGGAGCACTGCAAAAAAAAACTGGCCGACAATCCCGGGAATGACTGGATCATCTGAGAAGGAAATACAACAAATATATATAAACAGGAATATATTCTCTACAACCTGGCGTAGGATTTTCTCAAAATTCGAATTATTTTGGAAATTGTAGCAGTTTGAAGAACTGACTTTAATATTTAACATAAAAATTTGCACCGAAATGCTTGTAAAAAATCTAATAATTGAAATATCAATAAAATTCTGTGCTAGGTTTTAGAGAATATATTCCTGTTTATATATCTTTGTTGTATTTCCTTCTCAGCTGATTCAGGCATTCCCGTGAGTGTGGGCCATTTTTTTTGCAGTGCTCCGGGAAGCGATTTTGTTCGCTGCCATTTTGCACGATTTTCCATAAAAAAAAAATTTCTATGAAAATAAAGATTGCTTTAACACTATGTAAAGAATCCAAGCCCAATATTTTTATTTATACGAACAAAAAAATCCCAAACACTTTAGTGGCTTCTGGGTGGGGTCCCCCCTTAATTAACCGCCTATAACAATCGACTTCGAGGGACCTGTAGTCAACGTGCCCTCTCGACGATCACCGTATCCGGGGACGATGTGATACGGTTTTAATTAATTAGTCAATTAATTACAGAATTCAGTTGGGCTCGATCGATTGATCGATCAATTAATTAACGTCGTGTCGCGCCGTTTCGAGAGATTTTCTTCTTCGTCGATCGAGGGGGGTTGGTGTGGCACAGGGGGGCGGAGGAGGAGGAGAGGGCCGCGGAGCATGTCTGTCTGTCCCGACCCGTTAGTCTCGGCCGCCGAGAAAGAAAAACGATCGCGCTGAAAGAGAGGCAGGTCGGCATCACGAAGGCAAGCAGGCTGATAGTATGTAGGTAATTAGTCTAGGTTCTAGGAACGTAGACCGGGTCCGGGTATACGTCATGGCAGCTTGCCCAACTATCTCGACGGTGGGGCACGTATCCGTCGTTTCTGGCGTTTCTGCCGGGCCCCCTCCCGCGATCCTCCTGGTCGCCGTGCACCGTCCTGCGAAGATCCCGCGTCGTGCGCTGATGCGCCTTGTTATTGCAATAGCGGGATCCGATTAACGTCCGTCGGCCGCCTAATCCCCGTTGTGCGCGCGGCAATAAGTACCGCTCGCCTGACACTGTGTCCAGCGAGTAAATGAAATTTAGAGCGATTAAATCTGTAGGTCGGGAGTGCCCTAGCCGTTCTTTGCTCGTGGAAGCCGTCTGCGGCGAGATGGGACCACGAGTCGAGGGTAATTGCAGCGTTACGACGCTGTAATGGGCTGCTGATAAGAGTTCGGTCTGCTGGGAGTGCGTATCAGGTAGTTTGGAAGGCTGTGTGGGTTTGCGTTTGTCATAGGCGTAGACGGATTTAGATTCTCTTTAGATATTCTGTTCGGGGTTATGTAAGATTTTATGTGTGGCGTGATTTAAGATTATTCGAGGTTACAGCTTTTGTCGTGGATGCGTGTTTGCTACGTGTATCTTATTTTGCACAACTGAGAGTATTTGGTACAACTTTGGAGTACATGTGGGACTAGCGTTATCAATGCCTGAGATGTAGTAGCTGAAAATATGCGATGAATTTTGCACTTTTCCAGGGGGTAAAGCTACCTTAAATCTCCTTTGTGGAACAGGATCTGCTTTCACTTAAATGGTGATTGTTTAAATCTTCAGAGATTATGTAGTTACAAAATATCAATATTAAGATAGTCCAAATATTGCTGTTAGTCTAATTACAGTCCAGTTTAATGTGGGAGGTTAAATGCATCCAAGCTGTGAATTATTGATGCATGTCTGACCCGATATTGGACGTTTCTACTTGTCCGTCTAGCCTCATAACGAAACTGTTCGCAAGGAGGCCGGAATAAGAAACGTTCCAGGTATTCCCTTGCTATTCTTGCCTTATCCACAGTCATTTTTCTCCTCCAGAACTGGACTACAAACTTTGATATTCAGAACTGTATAGCACTACTTAAAAAAATTAAAATCACATCAATGTAATCTACATATACCCCCCCCCCCCAAAAGAAGTTTAATCCCATGACGTTCCCTCGAAATTAAACAATCTCCAAACAAGTAGAAATTATTGTTAAGTATAAATAAAAGATTGTAGCATTTGCCAATAAAAGATTGTTTTATTTTTTTACTCTGTTCTAGGACCAACACCACAGGTGGGTTGGCACTACTTTTAGTTTTCCTCTGTGTTCTTTGTATGCAACTGGAAGTGCGTTTATCTTTCGTTTATGTTCTGTTCGGCCTCCTTCCGCTTCTGAGCGGGCGTATGAGAAGCTTTTGTCTGAAATCTCCGCGTTAAAACTTTGCAATACTTATAAACCAATAATATATTCTATTTACAGTAGAGACTATAATTATTTGACTCACTAAGTCAAACAATTATAATGTCCCTTAATTTAGACATATGAAGGGTAAGGGGAAAAGGCAAGGAATGTCACGAAGTGGCTTTATTGAGAAAATCAACTTTTAATACTTAAATCCACCAGTAAAGAAACAGGGTTCAATGAACTCAACTGTATTGTTCATAATGTGAACAATTTGTACTCTAATTAGACATCAGAAAAGAACTCAGCAAAAAGTGAATTGTTTTACAATTTTTTAATATCTTTCAAATGGAACACTGCAGAATACTGTAACAAAATAAATGTCCACTTCTATTATTATCAAAACAAGGATGTGTACGAAATGGCGACCGAGGGCTCCTGACGTAGTGCAATGTTATATACACTAGCCAGAAATACATAGTGCATGTAGGAAGACTGGGGACATGCTTTGTTTTGTTCCAGTGGAGGGTGAACATTCCCTGTTTTCAACCAGTACACCAAATCTATAACGTTGCCTTATATGGACATTTCTATTTTATAACCCCTTGTGAATCGACTGTTGTGAAGAAGGCTTGTATGAACGAGTTGATGAAATGTTTACTGTCTCTGATTTCAATTATTAATTTAAATTCTAAGTAAAAATGCTCAGATTTTTGTATGGAACGAGAAGACCCTATAGAATTTTATAATTTATTTTAATTACGTTTGTATATAAAGATAAATTATTTTGTTACGAGGATGTTAAAAACTTATAAAACTTTAAAAATTGTAACCAATTATTCTGTGCCCCAGTTGCCACCAACAAAAAAACGTTATACTTCGCAGAATCACTAAAAATTACTACCCTACAGCAATCTTAATTTCACACTCTCCGTAAAAAGCCAACAACACTATCTAAATGCACACTTCTCCGAATCGGGTTTATTAACAAACAGATCATAACAAATCGTCATGTTCGGATGCAAGTCCCATCGCGAGTCTCTCTCCGTATGCGATTTTAACGAGTGGATTTAACTCTGTTCCGAATGCCCATCGAAACACCGGCATTTGAAATTCCGACAGCAATTTAACTACGCGCGGTGCGCAATTAGAAGTTGAATAGTATATGGGCGTGCATTGATACGGAACTTGCGGCTAATGCCTTCTGGTACACTCTTCTTGATAGCAGACCGGGCGCATAAGAAAGAACACGGTTCTGTATGCGTTGCTCGACGGATCTATGTTAACGTTACAAAGACTCGATAACAAGGCATCCGAGGTTACTTCCTGTTCCGTATCGGCACTTGAATCCTGGCATCGTCGTAAATCGCTTATTAAGGCTCAAGTGCGGCTAACGAGAATACAAAGTACGACGTCTCAGTTAAATTGCACGCGCACAGCAATGGCGAGTACTAATGCTTTATAATTGTCCCATTATTTATTGCGATGAAATGGCGCCAGTTAACGATTATTGGCTGTTTCCTTGTTAAGATAATATATAGTATACAGTAGATTCAAGCATAGTCCTGCACTTTGAGACGTATACTAATTCTTTTCTAACTAACAAATTCATAAACCGTATTCCTTGGGAAATACCCCTCTCGCCGGCCTCTCGCGTTGCCGCAGCCCCGACTCGTAACAATAGTGTAACAAGGGCGTGGGGTGATTGCATGTGTAAAAATAATTGGAAAATATACAATGAATTTTTTTTAAGGAGGTTCCGTAGATTATTCAAAATTGATTTTGAAAACTCATTCAGAGTCGAAGTATTTATTATTGTCAACTACTGTTATTCTGTTACAAGTGTCGTTCCATTTGTGACGAAAATGTACACAAACGTAAGACGAAGTTGTGTAAAAGTGACGTTTCTTACATCATTCAAGCGTTTTCATGCATCGAGTGCGAATGCTCGAAGAAAACGCTCGATTCCATCAGGTTTAAAACTGTTGCGGTTTGCTTCTCGCTCAGTTGCCCTGTGACAAAGTAAACTTGCCAGGTGCATAAAAACCACCTGAGAGCGGTGCACGTCGGACTAACGATCCGTGAAATCGTCTACTTGCGAAACGATTCTGCGCGATCCTCTGCGAAACTGAACAATAGGAGGCGAGCGATTCATTGGCGTTTCGTACCAACAGATTCGATATCGTCACTTTCGTGTCCACACAGCGGGATTTCATGTTTCTGTTTCGCCATCTAGAATTCAGTTTCTGCGTTGGAAAAAGAGGAACGTGACAAGATTCGAGACATGAAATCATGGATTTATTATTCAAGATACGGGGTTTAAGTTTTTATAATAAAAATTCAGGCAATAATAATTATATTCGAATAATGGTTGTTATAGATATGATTGCGAATTGCGTTCATAGGCATATACTTTTTAAAACTCAGCGTGTGGAATGTGTTTGAGATATAGGGCCTTTTTACAGAGACACTTCTTGAGTCAGGATTGACATTTCGGATATACTCACTTAACATCGGTTTCAAATCGATGAAAAGAAGAAATTATGTGAATATATCCGAAATACCAATAGTGAGCCACGAAAGTGCCTCTTGGGAACGGATCCTTACAAAGTATGATCGTCATAAAGGGGTCATTCTACTTTAATCGGTCGAAAAATGAAGCTATTTTGAAAGATTTTTTGTTAGTAAATACAACATATAATGAAATAAGTCTTTTTGGTATTTATCAAGCTACTGTTATATTATACAAAATAATATTTGTTTCAGAGAAACTCGAGTGTAGAAATCACTTGCGCCAAGCAAAATACCCTTTTTTGAGGTGCCACATTGACTCTATAAGTAAAAAAACGTTTAAAACAAATTGGAAAAATAATATTTAAAATTGTTTGTATAGTATAAGAGTAGCTTAATAAATTCCATATAGACTTATTTTAGTATATGGTTTATTTTACTATATTTTACTATATTTTACTATATTTTACTATATTTTACTATATTTTACTATATTTTACTACATTTTACTACATTTTACTACATTTTACTATATTTTACTATATTTTACTATATTTTACTATATTTTACTATATTTTACTATACTTTACTATATTTATTCAGAAAAAATCTTTAAAAACAATCTTTAAATTTTCGGCTGATCAAAGTGGAATGACCCCTTAAATGAACTTATAAGATGAAGACACAATTGGAGCACATTCAAGCAGAGGCCACGCTATTAATTTGTCCTTCATTCATTTATTATTCAGAAGACAGATCTGTGAGCTTTCAGATAAGTGAAACTACCCTTGATTAAATTCTGTTGACGTCTGATATTTACCCAGATTCTCCAAATCCTGTGTAAGAAATTATTGCCATTATGATTTGCATTACTAAGGTGATTCTTACAATTGTGTACCTACATATTGAATACACGTTAAAGTTTAAGCATTACTGTTCCACACGCCATCAGCAATTTTCGTATCGGATGAAAGAAGTTTCGCGTCAGACGAACGGCAATCTGAGAAGTTTGCTTTCCGGCGGCAGTAAAATCCGTTCGGTTTTTATTTCGTCGGGCGCATTACGCGGGCTATTGTGTATTTTACTGCTGGAGTTTCGGCAACAACTTAGCAATACTGTTTCCCGGCATTAACCTACTTGTAACGCTATATTCTTCGAGCAATCTCGGGTGTGAAACGTTCCTGCGTTATCTTATGCGAGGGAGAACAATCCGGAACGGAAGCACCTTTTCGAGGTCCGTGTGGATATTACGTTTCATCGCCTGCTCCATTCTTCCTTTGAGAAAAATGAGTAAGGGGAGGGAGGCACTTCAGAAATGCTACAGCTTTCGTGTTCCCTACCTGTTCTTTGATAAATGGCACGATTCCAACAAAGCTGTGATATTTTAAAAATAGACCTCTTCAATCAAGTACAATGGATGGGTAACAGAAAATATTACCACTAGGGAGTTTAGAAAGACTTTCTTTATAAATGGAGTTTAAGTAGAATTCATGCAGTGCTTCAATCAGAATTGAGTATTACAGAACAGTTCTCTTCAGCCGAATATTATATTTGACTATTTTATTTGGGTATTAATTGCTCGTTATTGATAATAGATTATTCTGTTATTGGAATAATTCTTCGTTCTTTAATTGATTAATTTATTCGCTTTGATAAAAATGATAACAAAGAATATAAGTAGCGAACAAATAATCATCCACATGAAAATTAGTCACCTTCCCATGCTGTTAGATAAATATTTCTTCGATTAAGATGTTACTCCTATGTAAGAATAGAAGCTTATCCAGTATTCGTTATTCGAATGAAACTCTGCGGTCTCAAATCCAACTGCGATTTCAGTATTGGTTACGATTTTGATTTGCAACTGTGCTAGACTACGTAAGACGTGGGTTTTCAAAGGATTTCGGAATACGAGAGGGGTAGAAAGTTGGGACAGGGTTTCGACCGTATTCTCACGGAAATGAGGGAGGATTGGAAAAGTGCGGGACTCCGGTGACGCTGTGTGAATTTAAATAACGTCAGGAGTGGAAGGATGTGGCGTTTGGCGACGTGGTGGCTGGCTTTACAGAGCTATCAAAAAATGTAGGAACATCTGTTTAACAAGAATCTCTTAGTCTATCTAATGACTACGTTACACAAAAATGAAGTACACAAATTACAAAATTCCACAACTTCCTACTACGAAGAAACCACATCCACCTCACTGCCACAGATGTGACACCCCAATAAAACATATATCAAAAGAATACTACCCAGGACATGTTAGGGTAAAGGCGCCAGTAGTTGACCATGTACCAGTAGTTGACAACTTTTCAGAAAACCGTGAAAAATACGGTTTTCAGAAGTGGCGAACTGTGGGTATTAGGAGCCGCGGCGCGCTGATGAAAAGAGACAGTTGCACTTCTAAAAGCCTTATTTTTCACGTTTTTCTGAAAAGTTGTCAACTACTGGTACACGGTCAACTACTTACACCTTTACCCTAAATACTAAAGTCTTGCGAAGGTAAAAAATCAGGAACAAAGCACTGCGAACAGGACGGTGAGACACGTGCTGTAATTAGAAAGAAGCTGCAACGACAGCCAGAAAACGTGTAGTGTGGCACAAAGGGAAAGTAGGTCCGCAGATGACCCAAGCAGTGGTGGCTGTAGAAATAACAGAAAGCGATAAATTAGAAAAACCGATGCAGTCCTATTCAATTACGCAGCGAACACGATCCAGAAGTACTTCCCCGTAATTACCTGAAATCGTCGGCGTGCGTGGACGCCGAAAGACAGAATCTAGAGAGCCGGCAGAAAAATGGCTGCGCGTTAGTCCCGATGGTTTTTGCCGCGGAGCTGTCAACGCCGGCTAGGAACGCCGAAAGGAGCCGTTCCTGCAGACGCAGACCAGTCTTTCGGTGTCCCGTGTCTCTTGGTCGTTCGTCGTTTTTATTTCACTTAACAGTATCCATCCTGCGCGTGTAGTAGGGCGGTCCGGGCTCGTGTAAGGCAGACGCAGATGCTCCCGTCCGAGTTCTGTGTAATCCAGTACAGGATATCGTCTAAACCCGGCACGTATACCTACGTATGTATGTACCAAGTAGCACGTGCGAGAGTCCCGATTTGGTGAAAAGCAGTTGAACGCCTTTTGTTGCCAGCCGAATGGGAGCCGCGCGGTAGCCGGCTGATCGCCGATAAGCGCGACCCGAGGAAATTGAGATTATATTTCGGGGTTAAAGTAATCCCTATCCGAAACGTTCCTTGGTTGCCGCGAGCTTATCCTCGTGATTTAGGCGAAAATGTCGCGGGAGTGAAACAGACGGTCGTAGTGGTACACTACCTATCTGCGGAGAATTACAACTTCGAGTGGCTCAAGATTTGTGGAAAGTGCGGCTTTAATTCGGTCAGGCTCTTTGTCGGGAAAGTTTTCTCCAACTTGCTTTGGTTTACTTTACTTTGAACGGTGCCGATGCTAGTGAAAATTTGAACATTTTTTATTGTCTATTAACATTCACGATTCTACCATGTATGCACAGAATTATGTAGGATCAAGGGGACTAGAGCCCGAATCACTGAAATTAACACAGAGAGAAGCCCACATAGACGGTTATATGGGTACACGCTGTTCAATGAAACTCTTCATGAAAGCAGAGAACGCAACGCAGGTGCATCGCATTCCGTCAATGATCATCGATCTCCATTCCCAGTGGTCCGGGTCTGGTTTACAGAGGCCGGCGGAAGAGCAGCAATAATTAAGAGCGACGCCGTCAGAAGCGCATATAATTATTCCAATTGAGTCATTCACCAGGGATCCGCGAGGGCTGTAATTAAGATGCCCGGTACCGATAGATTCCGTGGTACACGCGATAGAAGTCCGCGGAGTTACTAAAGAGTGCCTCCTGCTTATATACGATCACGAAAGAAGGACGTAATCGTGATGGTTCCCTCTCGAGGAAGTGGCCGCTCGTCCGCCTGCAGACAACGTGGCACCTATGTGTCCTTACGTGTCGCGATCTTTCTCTGGCCAGACAATGAACCTACTCTTCATTCTGTCGATCCACGTGCCTACTCCAACAGGTAAATACACTCAGCAGCGGTCGGGGCCCATTATCCTCTTCCTAGTCTCGTTGCCATTCCAATTCCCGCAGTTTATCGAGGGAAGAAAATGCTGGTAAGAGGAGGAGGAAAATGGGTGGCGAGGGAGACGGAGCCGAGCTAAGAAGGCGATAGAGGACCGCGTAAAGGGAAGAACGATGATCCGTTTCCAATAGATATTATGGAAACCACCACTTCCCTCGCCCTCCACCCTTTTCCGTCTCTTTTACCCTTTCTGCTATATTTCCTGTGATCATCGATACTATTCCTCGCCAACGGTACCGACGAGTCGTAGCGCCGCTTTGTTTTCCACGACGAAAAGAGGCCTTTGAAGGGAAACGGCGTTTCTGGTGCAGTCGGGTTATCAAACCTGAGTGTCGTTTGTGCAAGTTGTGTGGAACGGTGAAATTTCTGCTCGATGATTCGCGTCGTGTTCAGCAGGCGGTGTGATGTGTCTGAATCGGTGCTGTAGATTGTGATGTGTGAGATAACTTAGGGGGCAGAAGTATGTATGCATGGGGGTGGAAGAAATACTGTACTCGGTGTAATATGTGTTATGACATGTGCCTATGTTAAAATTACCTATTTGCCTTAAAATATACCTGCGTTATTTTGGGCCAGCGTAAAAATCTTGAGCTTTGCAGTAGGTACTCGTGTATGGAGAAGAATTGTAACAGTGGATCCTGCAAATTCGGTGACAATTTATTCATCTTTTGGCTAACAATTTTCGGTATAAGGAATAACGATTTTAAAAGGATTCTTAATTATATTAAAATTATACAGTGACTTAACGTTGCCTTCGAGTTGTATATTATTCATTAAGTGATTTCGTATATTTTGTAAATGATTAAACTATAGAGAACAGCGGCAGTGGAATTGAAACGTTTATATGATATGAAATACCTTGGAATACGACGAGCAGAAATGTAATTTAGGTAAACGTCACTGGACTATATTACGCCTCCTCCAATAGCAACCGATACTGTTACAAGTAACAATGGACAATGAAGATCCATCTATTGTGAGAGCCATTATAATGTTCTTGCCATACCGTCCTCTATCTCTGCTCGTTATTAGTACATTTTATAGACTCCGGCAGAAATCGAATCGCATTGGACGCTGGTAAAAAAAAGGAGTCCTATTGTGAAATACCGCGAATTCATGGCCAAGAATAATGGCTTGGCACACATCACGAATCTCACTTTTTTTTTTCGCCGACTAATGAGTCGAATACAATGACTTCATTCTCTCGATTTCACCAAAAAAGAGGGTAGATGGTAGATTCGTACAGGAACACATTTCAGCACCTTATCGTGCTCGAGGATCGATATGAACCTCATTCACAGAAATATATGTGAACTGTGTTAAAACTAAACAGTTATTAAAAAACAACATAGTATTAAATTATGTCGTTCATAAAAGTCAGTTAACATTTTATCCGCCGCTCGTTTGGAAGTAAATTCATGCTCGCTGCTGATCTTTTTCAAATTTTCAAATTACCTATACGACTTCTGCAAATATTCACAACTCGAGTTTGCAAGTAGAGCAGCACCGTTTCAGCGGCGATGAACATGAAATAAGATCGAATTTGTAGGTCCAGGTGCGTTGTGAGATCGAAGCTGTGAATTAATATAGGGACAAGCTGAATAGAATCCTTTTGTCTTTGCCGACAATCCATGTGTTACGAAAGCAAAAATATATTCAGTATATTTTTCCGACGTTAATACTTCAAAGTCATAAAGTGTGTAGGAATGGGACCAACTAAGTGCAGCTTTGTAACGAGCGACGAAAAACACATTTAGCGGCTTGTATCCTCAAGGAACGTCGCTTTACACCACTTGCATGAGTCCCAGGTGAGTCACTATGTCTCTGCAATGCACAGTACCTCCATTGACGCCACTTTTAGGAACTATGTTGAGCGACTAGGTTTTTGACGCTCTAGAATTTACTGTATAAGGGCACTCGTACACTTCCCTTGGTTCAAACGTAACGAGACAAGGTCGAATTGAAATTGATTCACGCCGAATGAAAGCGATGCTTTTGATGATAGACTGGGCGATTTATTGGAACTGGTCTATTGAAACTTACTTACGTTAGCTTCTCAGAAACCTTTCCTGAAAGCGTTGGTCGCATCGCCTTCGAATATCTCGAGACCTATTAGGCGTAGGACAATTTTTTTTAAGTGTGCATTGTGTTAAAGACGAATCCAGCCCCCTGCACAGTTTTCGAAAATTTCAGAAAACATGTTTTCGAGCCCCAACTTTGGCACCCCTTCAACATTAACGATTGCCGTTAATGAAAAATACGTGACAAATATTTTTCACTATTCTGCAAATCTGCAGTCTCATCGAAACCGGCGACGACGGGTTCGATATGTTCCCTTGTTAGTAAACTAATATTTTACACCAAGCCACTCTCAACTGCCCCTGAACTGGTGTCATAACTACTTCTTCAGCAAGTAGCTTCGCTACCGAATGTTTGGGGTGCATTGAATTTATGGACATAAGCAAGATGCTTCTACAGTCATTTTGCTTATGTCCATAAATTCAATGCACCCCAAAAATCGGCCACCATTTTTCAAAACACTCAGTCTAAAACTGGCAGGCCCATAAATGGAAGAAGTGTCCTATTGTTGGTTTAAGTGATGGAAACGTTGTTCCGGGACGTGCGAAGCGTTTCTTTTCTAAATTATGTTGGTAAATTTTGGAAAAGTTGCTTATAACGTACGCGGTCCTGAAACTCTAAACTCCTGGTGGACTGTTCCCTCAATTCTGTTTACCATCTCGGGTAATTTACGACTCCGAATTTTCTCTACCGTCGACTATACAAACTAGCACGTCCATTTCGCACGTGTCATTCGTATCGCATCACACGTCATTACCCTTCCGTTGCGCCCCGTACGTTTCCGCCCCCGCCCCCTGTCCCCTTGTTACGCACGGTTCAACAAACTTGAAATCGCTGCACCTGCGACGCTAATGGTTTTAACGTTGCCGTTAAAACGTTCGACCCGGACTGTTGCAAGCGATGCACCGAGTATTAGCAGTCGCCTGCCACCTACCCGACTGGCTCTTCTTCTCGTTCTCCGGCGAACAGAATTGACGAAACTCTTTGCGAGATAACCGCCCCTTGATTCATGGCCGCTTACGGCCACATAATACGACTGTGTACCAGCGACAGGGCATGATCTATGGATGGGGCACGACGCTGGGGCATCGTAATGGTTTTTCGGTGCGTGTATATGAAAACGTGACGTTGACGAAATGCTTTGACGTGACCGGTTTGGGCTTTCGATGTACAACCACCCGCTGACACGGGTGCACACGCCGCCCCGTTGGGAATTGCTCGGAATTTCGCGAACAAATTCGATTGTTTCTGGAGAATTGTTCTTTGTTTCAACTCGTCATTCGCCCGTCGGCAGGGAGGCTGTGCGGTACTCGGCAGGGTCCGTTTTTGTGGTAACATGTATAGGGAGCATTATATGACTGGTTGTACTGTTTCAGGGAGGTTTGTGAATTTGGCACCTCCGAATTCGAAATTTAAAAAAAAACTATACGGCATTCGTTTGTCCATCGTTTGTCCACGTTTGTGCAACAAAAATTTTCGTTTGTCCACCCTTCAAAAAAGAGTTATGAACAAATTAAGAAAAGTTGTCATCAACACCATCCATGAACACTTTTCAACTTTTTAAAAGAGGGATACGATTGTCTGTGATTTAGCATCGTTTGTCCACCCCAAGATTTCGTTTGTCCAGCCTCCTGAACCGAATTATTTATAAATATTGTTGAAGCGACCGCGTATAAGTTCGATTTTTTATTAATTAAACGATGGTATCCTTCATTTTTCGCGGTTTTTATAAATAATTCGGTTCAGGAGGCTGGACAAACGAAATCTTGGGGTGGACAAACGATGCGAGATCATGGACAATCGTATCCCTCTTTTAAAAAGTTGAAAAGTGTTCATGGATGGTGTTGATGACAAATTTTCTTAATTTCTTCATAACTTTTTTTAAGGGTGGACAAACGAAATTTTTGGGTGGACAAACGTGGACAAACGATGGACAAACGAATGCCGTATAGTTTTTTTTTAAATTTCGAATTCGGGGGTGCCAACTTCACAGACTTGTTTCAGGGTGTATTACGTACTTAGGAAATTCAATCCCGAGATCCCGGCTGTTTTTTGGATTCCATTTTGATATTTTTCAGTTCTTCACAAAGTAATTAACGTTTTTAAAAATTCTCGAAATTCTCGGGGTAAGTTATAACTTGATATATCAAATCCCGGGAGTTTTAGGATCCAAAAAAACAGCCGGGATCCCGGGATTGAATTCCCTATGCGGACGTTACTAGGCTTGCAGAGTGGTTGCTTCGGGTTAGATAAAAGGTGATATGGGTCTTGGTAAACAGATTTTGGCTCAATAAGTTACTCGCAGTCAGTAGGTAGGAAAAGAATGTTTCTTTGGGAATTTATTTCAGAAAGTACATGCATATTTTTATGCAAAGGTTTTTATAATCAGATGAGGGGGACTTTAACAGGTTATTATATTATGTTTCGATATAACAGTATTTAGTTATTGCAAAATTATAACTGATATCCCGGCAGCTGTTTTTAGAAATACGTTTCCCGGTGAAAAATAACAAACATGTCTTTTTTTTTATTTTGGTCTGTTTACATATTTAGGGGGTGAAATCACCTCCCAAAGTTCATAAGACGAGGTGCAAAAGTTCCTACTGTTAGTTTAAAGAATATTATAAACTTGTGTATATCAAGTTTTATTCAACACAATGTTATAATATTCTTTAAACTAACAATAGGAACTTTTCAACCTCTTTTTATGAACTTTGAGGGGTGTTTCCACCGCCTAAATATACAAACGAGCCAAAATAAAAAGACACCTATTTCTTATTTTTCGGTCCTCTCAAACATATCCAAAAATCAAAGCAATCGGAGGCGGACATCTGAAAACCTCTCCTTATAAGCCAACTGTACAGCGCAATCTTAAAGCCTTTTAACTTTCATTTGAATTTTTGCTGACACCGCCAACAAATTCCACGATATTCACGTGAATCTATTTAAATGACACACCCAGCACACACCCAATGGAACTCAGCGATATTTGATGGCGGTTCGCACAATTGTTGCTCGCTGATGTGGTCCCTTTCATACAGTGTACAGCATCGTTGTAATCGAATCGCTACGTTATCGATACCCCCATGGATGCTTGAATCCAGTAAACGAACGTTTCATTCGTCGCGGTAATAAATGATCGTTACGCTATTATCCGTAACAGAATTGAAACGACGAGACTGGAAAGTTCGCGTTACGAAATCCTTTTACAGCGTTCCTGCCGATTTCTGTGAAAATCAAACACGTACATGAACGAATCACAAGAAAGCGATTATCAATTCTCGGTCGAGAATACGGAGCTATTTTTTTGCTTAATCCGTAAAAACTTTGAACGCGAAAACTTCCGTGGAATTGATAGGAACTATGTGCTAAAATTATCGTTTCCATCCTCGTACCTAACGGTTTGTATTGTTTCGCGAAATTCAGTGCTTTTAGCATTGAGGACGGTTCGCGTCGCCGCCGCTTTGCCAGAAAGCGCGGGGGATGATAAATGAAAAATAAGCGTTTGTGCGGGGAGATGTATACCTTTCAGGCTCGTCGTGCAAAAGTGCTGTTCCCGTGTTTCGCTTTATCACGTTCGTTTCCTGAAGTGTCGGCTTTTTTCTATCGCAGAGGGGGCCTGCATTAACGTGATGCATATTTTATTAGTCGACAGGGCTTGGTAGTCGCGGGATTTCAAGATTTATTATTTGCCCCGCGATTATTTCACGTTTCAACCTATTACCTTTTTTAAACGATTTTATTCTTCTCGTGAATTTCAATCGCGGATACTTGACATGCATACTTCAGCTTCATGTAGATGCGTGTGATCGAAGTTCCGAGGGGTGTTAAAATATGAATAATGTATACATAGGTACATCACCTACGACAGAAACCCTCGAGATAAAACTGAAGTGCGCGACGGGAACGCGAATAAGCGTGTCTCGCGCTCTCTTCAGGCTCAGAAGCGAAATGACAAAACAGCGAACGATGGGGACGTGGTGGTTTCGCTACCACGGTAAGGGTCAGGCGCAATAGCAGCAGAGCATTTTGTATACTATGTAGTAGATCCGCGGCATACGTGACTCGAACAGTTTTCCACTCTGATTTCCGTGGAAAGGTGACTGCAGCGGAGCGAAGAAAAAATGGTGAAAGGGGGAAGCCATTAGAACGAATGTCTGCGGGGTAAAGGTAGATAAGAGTGGCACGAGGGAAGGGAAGACGAAATGGAGTATCCCCGTGCAGGTCTCTGTGTACCTGCAGACGCCAGGCAGCCAGGGGGAGAATATAATAGTACTTGTATGTATAAAATAGCAGGTCGTCGTTATGAGGGAGCCTCCACGTGGAACGGAATAGCGCGCAATTGCTGCACTAATGATGCGATGGACAAGTGCTCACCTGCCACGTTTCGAATGTCATGGGTGCTTATTGAGAAAGCTGATGCAGATTCAACTCGACCCTCTTGATATATAGGTTACTGTACGTGTTTTGTAGTTGGAAGAGGTGGAACTTGGCATCATTGTTACCAAAATAATTTCATGATTCTTCAATGATTAGGTGACCAGATATTTTAATTAAATATCCTTTCGACAACGATTCCCCGTACTGCTGAGCGTCTGCGTGGACAACCTTTTCCGCACTGCTACTGCCACGTTTAGTAACTTTTTAGGTTGTCCTAAAAGCAAAAGGTGCCCCACAAAATATTAGATTTTTTTTATTAAAGTTCAAAAGTGGTGACTTTTTGTTGGCTTTAAAAATGTATTGTCTTGTGTAATGTCATGTAGGGTTTTTGTTCGCTAGTTAAATAAATTCAACTGTAACTGGCTTTTATACAGCTTCCATTTCTCTTTCAAGCTATGTATATTAGGCACATACTGCAGTTTTAAGTTGATATGAAACAGTAATAGACGCAGGGTGATTCGAAAAAGTGGTAATTTTATTATCCGCTACTGTAGTATTCAAAGATCTCTCTAGCTTTATTAAAAAAATTTTTTGTTGCTTAGAAATAAATTCCCAAAGATGCGGCGTTTCTTGACCTGGCCAAGGTGGTCTAACCCTTTACAGAGACTGTAATAATTTCTTAAGAATTTTTACATTAACAATTACATAAGAGAGCTAGTATAATACCGAACTAAGACGATTCGCTATTCAGCCGGTACGAAGATTTAAGCCGCCACTTTATTTGTAAATAATCGATGCAAACGGATTAGAGAGACACGTCCGCGCCGCCCGTTCCAGAGAAAAGCATTTAGCCCGCTAGTGACAGTTAACGTCGCACACAACTCGCCCCACCCCATTTTCGATGCCACCCTCTCGTTTGACTCGCGGCAGACTGTAATTGTATCTTCGAACCGGTGACACGCCTCCCCCATTGATTTTTCCAAGGCGTAACGAGGTAGACGCATTGTCGCCTGTACAAGGGCATGCATTCAGCCGGCCGACACTTTTCTGGAACCTGGAATCATCGGCTGGGCGCCGGTGGTAGTAGCGTGGGCGCGAAAGCAGCGGTTAAGGTAACGATAGGTTGTAATTGTACGTGTTTTCTTGCACGGCGGGGTACCGTTAATATAAGTGGACAGGGACGTTTACTCTCGGGACGTTTGCCCGATTGTAGATGCAATCAATGCTTTCTACCGCGGAGCCCCGTAATTTCTCGAACGGCTCGGCCCGTCGGAAAATCCACAATTGAATTATTATGATTATTTATGAAGTTAGTGGTATACCCCGAAACGTGTTTGGCGACCGTTACTCAGCCGGATATTCGCGGCAGGAATGAAAATAGCCCAGCGTGCAAGCTCTTTGCACGTCCTGCACGCCGTGTCATATCGGTGTTCCACGATTAAACAATTATAACCCGTTAGCCAGGCGGAAAGGCATTATTCGATGCTTCCCTCGCACCGTCGTTAGCGGTTCTATTAATGAACTGTCAGTCCGCTGGAGTCGACAGGTATTGTCCGAGGCGTTTGTTTATTCTTGGCCGAGGGCCCTTTTGCACGGGGACAGTTTTCTGGCTCACCGCTGGTGTTTCAGATATATTTGCAGGCTTTCTTGTTGCGCGCTTTTTGAAGCAGCGCTGTGCTTGTCAGGGAAACGTATGCGAGATACTAGGAATGGGCCATAGAAGTGTCACGTGTGACGAGGCATTAATACTTACGCATTCCTTGTGTTTGATATTGCTAACCCTTGTCTAATAATTAAGGCATAGTTGTCCTGTGTCACGTGCAGGAGGTTATTTTAATATATCTGTCATTTTAAGACTAGGGCTGTTCGTGTACATCGATTTCATATGTAGGGTGTTTGGAAAAAGGGATTCTCGTTTTGGTGCTTATTAAACATGTTTCGTGTGTTTTCCTTTCATTTCTATGGATCTTAATAGACATTTTCTGCTTAATGGAGGGAAGCTTGCAGCATTGTGTCTTATAATATCACAAAATCACAGCACAAGGGTAATTAGTAATTGTACTGTGAATAAAATACAATTATTGAAGTAGTAAGATGTTATCTTGTTTTCACTCGGCCTATAATAAATATTGGAACCTCTCGCCTTATTAAACACTTGAACTATGTAGCCTCTAACTCCTAAAACCTTATTTAGAAGTGTGCGAACTATGTAGCCTCTAACTCCTAAAACCTTATTTAGAAGTGTGTGAACTGTGTAGTCTCTAACTTCTAAAACCTCTTTTAGTTCCTAAATAAGAGATTGAATAATTAAATGCTGCTTGTTAGTAGAATGTAAATGCGAAGTTTTACACCTCGTAGTTCACTAATTTCATCTACGTAGTATTATTACTTAAGTATAATTCAAATATTCATTTATTATACGTACATGGTTCTAGCTATTTTTTTTCTCAAATTATCTTTTAAAGCCTATTAGTGTTCCATTGCTTTTCATAAGATCGGCTTTTACCGAACTATGTAGCATTTTCCATGCTCACGGAGCATGCGCGTTAGAGGAGTCTCGTCGCCAGTGGGTTCAGTGAATTAAATTCTTCGTTGCGGTAGGTGCAGCTCGCGGGCCTGATAACGAATCTAGAAAATGTATCATTCATGATAAGTAAATAGCCGATAAGAGTGTTCTCTTTACTGGTAACAGTTTATTCATGTTCGGCTAGATAATTCGTACGTGTTGCGTATGCATAATGTTACTAATTAGTTTACATTATTAATGTCCAGCATAATGAATAAACGCTACCCGATTGTAATCGTGGCCGCAGATGTGCCTTGGAATTTACTATTCCAACCGCGATGTTAAGATTTTACGATAGGTACCATTTTGCCCAGGGTGGCAGCGCGTATTCTGTGCGCGTGCTATAATACCATATTTCATTTAATTAAGATGTAGGTATCATTTTGTTTTTTTTTTTATAGCGCTTAGACCGGACTTAAAAACGAACCAAACGAGCCTTTAATTACGGCCAAATCTCTGTCACAGGTTAATGTTAGAATTTTCCTAAAGAAAAATTTCAAACTCATTACTAGCCTCCCCTATACGCTTTAATTATAACTGGCAACTTCCTCTTTCATTGTAATCCTACGCATGCGTAGGTAGCTTTTCTATGGGAGATGCAGATTATGGTAATGAAGATACAAACGAGTAAGAAAGGGATTGAGATACGATAAAATTAACGTGTGTAGCGTGGCACGCTGTTACCTTCTCTGCTTAACATTGAGTGGCGTCGGCGAGTTTTCACGCCAAGGAACTTGTATCCTGTGCACGGTTTTGTTTTCACGGCGATGCTTTTTGGAAAACATCGGAAGTATTATCTGAGAGTCCCCGAATGTTTGCTTTGAAAAGGAACCGAACAAAAATTTCGCGGTTTACGCTTTGCACAAAAATTTCCCAGCAGAGGCGATTGTTTGGAAAGCCCTGGCCGATTTAAACCTTCGTGGTCACAGATTATAATCACAAATTGGTCACGTTATTTTTGAATTACCGTTTTCGTATTTTCTAGCAATATAATTTTTTGTATATGGTGAAATTTGTAGTTGAACAAATAGTTGTGGGAAAAAACGATTTTTTGTTAAAATTCTGCAAGTTTTTAAATTTTAATCTTAATGTCTAAAAATTTATAGAAATATAGGCACAGGAAAAAAATTGTCTGGGGTACATCCTGTGTGACTACGAATGGTTAAGAGGCATTTTTCAAAACCTTGCGCCACTCAAAGTGATAATGAACTTTCTCCTGCCTGCGTCAGTAACATACTTCTGTATTAAATTTCCTCTGTTAAACAACTATGAACTATTAGTGTTACTTGTAGCACACTTTTGCTTATTTAATACTTTTGTTAATAATGTTTCACAGTCGAACACCTAGGTAGATGTAGACTGCACATGGTTAATTTTGTAGGTCACCCTGTAAAGCTTCCCATGGGCAACTACTCCTGAGGGGGCGGCAGCTGCAATATTTATATGGGTAACTGTTTAGTCGTAAATTCGTGGAAACCTCAGGTGCTCAGGAATACAGCCCATGCAAGATCGGAAACTTTGAGATTAAACTGCTGAACAGGAAGTCGTCAATGCACGTGATATTATAGGTCTTGTTCAATGGAATAATACAGTCGCCAACTACCTGTATAATTTCCCATCGGTGAAACAAAGTTGGATACTTTTATTCGAAGGTAATTGATACCTTGAATTGAAAAATTCTATTGTAATGGAAACTGGCTACTCGTTGCAGATAGCCCTCTAAAATTTATTGTGCACCGTTGGATACAATACGATTGTTATTTTCTAGGCATAAACTTTGCGAAATGAAAAACATTGCAGTTCTTCGAATTGGGTATTTCAGACTAGTTCTTATGTACTGATTTATAGTACCTATAGTTTACATGACATTCTTCAATTTATATAACTCCACCGTTTATGGTGAAATTTCCAGTCGACAGTTTATTTATAGTGAGCATATAATATAATACTTTGAATAATTACTTTACGTGCATGTGACTTGTGATACATTTTAATGCAGTAACATAATATATGAAACGAACGTTTAAGTACAGAGCAGAGATGGGCAAAATTTGTATTAAAATAAAATTTGGAATAACGAATAAAATTTAAAAAAAAAATAATTCGCCATGTGTCGAATAAAGTCGACCCGGGTTAACGCTAATCTAAAGTTAAAGTAACTTTTATTGGATCCGTTATTTACATAACTTTTTATTTAGTTAATATCCAACTCGGGTACTGAGTAAGGAGTTTAGACCACGAGTACAGTGGACACTCGGTAATCCGAAGTAAACAGTCCGAATTAACCGAAACATATGAAATGACTGATGAATACCGAAAAAGTAGACTTATTTATGCAGAAAAATTTGTACTTTCTGTGAATTACATACAAACCTATTCAAAATGAAAAACCTGTACAGTAATAAAAACAATAATATAGATCTACATACACTTAAAAATCCAGGAAGCCTGCAGCCAGAAGAGTCAACATGAAATCTTGGAATACTAATTTAAGAGTAACGACAGGGCTTTTTATTGCCCCGGGGACGATGATAAAAAACAACACCAGCGGGGTTACGTACTCCCCGTCTTTCCATCCTGGATCGTATCCAAGCCAGCAGGAATTGGAGAGTTTGCTTCCTCACAATGCTGTCTGCGGAGTCACATTATGCAAAGCATTCCATTCTAGGAAGGCCATAGAATCCACGAGAACTTGACACCTAACTATTCGTATCCCTTGCGGCGACGACGACGACGACGACGATGGCGGCGACGTCGTTGCACGGATCCCCCATGCTAACGGCGTGCTCATCGTTTAACCGGTCGTTGTTATCCTCGCCATCGTTCCATATTTTCATCCCCTTTTTTTTCCCGCTGCTGGTATTGCGCTTCTGATTGCGACTGTCAACGTAATCTCTGGGCCGTATCTGCGCCGTCTTTACGAATGTCTCACGCGTCGACAGTGCCTAAGTGTAGTCGCGATACTCATCACGGACTGTCGACGTATTCCCCATCGTCTTTAGTAATCGTGCTGTCCTCTCCTCTCTTTTACAACCGCCGTATCGCCAAGTGTATCTGCATCTACGCGATCCTCCTGCTTGCGATACATGGTCGTTGCTCCGCGGTTTGTATATCCTAGTCATCGCAGGTGTTGCTAGTCTCGCCTTCTGTGGCACTAAAAATTGGTAAAAATATAAATTGGTGGCTGGAATTTGGAATCAGTTGATGCTTTTTATCAGAATCCTATTGCGTGATCAATTTTATCCTAATTTTGTGCTGCCCTTAATGTCTATGTATTTACACACATCAGTTCCGTGAATGTTCAGTGCCGCCAGAATCAGTGGTAAGGAATATCGTTTCTGTATTTTGGAATGGAGCAGTTCCCACTTGGGGGGGGAGGATGTAACTGTAGGTGGGGGGTCAAGACCGTCTGTGCGTGCAGGCTCGTACTGCGCGCACTATCGCAGCTCTCCCGCCCCATGCTGTGGTTAGCAACGTAACAGTTCCGCGCTCGGTTCTGACCAGGGTCCCAGAACCTAAGGAGGTCTTCTGCTCCCGACTGTGCACGCCTGATATAGTGCTTCGTCGAGATATAGCGACTTCGTTAAAGCAGCAGGGATTCAGGTGCTTGAAGTCTCCGAGCGTTTCGGCGGCAAAAGCAAACACCCAGTGACGTGTTCACTGTACTTTTTGGACATTAGTTGTTACAGGTCCTAGGGCAGGCCTGGCCTAGAGATATCGAAGCAGACAAATAGATTTCTTATATTCTTAAGGGGAGAAGTCCGTATAAACGGCTAATTTTTTTTATCAATTTTTAGGATTTTTTTGCAAATATACTAACGCGCTAATCCTTTTGGAACTTTAAGGGTACTTTATTTAACATTATAACAAGTGAAAATAAATTTTCAGACTGTAAAATTATGATAAATACAAAGGAACGGAGCTCAATAGTATCTTAAATAGGGTTTCTTTTCGAGGTGCAAAACGGCGCCAGTTGTAGCGTGGCTGAAAAGCAGTTTTAGTTTAAACTTCCCGAAACCGAGTTAAGTAAATTATACAAACCTTTAAAAGAAATTTAACAACTGAAAAAATCAATGCAAAAAATATCACGTAAGGAAGGGGTTGGAATGTAAAATCTTCCGACTTCTTACACTGGGGAAGAGAAATGGTAAGAAATCGCGAAAAGTACGCTTACGCAATTTAAGGCCGGCCCGTAGGTACACGTGCATTTGGGCACAGCCGAAACTCTAAGTACAGCCCTGTAGCAAGTGGCAAAGGCACATTTGACACATTTGGCACATGACAGCTTGTACCCTCAATGGTATCCATTGCACGCCACTTGAGTGGGTCTCGATTTACTCGGTATATCTCCGCGAGGCAATCTACACGTACCCCATTGTAGCAACGACGTAACGACGCTACATCGTTGTCCGTCATCGAAACTGCTGTATCGTTACATCCCTCCCCCTTCTGTCTCTCTTTAATTATCGCGTGCGAAACCCGTATAATGGGCGTCTGGCGATGCGAGTAGCCGCGGTCTGCCGTGCTGTAGGTCAGTGTACCGGTTTTGCGCGCGATATACATCTCTACGGGAGCCTGACACATACCCACACGTGGCCGCGCACGCATACGTAGGTACGTTTGCCTTGCCACCGTCGTTGCTGGCGTCTGGACACCGAGTTGGTTGGTGTCGGCGCGGTTGTTGTTGCGTCCTCCCTACCGATGCTGCGGAGACTGGCCATACTCGCGACACGGTTGTTCATTATGCCGTACCGGTGCGTATACGTAACGCTCGCGGCGGCAGCAGAAGGTCTTGCCGCGTACACGGCGGCACGTAACGGAAATGGGAGCGTCGAATTCCAACGATAGACGGAGGGCGAAAGTGTCTCCGCTCTGCTAACCGTCAACGGGGATTCTCTATAATTAGAGAAGCTAATGCTTTGCTCGTTACTTTGTCCAAAGGTTCGTTCCGACGGACTGTTCCGCGGCTGATTGCTTACGGTGCAGATCCCCTTTGGGATGATTAAGGGACGCGCTGCTGGAATGATCGTGGAAGCGGTATTAACTGTTCGCTACTTTTTTGCCTTTTGAAATTCTGACTCCAATGGGATGGGCGAGTGTTGCTCTTGATTAAATCGCGGATGTAAGGAACACCTGGCGGAGTTGTGGGATTGATGAAGCTGGGACGGAGATGGATGTATTGCCCGGGTCTTTCGTATGTAGCGGGGAACGGTACTTGGCATGATTTTGGCGAGGGGAAATATTAGGCTGGACTTACATGGTTCTTGTTACGCGGAGTTGGGTGTGCTGAGCTGTGAAATGTGAGGATGTAAAGGGACCTGGGTTCGATGGGTTTAAGGGAATTTGCGCGTTTGAGGTTTCAAGAAATCATGTGTGTACGTATAAATCGACAGTGTAACAAGAATGTTCAGTTGAAATTTCGTACAGAAATTCGAAATATTCTCGAAGTTATATCGATGAGAAGCAAAGCAGGTCATGCGATCTAAATGCGCTCGGTATTGAGGGGAAATACGGGTTTTTCTCGAAACAGCGTTTTTCAAACTGGCGTGCACGATTAAAAGAAAACTAGACGTAATTTTGTGTAATATTCTTTTACGTTTTTTTTTCTGTATGACTTTTTGATTTTAATTCAAGAAGATAGCTGTTAAAAATTTGCGAGAATCGTATGTTTTTATTGAACCCTGCTAGTTTGGCTTTTTTTTTCGTTTTTTGTTGAATATGTTTGGGAGAGTCCACTAGTTTTAGGCCTAAATATTAAAAAACCATTTGATTTTTCGTTTTCATTGCACGCCGCAAACACATACCTTTTAAGGCGCCTACTCCTCCGCCCTTTTTATGACAATATAAAAAGGGAAAATTATATTACAAACTTAAATTAATGAAGTACGAAAAGTTTCATCAAGATAACTTGTATAGTTATTTAAAAAAAAATCCTAAAATTGTATCAGTTTTAGGCGCCAAACCCGCAAATACTCCTTAAATTGCGCAAAGTTGTGAGAAATGCTCCTTTGAGTACCCTTTTCAGAATTTATTGACGTGAAAAAAACGCCCAATGTGTGTACAAGTCCCTTGGGGTGCAAACACGCCGACGCCAGTCAAAGTTGCAAATTAGAATCAATAAACAACATTCTTACAACAAAATCTGGCGTAGAAAAATTAATACCAATTTCTGTTATTAATTACTTCCATATTAATCGTATGCTACAGTAAAAATATGTATTGCTTTCTAATTTCTATCAATTTGAAATAGATAACTTGAATGTCTCAGTATCCTCTGAATGTCGAGGAAGATCACACGCAACACTGCAATTGTGGAACTAGTTTAAGTCGGTCCCATTCAATTGTTAAGCAATCCTTTATCCACATATTCGTCACCAACTGCGCCCGGATCTTCCGGCAGATGTTGCCTTTTGTAGAGTTGATATGAACTTAGTTTTCGAGACTTTGTTTCCGCTTGCCTTGCGTGAACTGCGTGCTCCAAACCGTAGGTCAAGTTTTCTCTGACGATACAACTTGTTATTAAAACTCTGAAGTTACTTCTTCTGCCTGGGAAACGTTACCCCTTGATTACCAATGCACCCCACAGATTATACCAGATTGTTCCCCACGATATAATCATGTAATTACATGGACGTAATAGCACCAACTTTGTTGCTTTAATATCGAATTATCTTAAATAATTCGTTGTTGAAAGTGGCAGGATATTTACACAAGAAACGGAAATGCAAATTATGAAGTAATTTGATTAAAGATTGGGTGGATCACAGTTGTCTTCAAAAAGAGTGTAACGTAATATCTGGGAAACATTTCAGCAATTAAAGAAACAATAAGACAAATTGATATAAGCACATGCCCAGTTTTGCTTCGTTCCCAAGTTCTTTGGGGCTGGGTATAGTCTTCAAATGCTTTCCACACATTGTGTTACTCCCTATAGACCGCGATGTGACGTTCATGTGATAGCAGAGCCAACTACTTGACAGTGGCTGTGGGATTGCTTATTTCTTGCCAGCGTAAAAGGAATTTAGAATGATACAGCTCTTCTCGACGTAGTTTCTTTTATCTAATAAGTCCCTCAGACAGCTATCGGGGTCAGCGAGTGCATTTATCGGTAGAATGCGATTCGAAGTCGGTATACTTTCGTTGGTCGTTGATAGAATAATGGCGCCCATAGACGTGGCCCGCCGTAAGAGGATGAAGCTCATGGCCCGTGACGCACAGCCAACGAATCCTTCCGCTGCTGGCCTGCCCTGCAAAGTGAAGCTTGGTCATGCTCAAGGGATCAAAAGAGAGGCGAGCTCTCATAATCCTCCGTCGTTTAATAGCCCCACCTAGTCTGAACAATAACCACTGTGCCCTGTCGATGATGCACCGAGGATTCTAAAGGAAGTCTTTGCCCGCCATGATTTTTATGGTAGACCACAGTGCTCTGAGATCTTTCCTTTCACTGCTTTGTCCGCGCCTCCTTCTTTTTGTGGTCTGGGATTAGTTTCGAAGATCGGACGTCGCTGAAAGCGACGCCGTGACTTTCCCAGCGCCCCAAGTGACTGTGTAATGAAATCCGTGCGACGTTAGAGATCAGTTGATCCGAGTGATCAATTTGGCGTAGTGGACATCGTACAGCTTATGTTTTAATTTCGTATATCGTTCACGGTATTGGGAGGAATGTGTGGAAAGGAGGAAAAAAGCTAATTTTAAGTTTTATTTTCGGGTGATGCTAGGGGTATGAAATTTCTCAGTATTTAAATTTTTCAAGTACCTCCTATTAGACAATTTATGAGGAAGAATTCTAGACTAAAAACGGGGGAAGTTAAACACTAATTGGGGCTAGTTATGCAGAAAGCTACCAACCCTTAACGATCTGAAAGTGAGTAAATTTAGTTTGAAGGCTTTAATTGTTAAAGAAAAGTAGCTTTCTTTCTAGTGGGTATATTTTATTTCTTTTTATTGCTTTGCAATGTTTCTTAATGGGATATTTAAGAGTGAGTAGTATAACCACTATGATTTTAAATTTTCTGTAGTTTTTATTCTTTAAGTCTAAAATGGAACAATGGCTTGGTAGTTTCAATAATTGTATCATTTAAGATTTGTTCTATGAGTTGGTAATTTTTTGCAAAATAAAGATCACAAAATTATAGGGTCCGTACTGCGTTGAACTATTTTTTTGTCATTTTGAGGGTTAGTAGCTACCTGCATACCTAGGCCCAATTGTAAGTTCATCTTTCGAAGCGTTAACATTTGTCCATGAATCATCGTATATTCTCTTCACATTCCACAAACAGATGCTAAACAGATACAGGAAAAGCTTAATCTACAACAACGGCTCTTCCATGGAAGTAAAAACAGATTCCACTCCTAAATTCCGCAACAGTCAACAAGCTCAGCGTCGCAGATCTTCGGCCACGCTTCAGCTTCCACTTTTCGGTTATCCATCGAAAAGAAACGTTCGCAGTTCGTGATGCAACTCGATGTACTACGAAATATAAAGGCGACCCGTCTTATGAATCTGTGTTCCTTGTGTTTCATCAGAAATCTGGCCTGATGTTCCTGTTATTCGCGGCAGGTACGTTAGACCCTCGGGGAGCGGTGCAAGAAGCCAGATTATCCGGTCGATCGAAACGGTGAGTTGGTAACTCGGTAAGTTAAGCGTCCAAGATTCTGTTCTGGGAAGGTACTTTGCGATCCTGTCAGCCGTACAGACGGAGAACGCCCTCTGGCCAGGTGCGGCCACCTTGGCCCTAATCTTGGATAACTCGGCGCAACCGCCTCTGCCAACTCACCGTAAAACCTTAACTATCTCTAATTGCAATTATGCCTGGGAATCCCCGAACTGCGAAACTCGGTGGTCAGATTTAGAAACGTGTTAATACTCGACGAAGCGAGCATCGATCGCAGGGGAATAGATAGCTCGGGGGAATAACGGAAGCGTACATCGAATCTGTGAAAGAACCAGAAGGAGATTATGATCTGTTGCACACTTAATCCAGATACGGATGGCGTCTCAGGGAAGTTCTCACGATTTCGACACTTAGGCTGTCCGTTACGGTTCATCGCGCAGCGAAATGGATACGAATTGCTTGATCATTTTACTGCGAAGTTTTCTATGTTATTGTTAACTCTAGAATGGTGGTACGTTCCACATAACCGAGTCTGTTCCGAACTCGTAATGGCACCTTTCGTGCGCTCATTTTGAAGTAAGTTTCTCTTTTCGATGTTTTTTATTATTAATTTGTGCTAATTTTTTCTTCAACCAAGGGAGAATGTTTAATAAGGAATGCAGAGGATTTTTCTAGTTTGTTGTGGCAATTTGTGCTTATTTTGGGAGTATAGAAATTGTTGCTACTGTTTCTGTTATTGCTAAGAAGAAAATATTTTTCCATGGAGCTTAGGTCTTCGTGGTTACACCTTGTTATAATCAGAAATTGGTCACGTAGGGTTCACTGCACCGTAGCGTAATTTTTCAGCTACCATTTTCGTATTTTTTAATCTTTTAACTATTAAATGATAATTGTACATTCGTAATACTCACACAGTCGTGCTTTAATAGTCTTTTTCTGAAAAAGTAAATTTTAATATATTGAAACTTGTAGTTGAAAAAAATGGTTGTGGAAAGAAACAATTTTTTGTTAAAATTTGCCAATTTTTTAAATTTTAATCTCAATGTCTAAACAGAAATATTGGCGCAGAAAAAAGATTGTCTAGGTGGCGATATATCCTGTGTGATCGCGAAAGGTTACTGTCGAATGTAACATCTATGGTCAGTTTAAATATTTGGAATAAACTTTATTTACGACGAGGCGTGGAATAATAAATAAATTAGGGTTATTTAATGGCAAAACGAACTTAATGACACATTATAGCTCCAAAACATTGCGAGATATGGAATATTGGTTTCCTAGGAATTGTTCAGTTTCGAGTGGAACATTACATGATCTCTTTAAATTTTATCTGTATGGTTATATCACTTATAGCGAAGTTGTCTTGATTTTTTTTCGGTATCAACACACGGTTTCTAATTGTATCCTATTCCTAGAAGATTTAAATGGCCGAACGTAATGAAAAAATAGTATGTAGATGGCTGGTAACTTCGTGTATGGTTTCGTTCCCACATAATGCAAGTAGAAACGTCCTGTACGTGATCAGACATACGTATGTAGGTTAATAATATACACCGTGCTCGTGCCTAACGCGGTGCGCTTCAAATTAAGACTGGAAATATACTAGTGGTACCTAGACACTTTTGTTATTAAATACCAGGTGCTGTCGACTAAAAAATGTTGGCAACAAATTAACTTGATAACGCAATGCCCCATCGGGATCAAATAAGTCCCATAAAGTGAAAATTGTACAAAACAATGACTGTGTATCTAAGTTCTCGAATTGTGTTATCGAATTCAAATTCTTATGATTCACTAACAAGTAACATGCAAATTAAGATACAAGAAAGTAGGTTGAATATAAGTAAAATATACTAACAATAATATTAAAATATCAACGAAACTCCATAGTGTGCAACATGGCCATGTTCCAAGTTTCAACATTTTCTTCAGAAAGCGTTTAAATTCCTCTTAACCCAACCATCTTCTACCTGGTAATTTAATTTACAATTCAGCCCTTTAAATATTAATATTCGTATGCAGTACTGCTAACGTACAAATTTTTTATATCCCGCTTGTTTGCGACCAGGAATCACTGAAAGGGTGCACAATAAAACATATTGGGTTCCATTTGGACATTAATAAATAGTTGGGCCATGCTTCGTGTTGAATTTTCATCGATTCCTGTTACCTATACGTGGCATGAATACGTGCCAGTAAATAATAAAATTCGATTTAATTGTTCTGCATCACAAACTGGACGATATTGTCTTTATTTGTGGCAGAATTCTTCATAAAATTAAAATTGGCCATGGACGGACCATTTTCTATTTACTTGTCCACTATAGATGCGTTCAAACGCAACGATGCGATGACGTTATCGAAAATTCGCAGGAGTGTTACCGTCGATATCTATTATGTAACCGAGTCAGTCTGTTACATATTTATAAGCACGCCCAACCCAGAGGGTTTAAAAGCTGATAGAGAGCAAACAATGTCTGGATAAAATGCAACGATTATCGATACGCCTGCACCAGCAGAATGTACACCCTATAAGTCTTGACGTGAAAAATTACATTTGTGTATGATGTCGTACAAAGAGAAACCTTCGTTTCTTCCAGTTAAGTACTATTTTTCCGAACGTAGTTGTCACACTGGTTCGATTTTCAATCAGCTGTTGTTTAAAAAGTATTAAATTAAGTCGCAAAATTCTGAGATACACCACTTTCATAAAAACGGCTTATACACATGTACCTTTATTGATAGCAGTTTCCTATTCTACTTTGCACATTTAGGTACATCCCTTACTTGGTAAACCTGCATTAACCACTGTAATTTTCTTGTTCTACTCTCATACCTTTAGGCCATTTACACGTTTACACTCATTCATCACTAGCTCTTACCATCCTTCCTGCTTACTACTCTATCTTACATCTGAATCTTGCTCTGCTCCCTTCTCTGACACCTTTCATGCTTAGTTCCAATTTAACCTATTCTTATTTACTTATTCCTGTTCTCCCTCATCCATTAGCCCCACTCTTCTCCCTTTCTCCTTTTCTCGCCCCCTCCCCCATCCATTTTTCTTTCTCCCCACTGTCAGTAAAAGTTTCCCTTATCTTTTCTGCCATTGCTCTTCTGTCTCCTTGATTCTCCACACCTGTCCAAAACATGTTCTCACCTTTCCCCTTCTCCTTCCAGCATTTTATACTCCCACATCTTGCTCCCTAGTCTGAATCTTGCCACCCTTCCCTCCTGGAAGTTTAGTAACGATCATTTGCTTTTAAGCTGGTGTAGAATGTACTTTTTGAAAGTGGAAACGCCAATATATTTTCTGTCGTGGTAGAATTTTTTCGATTCCAGAAGTTTTGCGCTTCCACCGAGTTTGAAGTTTTCACGGGTGAGAAGTAAATTAAACCCACCGGGGCATAACGAATATGGCAGTAAAATCCCGACTTCGCGAGCATGGCAAACAAGTGGAGGAGATCTGTAAATCCCAGCAATGCGGGCGCTGCGTCGAATTAATTTAAACAAAACTATGGCGGCCGGGCCAATTACGTACCCCTTGAAAATTTCATTATCTGTTCATTACCAGCGGCGAGTATCGCGCAAACACTGCTTACGGTATCGAATTTAAAATCAGCAACGTGGGGAGTTACAACAACACCCTTAGTTGATCAACGCCGTGCACGGGTATTTCGTTTAGAAGAAAAGTGAAGCTTGAAAGGGGCGAGCCTGTTCGCAATTTTCGCAGCCTGAAATGTGGAAAAAGAGTTAATCGATGCGGCGGGGTATCGGGGCTGCGCGAAGTAACACCTTCATTAAACAGAATTTCACGAATAGCTGAAACTTTTTGATCGATCAGTAAAGGGTACTATACTACATATGCTGATATTACAAAATCCGCTTAACGCGCTTGCGTAAATTTGGAACCAACTTTTTCCGATATCCTGTATGAAAAATATTTTTTCCTCCCGTTGCGAACGGGTGTAAGGGTTCGACGCTTTTTGAAGTGGTCGAATATTTTGGTTCCTCGCAAAAGTTGGAATTTTATTAATGGTACCTCCCAGAATCGTTTCCCCTTGTTCTTCACCCAGGCTCTTCGCGCGCTTCGAACTAATCCACTAACTAGTGTGACCTACTGGTAGGGTTCTGGGATTCATTAGTTACTGGATTAGTCCCAACGTCTCAAGTCAATACACAATTTTCATCGCCCCTCTTATTCGTCACTTTCCACTGGTTTATCGCTTGTAGACCGAATAATGTATTTCACAAAGTAATGCCAATGGGAGCACTCTAATATTCCTATCTAAATTGCGGATTTACGTGAGTTGACGGCAGACAGCTCCTCCTCACTTCGCCGCCGCGCACGCGCGTCCGGCCGCGTTTAAATAGTCAAAGCACGACGCGGAATCGCGCCAGAACGTGAGGCTCGTCTATTAGAAATTAATGGCGGCACTATTTTACAGCCTGCTTCTACATAAGCGATGATAATTTACATCCAGGAAACGCGTAGGTACGCCTCGGCCGGTACTCATTAACGTGGACATAGATTACATTGACGTTGCCGCTTCTCATTGAAATAAACAATTTCTGACCGCGAGTAGCGCAGCTTTTCCTCGTCTCGGCCGGCCTTTAAATCGATGAATATTCGAGCTTCCCTTGTCGGTCCGTGTTAGTTTTGGCTCCGGCGTCTTGGGCAACTATTAAACGGCACGCTCTTGCGTGTTGAATCGGTGATGTTGCCGTTATTATCCATCATTTATCATCTCCGCTTTTTGCCGCGGGAAGATTTAAAGGGGATAACAGGAAGGCAAGTGCGAAGCGGATGGTATAGTTTAAACCCGTGAAACACTTTTCTTTTACCCTTTTGATAATGGTGGATCGTACGATACAACTGTTGCCGCAGTGATTATGACGAATACATTGTTTTGTTCCAAGATTTTGTGCCGGGGAATATGTTGCTTTTTCTCTTTGCACTACTAGATTCGTTTTGTGATAATAAAATATACAGGAGGGGCAGTATTTATAGTGTAATTGATAAGGACGTGATTCTTTGTGCAAAATGTAGGAAATTAAATTTTGTCGTAGGGACTTGATTTTTGACGAAATCGATTTTAGAAATCCGCTGAGTACTGACAATATTTCGTTACAACTTCAGAATATTGTAAGTTATTAAATTTCTTTCTGGTCAGTTATAATTCCTATGAGTGGCGCAGTTAGGATTTAATCTTGGGGGCAGCCGAGTTGAACGTACAAAAATATATTTAATACAAATTCAATAAAATTCATTAGGTATTGATAAAAATTTATTTAAGGAATAAAATCCAGTTTCCTCTCTTTTTACAAAGCTCTTTAATTACTTCACACGTGGTTACATTAATATAATTTTTCCTTTTCCTTTGGGGGTGCCAGCCCTCCCCCTCTCAGGGTACACTATCGATTCATATGATTAACCTTTAATAGTTTCGCGTGATTTAATACCTTAATGTCAGAATAGGTGGCGCATGGAATATCTAAACAAGATATTGGAGCGTGAAATATTTCAGCGAGATGTTGAGCCGGATTGATCTCTGCTCCAACACCTTACTGAAATTCGTATTCCAAGTTCCAACATGTAGTCCGAGCGTTCCGGGTTCTGTCTAGTTTGGCATTGACAAGGTGTCTAATTTGCTCGTTGCCGTTAACTGCCTTAAACTTCAATACCGTAACAATGGTAAACTTTGCAATTATCTACGACTGTCCTCTATAGTTTACTATTACTACAACATTTGATTTCAGAAAGAAATTAATCCTTAAAAAGGATAATTAATTGCTTGATTAATATCCAGGGCACTTTCACAGATTTACTTCTCGAATTCTAAACGACACCGTGCACGTTGCATTAATTTAGTAATGCACCGACGGCATTCGCACTGAGTCCATTAAATGACACCGCCGTCGGTTCTTCCGTCCTTCCGCGAAGGCGAAATTCATTTCGCAACCGACGGTATTAGGTAGATTACCACTATGTGTAAAACGAATGTGCACGTATGCCACGCGGTTCGTCGTTTCACGTTTCCACGACTAGAATTTGAATTACAACCCCGGGGAATGAACGCGCACCCCTCCCCCAGCCATTTCTCTCTTCTTGCGCTGTCTCTGTGTTTCCTGCCGCGCCGCCCCCGTCGATTGAAAGCAACGTAGGAATTAATTCGACCGGATTGCCGGGCGCATGTACTTTAATCAATATTGCCAGCTTAAGTCGCGAGGCATTGATTATTTTTCTGTGTTTCTCAAAGGTTTTTCGAGGGGCATGAAATTTTGATACAAACAAGTATCTGCCTCTTAGGCGACTGAAATGAAAGCAATTACGCAAATTCTTGACGCAAAGTGTTTATTTTTGTACTTACATATTGTCGTGGGAAATAGAATATGTCTTCAATTTGTTCTACGTTTTGAAAATAAAAGAATTTCGTTTGTATTGTGTTCAAGCGAGGGGGAGTTTACAAAATGCCAGCGTGCAGCTGTTCTTTTGCAATAAAATTCTATATTACAGTTGATTTTAAACATTACCAGTTGATATAATATGAAAAGCAACGTGAACAGACAACTTTCGTTGCCGCACAATTTTCTTTTTCAGAGTGCACATAAAAATTCTGTAAAGCGCTTAAAAAGTGTTTTTTTCGCGTATATTTGAGAATATTTGTTGGAAAAATATGAGGTCAGAAATGTAGAAGTATAAAAAGAATGCAGTATCGTCTTAGGTTAAATCCCGTGCAGATAGAAAATAAATCGTAATGTTTTACCGAAGCAACAATAATCCGGATATCGCGACTCGGTAATAAATAATTCGTATCCCGTTCCGACAAGCCGCTGTATTATACGTACAACGTACGCGCAACTGGCAGGTGGAAGCTTGAGCAATCCGATTTTTTCCCCCTGGGGACGTTTAATCAACGTTCTGTGGCCGAAAGTTCGGAGAGTTTTGCGGCAAATTTAATTATTTTACCCTGTTACAGCACAACATTTCCACCCGTGCAACTTCGTCCTAACCGCGGTAGAATTCTACAGTTAACACGGATCGCAATTGTGGGCCAGAATTGGGACCTGAAAGTTACGTAATAGAATATTTTGCGCTTTGGTTGCTTGATCAGCGAGGCAAGATCGCGTCGGTGCTTGCGCAAAGTTTCCCCTTTGTGTTCCCCGCGTTGGGAAAAGTTTCGCCTAAGCGCAATTTTCCGCCTGAATTACGAGTACCGCGACAGGGATATTTGCCATTCACAGATATCTAATAACATGAAATGGGCATACATATATATATATATACGGCGGCTCGCAATATCGACAGATTTCGCAGCTCGCACGTATGAAGTACGGGGCGCCACGATAAAATGTCCGAAGTTATTTGAACGTCTCTGGTTGCCTCCAGAAGAATCAATATCAAATATTTGTGGTAGTCCCTCTTCGGACTTGTTCGCCGAGACGTCACTACGCATGCGATACACGTGATAAAATGTACTTACTTGTTTGGTGACGTATTTCTTCTACCCCACGCGATAACCAACGGGATTCAGAATGTTCTATTATAATAATAGTAATAATAATAATAATCATAATAATAATAATAATAATAATAATAATAATAATAATAATAATAGTAATAATAATCCGTTTTTATTACACGTAGTAATGGGCGAGACTTAGCAATCTGCTGTTTTTAAGTCTAACCCGAATACAAAATAGAAACCGCAATACAAACTGCAGAATAAAGAAAATACAAAATTCAAAATGCAACTATTAACCCTAGAACGGATACAGGTGTGCCCCAGCACATTATGAAAAACTTAAGGGCACTTCCTGGTCAAATCGCGAGAAAACATAGGTGACTTTTATGATTTTTTTTTTTAGAAAAAAGTATACATTGTAAGGGTCCATATTTTTTCGAGTCATCAAGATTCGAGTTATCGAGGCTCGAGTCATCGAGGTTTGAGTTATCCAGGTTCGAGTCATCGAGGTTTGAGTTATCCAGGTTCGAGTTATCGAGGTTCGAGTTATCGAGGTTCGAGTCATCGAGGCTCGAGTCATCGAGGTTTGAGTTATCCAGGTTCGAGTCATCGAGGTTTGAGTTATCCAGGTTCGAGTTATCGAGGTTCGAGTTATCGAGGTTCGAGTCATCGAGGTTCGAGTTATCGAGGTTCGAGTTATCGAGGTTCGAGTTATCGAGGTTTGACTGTATTATACCTGCGCCACAAATACATCTTCAAACAACACCTATTTGTAAAATCTGAACCGTTAGAAATTTCGTTCTAAAATTTTACCTGGTCATTCTTGAGATCTTGTGGGATGAAAATATGCCAAAAAATTATGTTTTGACCGGGAAGTGCCCTTAAAGAAGTACCGATAAGCTACAATTCCCTCATTTCGATATTTTTATTATTATTTATTTTATTTTACGGGATAAGCCCATTACAACAAGTATGTGCAGTACAGTAATTTGCACAGACAATATAGGAACAAACACCGTGTTCGAATCAGCAAAAAACAAGTAAAGATATATTTATAAGGAGTATAAAGAGTTCGGCGTGCCGGTCAGGCGTAGATCTGTAGTGTAGGACTGGGTTACTCTAAATAATGCCATCAAGAACCAAGGCTTTCTGATATTTTGGTTGCTGTTATATTATATTCACTTAGAATGGATTATATCTTTCTTGACATGCGTGTAACTGGCAGCAAGTAGTGTTTGCAAACCTCAACGCGAGAACACCGCGTAAATTCGTAATAGTTTCATGAAAAATACGGGGAATAGAACTGGAAGCGAGTAGTGCATACATATTTGTACATCACAACGCGAAATCACATCCGTGTCAATTTCCCAGATGAAATTCTCGGGATGTTTGCCGACCCGTAGGTGAAGTGTTCCACGCGCAAAGGGTTAACACACTTTACTCGAGAGGTCTTCCAACACTCGGCTGGGACGAAGGACGGTAACCTTTCGCGTCTTTCAGAATCCACGGCAATAGCACGGTGCCTCTAAGAATATGTCTTGGCTCGGGGCAGCCTGTTATCCTGTGGAGCCCTAACATTCAGAGGCGACGGTTACAACAACGTTAGACCGGTAAACCGATGATACCATGTCACCTTGACCCGAGTCAAGTGGCTGCGGCTATAGCCGCGTTATCGCCGGCAGTTGAGTTCACTCTCCCTTCGAGCACACCGTGTATACGCAAGAGGATTACAGCAGATCCTTGGTAGCAGACGTAGCTAAACTGTATCAAACACGTATCAAACTGTTTGCTGTAATTAGGCAGCTCTAAAATGGACAAAGATTACCTGGCTAGCAACGAAAGTTTTTTACAGGACATGTTTCTACAGGCCTTAAGGAATTTGAAATGCATAATTGTTTACCCCGGAGGCGATGGTAAAATTACTAGAAATAACCGAATATTTTCTCAACGAGATGAAATATAATTCAAAACATTTTAATATATAAATCAGAAAGCTTTTATATGTTTGTGTGTTTGTCCGTCGCCTAAAAACTTTTGAACGATAAACTCTAGGATCACGAAATGAGCATCAGCTCATTAAGTCTTACTAATCCAGACAAACGGGAGTATTTTCACAAAAAAAATAAGAAATTTTTTTTTTACAAAATCAGAATCTAAATTTTGGGCGAAGCTGAGTAGTAAAGCTAGAAAATAGATAATTTGAAGACATTAGAGTAGTAAAGCTAGTAAATAGATAATTTGAAGACATTAGATACTTATATTTACCCAAATGAGAAAATTCCCAACCCGCCTCGCAACATTTTTCAGCATGAATTCGCCTTCTCTAATTGGAAAATCCTCCGTATACAGAAAAGTAAAATAAATTCTGGCTAGCTTTTTTACCAAACTTACCAGCTACTGTGTGCCGGAACAGTTTAAAGGTGCTTTGCAAAGGGTACTCCGCGAGCGCTGCCCGGGATTTATTTATTATTCGGTTAATGAAACGATCTCGAGAAATTCACGACGGAGTTAGGAAACGTTTTTATGGACAGGCACAAGCGGGTTTAACGACGCCGTGTTTCCACAGCCTCCCACTCCGCATCGCTGAATCAAGAGTTGCAATAAGAGTTTTTAATTAGTCTCTCAAATATATACGACGCGTTCCAATTACCGAAGTAAACAGAATTTTCACGGAAGAATTAACAGGACATCGCAGAGACAGGCAGAGAGGAGGGACTTCGGTAACGAGATTTAGTAATTGTGTTGTCACTACAAGAACCGTGTTTTTGAAGGGTGAATTTTTGTTGTGTCTTCCTCCCCTCGGTTTTACACGTTATTCGTGGCTGTACTTCATTGTGTTTGCATACGTATTACGTTCTCATTGTAACTTATAACTCGTATTTAAAAGTGATAGGAAACCTTGTACGAGCCTGATAAAATAATTCGTTGATACAATATATTAAATATCCACTGAAATGCAGCAGCAGGTTTTATATACATGTGTCTTAATACTTTTACATTCAGAATAATAATATTGTAGTTTTGATGTTCGTTTATTTCGAACAGATTTTCCGCTTTTCCTTTGTAGACTTTCATTTTAACATGCCTCCATGAGTAAAAATGAGCTGTATTCATGATAAAGAACAAATAGGTTGCAAACGTTTGTTGTATTAACGATACCATTGGCTGGGTTTTCGAGCTCCGAAATGCAAGTAGAAACAACCAGTAATACACAGACACTCCAGTGAATTGGTAGTCAATCGCACGCATGTACGACAAGGCTGTAAAATCAATTTTCGGAAAACAAAGGATTAAAGCAGAAGGAAAAAAGCATGCATATTTGACTTAAAAAATCATAGTTTTATAATATTAAGCGTTTCGCTAATTATCTAAAATTTCGTAATTTTATAACTAATTTTTTCCCCAAAATAGACCGTTATTATTCAAAGGTAATTTAAGTTTCAGTTCTTATAGCTACTTATAACCAGCTTACCATAATTTCGCCCCTGCGCAGGACACTTTGAATTAAGCAGGATTAAAAGTTCTGCATCAATAAATTGTTAAGACCACACAGTGCTTCGCCTATTAGACATCAATGATTCACGCCAATTCTGCAGGGGGCAATATTTTAACGAAATACTAGCAGACTGGTATTGGATGCCCTTAGGGGTGCGGCGTAGTTTAAGTAGACTTCATCGGGTTAAATAGTTTCAAGCCAATCGCGCTTCCAAAGATTGCGCTCGGCTCCTATAAATCCCGGTTCTATTTAGTTTTATTACTCGGAATCCGTTAAACGTAATGTCCAACGGTGTAATACCGTCTTGCCTCGAAATAACGGTTTAATTAATGAGGGTTATTCCAGTCGCCTCCGTTTGCTTATCGCAGTCTTTCAGCGGGTTTACGAGTCATCGTATAATTTTGTTATTAGCTTCTAAAAATATGTACTCGTCGGAGGCTCGTCTTTTATCCACTCACTGTGTAAATGAGTCGTGAAATGAATTAAATTGGATCGAGTGAATGATAAAGTGGATTATCACTTCGTTTGTCCCGTTAACAATCTCAAATTTGAAATTAAAAAAAATGTACCTTATCAGTCACCCAGTAGTTTAGATTACGTATGCGTTATTATTTCTCGTTGGTAATATTTCTATAGCATGTTGACGTTATTAGTGTTCGTTGCTTTTCTCGCAAAGAATAGGTGTCTGATAAAAAAAAAAAAATAAGTAAAATGAGTTTCACTACAGCTTTTTAAGAAATACGATTGTGTAAATGGATTTTTTCAAGCTTCCAATAAATTCCAAGTGTTTATTATTACCTGAAAGTTAAAGTAGCAGGTTAAAAATACACAGAACATAGTAGCTTGTAAATTTACGCAAGACTAGGAATGAAAGTCACAGTTAGCACCTGGCGCGTAATTCCATTTGTCGTTATTTTCTTAAACCGTCTATCGTAGCGGATAATTATCACCAAGAAGACCATAATTCCTTTCATAATAATATAGGTCATGGTTTCCACTCGAACATTTCCTCCTCCGATCCTCCCCCACCGCCACCAGCAACAATACAAACATTTGCAGTACCACCCTCCCTTCTCGACGTTTCCACTTACTCGCTGCAGTCTCGATAAATCGCCACTCCGGCGTGCGCGCCCATCAGCAAACAACAAAATCACGGTGAAGAATTTAAAAAATGGCCACAGCGCCGCTAAACGTGCCGAATCAATCGTAACCGGGCAAACAGCCTCGGGCGTTTGCACGTTGGTCACGCGATTGTTTAATAAATTGCTCCGATCTAATTTGATTTTCAACGCGCATTCTCGTGCCACGGTGTGTGTCCGAAGGTCTCCACGGGAAGTGGCCATTTTCGCGGCCGATCGGTGACCGCGCACCTCGAGGGTGAACGCCGGCCGATAAATTATCCGGTTCGCCTCCGATTCGCTGGGGCACAGCGGCATTATTAGTCACGACAAAGGCGGCCAGCTGCGATAACTCAGCCAGAGTCTTCTTATATTTGTAATAATTACACCTCGCGTCTGCTGCCCCCCCCCCCCACCCTCTCTCTGCGCCTCCTCCCCCGGTCGCTGGCACCACTTCCCCCCCTGCCAATATAGAGCAGTGGAGCTCTTAAGAAGATGGGTCCTCTTCCTTTTTCTTCTTGTGGAATCGCAGCCACGGTCACGCCCATCGGTACGCTATCTCTTATCGTTAATAAATTCCCTCGCCCTCCCCCCTGCTTCAGCTACTATCCGGTGGACAGCAGGAAAGGAAACGACCAAAACGTTTCCTGGCAGATAAGCTACTCCTCATTACTCGGCGATCGAAGCATCCAGGGATCGAGTTTTCTTGTCTTTTTTCCTGCCGTCGTTTCAATTCGCCCGTCTGCTCGCGTTGCTTTTCAGGCGCCCCTGTTGCCGATAAGCGTTTCGAGGGAGAAAATTGTAACCATTGTAACTGGACGAGATTCTTTTGCGGGCTTTTCGACGGTTGCGCGGTAAACCCCTAGCGCAACGATGTGTGCTGATACTGACGCGAGATCCCGGCTAGAGGTTAACTGTGCCTCAGAGTCTCTGCGAGCGGTTAACGAAGCGAGATGACTGTTGCGAACGATTAACCGGGAATGGTGAAATTTCTTGAGTGGAGCTTGTTAGCGCTTCGGGTGGCTTCGCACAGTGGTCCGGATTGGGGCAGTTAGTGACATTCGGCCGAAAAATCAACGTTCTCATATCGGTATCTACTGAATGTATACTAGGGTAGACCGGGGGCGGTAGTAACACTGACTTTGGAATACGATTACGCATGAACTATCACGGTTAGAACAAAAGTTCTTATGCGAAAATGTTACTTACTTATCTGACATTATTGACACACAGTTTCGATGTATGTCATGTAATATCCAGGTTATTAATAAACAATGAGAAGCGGAGAAAGTCCCTGGCCCTGGGTCGGTTGTAACACTGCATGGAGTCGATAGTAGCACAAATTTAACATTACAGAATTAAAATATTTATTGTTTTTAATTATAAGGTGAATGTCCCAGTTTCTGCTGATTTAAGAGGTAACTCGTCGTAAAGAAGGTGTAAAAAATTTGTTTGTGATGAAAATTTGCAGAGTAATTGATTAATTCTTTAATAATAAATCAACCAATTCAAAAACTATTTAGGAAAGATATTTCAAGATGTTTAACTATTAGTAATTTGTAATTAAATATATAATGATCTAAATGTCCATATTTCTGCTCATGAAAAATAGCGATGTATGTATTGATAAATGTTTAAATAATTTAGAATTATTTTGTTGCAACTGTAGTACAAACGTAACGCATATAACAATAACAAAAATACGAAATGATCAGAAATGGGGGCGTGAGCAGAAATTGAGACATTCACCTTAATAATAAATGAAAACAGTAAATTTATAACCAATTGTTCCTTATAACTTGGAAACCAAAAATTTCCCCAACATGCGATTCAAATCATTTAAAAAAGCATTGAACAAACCACTAAATAAACAGTTTCCAAACTGTTTTACAATTATGTTAAAAATTGAAAAAAGAAAAATTAAATAAATGTAAAATATATTGAATTATACAACATTGGAAACAAAGAATCGTTTCTTGTTTTTTGGTGCAAATTTCATTCCGATATATTTTATAGTCCAATAGTTATACGCAAATGTCATTAACTTCTCCAATTCGGACCACTGTGCATCGGCGTGTTTCCTCGCCGAGGGGTGGTTACCCTGTGCATGGCTTCGGTGTGTGTCCGTCATTATTCTAAACACAGTAAGCTTGAAGTTTACTTTGCGCCTCGTCGTTTGAGCAACGGAGTGTTATCTACTAATCAAAATGTTAATTTCTGCATTTTATATTAGGTCTTCATGAGAGCATTACCAGTGGTGAGGTTGCGAATTGTTTTCATGTAAATACATGTAATCAAAGAGACTCTGAAAACCCTTGTCCAGGTATTGTCAGTAGTCATATAAAAATCTAACAAGAGAAATTGAAATTTTCCTTAGTGTCAGCATATATTCGCAGCGAAGCTGGACAAAACTTTCCCGTCAGACGCAACCTTTTCAAAGGACCAAGTCGACTTGAAGCGGTATTTCACCAAACTTCGCGCCACTCAAACTGTTAACTATGCCAGAGAGTTTCCGCGAGTAGTTAACTCTGCCACGGTTTTCAATTCGCCTATGCATTTAACTTGTGCGGCATTTAATAAAATGTCAAAAGCCGACAAACACGCATACTAAGTTAACAGCTTCCTTATATTTTCCTCGAAATGGAACAAATCTTTAAAGAAACAAGAACTCGTTTGGATAAACAACCGAATATCGGGCATGCATACATATATTTTAGTTTTAATATTTCTAACGGAATAAATTAAATAATCGTGAATAAATTAAATAATCGCGAATAAATTCACTACGGAATTTTCCGGCAGGGAAACAGTACTTCTACCGCGCGATAACACTCGCAATATTGTACTCCACTTGAAATCTTGCGCAACAGAAATATTGTCACAACCTCATTAAAAACAATGGTAATAACACGAGTGGTGAAAATTCTTGGACGAACTTCATTTGCCTGTGTAAAATCGCGGAATTTTTCTCCGGGAATTCCAGAATAAAGGCTCTCTGGATCAGGCACATGGGAACGTGGCTTTCGTTCGTAATCGCCGTTTCCAGTTTAAAACTCTCGGGGCTGCCTGGGCAAGGTCGACTTGGGTCACAGGGAGCATTCTTAAATCGGATGAACGTAAAGCATTGCGCTGCTTGCATGCCGGAAATGCGTGCATGCTAAATTGAGGATGAGATTAGATCGAACGCTTTATGCGAAGCGTACGTGAGGCCATTTCTGAGCCGCGCGCGAGACGCTAAACTTTCGTGGAGCACTTCGCTTGTAAGTTTGCGCGAAGATTTTCCTTGTTCCCACAAAATTTATGTGTAGTTCTGGGCTTGGTCATTCAATTTCTGGGAGAAACATTAAATGTTTGGTGTAACTGTTACATTACATTAATGCGCATTTCTCTTTCTGAAATCTAATTTATTCTTCTGACTCCTTTTCTATTTTGGGGTTTTGTAAACTAATCTGTAAGAAATAATTTACATTTAGCCGTAGCTTTCTGGTCAAATTTTAATGTACTTCTGGTTTCCGCGAATCGTTTGTATTAATTATTCTGCAAATTTAGGAAAATAGTGTGTAAAATAATGTTTAGATTCTTTAAATATGAGGTGCTAAAATCTTGAGAAATTAATGCTGCTATTTTTTCACAAGCTTCTTCGTATCAGTATTAATTCGTGGGATATATATCGCAGACTCTCTACTGAAAAGTGTAAAAGAGTATGAATAAATCACGTATGAGATTTCAGTGTCCTTAGGAATAGGAAAGCTTATCGTAGGTTATACTCCCTTCGACGCAAAGCACTTTCCAGTATTCTTCCTTTCATAAATATGTAACGCTTGATTTATAGGATAATTTTCATATAAATTACTTTCGCCCAGTTTTGGTTCTATCTCAAAAGGGAGGCGAAGCAGCAGCAAGGGCGAGAAAAAGAACGAACAGAGCATGTATTTCTTAGACGTTTCTCCTCGCATGTATCTGTCTTCTTTGGGCGAACGAATCTCGATTCTATCACGGTACAATGATTGATTGCCAGTAATACCACAGCGTGGTGGGTTAAATAAAAAATTACGTGGTATCGATTGTTGCAACTCGTGTAGGATTATTCTGTGTCCATTTGTCCAAATTGAAATTGACTCAATGATTTGTTATGGAACACTTGAGTATTTAATTTTAACTAAATGTGTTGCAGCGATGCATTCAGCTCTTAGAAAGAACAATACGAGTTCGTGTGCACGTACGTGTAACTGACTTCGATTGCTTTTGAGTTATAGCTGTAGTCAGGTCAAGAGAACTAAAGATAGGATGTGTAAAATCCTATGAGATGGGCATAAAATTACAGTAGCACATCCGAGAATTTTCATTGTCTACAATATTTTGGAGAATTAGAATTTCAAAATTCAAAGAATTTGGAAAATTTAGAGAATTTAAAAGATTCTTGGAAGAACTATTTGAACACGAAGTTCACTATAAATTTCACAAAACGAAGTGGTGGGTCCTGATTTTATATCACACCCTATAGAATTATCACAAATTATATGCCGGATTCATAAATAAAGCAGGTATAACTAGCAAAAACATTATGAAGAATTTTTTCAAATTTCTCTTAATGGAAAAATGAAATTTCTTGAACCATACAATTTTAGGAATAATCCATAAATTTTGGAAAATCGAGTATGTAAGCCCTTTGAAGATATTCCAATATTGTCGCAGTTACTGTTGAAAAACTACACGTATTTTCCATTTGCGTTAAAAGTGCTGTGTTTTCTCACGTTCTCAGTTATTGAGGTAGTAATAAAATACGCGGTAGAAAGGCGCGCTCCTGCAACCTCTGCTTTCTCTAATTACCACCTCGTGAGACTTGCTGTTTAACTCTTCAACTAATATCGTGGGACTTCGTTGGCTTCTTTGTCCCTCTCAATTTAGCAAACATTCACTTTAATTAAACAGAGTACATTGTTCAAGTCGTTACGAGGTGTGTTCTTTCTGAAATTCTGTGAAATACGAAACTGTACGATTTTTATCAAAATAAAGATCTAATGAGACCATTCGTTAAATAGGAAAGTATGATATAATCTACTATCGTAATAATACGATCTCTACATAGAGATGTTTCTCTAAGTATCGTATCGTATGAGTATCGATCGTATTGTTTACAGAATATTAATGATGTCATTATTATCGAAAAGTAACATTCAGAAAAAATTATCTTTGCAATTCGTTCCTTGTATCGTTGCACGAATTAGTTATCGTTTGTTTCAAGCATGTTTTCCTTGAAACTTCAATATTGGAAAATTTAGAAAAATGATCCAAAGCATATCCAGATTATCCAAAATTCCGTCGAATGCAGAACTCTAGCAGCAGTACAAAAAATGATTAGTTATATGCCTTTAGGAGTAAAAATTGGTACGTGTCAAATGTTTGCCCTGAATCGCCGATGAGTCATCGGGCACAGGACATATATTAATACATAAATATTTGTCGAATCGATGTGTAATCAACAAATATGTTCGCTCCTAATAAACGCTAACATAGTCTATCGACTTCCTGTCAAACAGTTTCATCCACGTTGTGACTTGTATGGTGTCATACGGTAGCATGCATATTTAGATAGGTACTTATTGTTCATCAAATGGACGAAACAGTCAAATCGTGTACGTTGCTGGATTTGACTAAAGACTAGTCGACAAAGCGTCGATAGTATGCCCCAGATCTTACGAGGGGCTAAAAGTGTTGGGAATCCAGGACACTCAGACAATACATTCGATGCTTTCGAGAATATATAGACGTTTTAAGGAGGAACACCACTGTGACGGAAAAGTAAGCCATTTCTAAGTTTTTTTCAGGGATAATTTACAGTTTTCATAAAAAATTTGTATTACCTACCTTTAGTACGCTGTCTTAAGAGACTATACAAAAAAATAAATAGAAAAACATCCATAAATTTTAATATATTAATTAATCTTCTAGACGCCCCCACGCGAGATGATCGAAGGTGTAACTATGGAACAGTAGGTCCGAAATCAAATTTCAATTTTTCGTTATAAACTATATATGTGTAGTTTCCGTTGTACTTACGGATTCTTTGATTGAAAACAAATTTTTTTAAATACGCTCGAAAAACTGTCCATCTTATTCGCAGATTTTCGAAACTTTTCTTCTAAAGCGCACCATATTTGCAAAAATAATTTGTTTAAGAAATCGGTACGTACAACGGAAGCTACACTCATATAGTTTATAAAAAAATAATGAAATTTCATTTCGGGCCTGTTGTTACATAGTTACACCTTCGACCAGCTCGCGTGGGGGGTCCAGAAAATTAATTAATATATTAAAATTTATGAATGTTTTCCTATTTATTTATTTTTGTATAGTCTCTTAAGCCAGCGTACTAAAGATGGATAATACAAATTTTCTATGAAAACTGTAAATTATTCCTGAAAAAAATTCTTAAAAATGGCTTACTTCTCCGGCCGTCACGGTGGTGTTCCCCCTTAAAGTCACCTGACCGACTTCGTTCTTCTTTCAAATTGTAGACTGTACACCTTGATGGAAACAGTACAAAAGTCTCATTCGTCATTGTCGCGGGACCAATAATTTACCCAGAAAGCACAGGTTTTTAGTTTTCCTAGTGAAGCATGGCTACGGGCCGATGAAATGAAGAAACATGAACTGGTGTGTATAGCGAAGGGTGGTGTGGATGCGCGTTGCCGGAGACTACGTAGAGTGTTCTCCGCATCGTCGTGCCTGGCCGGACACGTGGCTCATAATTCATGATAAAGTAGCCTGAATTACAGTTCCCCGTACTATCAAACGAACCGGCGTAATCGTATATTAATGCCCGAACGCAATGTGCACGTATTATCGACTAGGCTAACCCCTGGCCTTGCTCCCATTAAACTCTCCCGAGTGTCTGCGCGCTTAACTAGAAAGTAGAAAATGCGTTTCTTGCTCCCACGAAGTACATAGGAGGAGGAGGAGGAGGTTCTATCGGGCGGAAGATAAGCCGATCGCAGGGACGGGAGATTGAGAAAGGGGCGATCTGCATCTTATGCATTGCCCGTAAACCGCCGGCAGTCTCTCCGTGCTACTGTTATAGAAAATCGGTTAGCCGAGCTACTTTGCAATTATGTATACCGAAATCGCGCGCACCCACATCGAATAAGAATAGGGCCGTGCGACTTGGGTCGGCATTGTTCTTCGGGATAATCAGAAACACTTTCGAACCTGCTGCATTGAATGAAGAAAACTGTGTCAAAAATTCAAACACGAAGACAATGATGGAATTGTTTAGCCGTTGAGGTGGTTGTGGTACGTTTCTTTTTAATTGTGTCTTAGCTTGTGCCCGCCGCCCTCTAGGTGGGGCATAGCACCTTTATATTTGTCTTTTGAAAACAAGGTCTACGACAGTGTTTCCTTTTAACCTTCTTTAAGTCGCCATCCCCTTTTATAATATAACAATAACCTACGATCCCCCCTCATATAAGGTAAGGTAAATTTAATAAGGTAAAAAAAACACATTAAAAATAGGTATTTCAGAATATAATTATAACTTAATGATATTAAAAAAAAAAACACTTCGCGACCCATAGGTTGGGAATCACTGGTCTACGAACTTCTTAGTTGATCATTAGATGTCGATAGGTTTATGTTACATTTATTGTCAGTTTGGCTTCTTTCATTCCTATAATGTATGACACGCAGGGGTGTGCGGGTACCCGAAATTACGGGAGCCGATTTTCTTGCTTAAAAATTCTTACGTCTGATCGCACTACAAAGTCACAACTTAAAAAAGTTTTCGGGTACCGACTACGACTACCGACGACGGTTGAAATATTGCAGTCTGATTAGACGTAAGAATTTTTAAGCAAGAAAATCGGCTTCCGAATCGCAAATTGGGTCCCGTAATTTCGAGTAGGGGAGACCGAGGCTAGTTGATACAGACGAATTATCTCGACACCGTATATATGTAGCTCCATTTGAGCGACATATGTGAAGTTTGTTGTTAAATTCTTTTCTAGGATTCAGCGTACGCCTGTGCACCTAAGCAGTAAATAGTTTTGATACAAGCAAATTGATCGTCCAAAAAGCAATTTTTCATTCATTTTGTATGCATTTTTTCAAGTTTTCGCTTACTATACATTAAAGAGGAAGAACCGAAGTATATTTTGGCATATTTGTTATTAAGTAATTAATGCAAACAAAAATTAAAAAAATTGAAAACTGAAGAACGTATCAACTAGACGCGTAACACAATAGATGTAGATTTAGAGTACATAACATTTGATATTTTATTTATTCACATGATTTCGACGTCCCAGTGCCTGCAAATCGATAATGGCGAGGCAGAGAGGGAAGCGCTTTCTTTCAGTTTTATTAGAGCTTTATTAATGGTACTTATTCTAATGATGCTCGCAAAACTTGCATTCCGTAAATTGGTTCAAGGAAGATAGCGGGCATTTCGTTATCAATGTTTTCGGTACGTTATACTTGAATAAATCTAAAATTGAGTTCAGATTAAATTCGTGCTCCCATTCTCTCTAACTTCGTTACGAGGAAATATTTTTAACGAACAGAATTACGATTGCGTTGCAGCACGAACTTTTCAGAAAAGACAAACACGACAGAGCAAAGCATTATTTCAATTAGCGAATGGTTGTGTTGGCATTATTTCAGCTCTGTGCAAATGTGTCGCGAAGATAGTTTCCAAAATACCTACGGGGTAGCTTCTGAATTTGATATATTATTCTGGTCGGTTTTTTAACCCGGGAGTAGGCGCATGTCGGTCTTTTCGAAAGACGATTTTATATGTTTTGAAACATGATCCATACCGTTCGACTGTTTACTTTTTCCGTAGAGCTATTCCTCTTTGAAGGAGTTCTTGACTTATTTATGTTACGGAGCGACACTTAGTGCACTCGTGCAGGTTTTAAATCATACATTTTTTCGTCTGTCGCGTACGACGCGTACTGTGTGGCAATCATGGCTAATACTAATTTCCGAGATTTCTTATTGATTGCAAACATTGAAGACGAGATCAGTGATTCCGCAGAAGATCCCGATTATGTTATATAATACCATCACGATACAGATTCGGAAATTGTTTCTGCGGATATAGAGATATCAGATGTAGAGGAGGCGTGTACTTTGAGTGAAGGAAACGTAAGTATTTATTCTTTATTCTCAAGATGCAGTTTCTAATCCGAGGAAAATATAAATATTTAATACGTTTATGAAACCATAAATTTATAAGTATATTTTTTTAAAACAAATATAAATATAAAATATATTAGATAATTGCTATTATTGAAAATTAAAAATCAAGTGATAAATTCAAATTGATAAATAGACAATTTTATATTTTGCATTCGCACAAATTTTTATGTAACATTTTATTTTTAAAATCAATTACAATGCATCGTTTGTATAAAAATAAATTTTCCAGAACTCATAATATTATAATACAATTAATCATTTTATCATAAAAAATTAAGATTATTTACGTGTAACGATTCTGAAGTAAGTAAAATACAATGTTATTTCTGATTACATTACAATCGGTTGAAATGACCGACGTGCGCCTACTAACCTAAGTTATTTGGCGCGCCTACTCTAGGGTTAAGCGCAACGAACTCTCGATTAGGGATTGCAAACCGGTAAATCGGTAAATCGGTTTGAAGTTTTTTCTTCACTGATAACGTAGTAGATTTCGACGGAATTATGCGCTACATATATGCGCTGCATTGCTATACATACAATTTTTACCGGTAATTCGCCAAATTTTTACCGATTTTTTATCGATTTACCGGTAAATATCGAGAAATACGTAATTTATTGAATTACCGGTAAAAATTGTATGTATAGCAATGTAGCGCATATATGTTGCGCATAATTCCGTCGATATTTATTATGTTATCAGTGAAAAAAAACTTCCAACCGATTTACCAATTTACCTGTTTGCAATCCCTACTTTTGATTTCAGGGAATCACGATGTATTACAATGAATATGCATAAAAAGAGAACTGAAATAATATTCAAGAACTTATTTTCGTAGCTCATCTTAATTTTATAATCTATGTACCAAACTTTCATACTTTAAGTTTTATTTTAGAATAAATGCGAACTTAATAGGTGTCTCATTAAATAAGCAACTGTTTGATAAGAATATCTTTTATTTGTTTCAGGTGAGTTTTTCCCGCGATTTTTATCACTAGGGGAGGAGATACTATTTCGGGAAAGTACACCTGTCTCTGTAAAGTAAGTGAAAATTTCTTTCAGCAAAAATTGATATTCTATAATTGCATATTAGTTAAAAAAAAATACAAGGCAAATCTATTTTGTATAAGCAATAGGCTACAGTAAAGTATTTTCTGTTGAAATTGAATGAAGTTAAAGTCAACAATTAAATGATCTTTGGCATTCAAGACTGGCATTTCACATATTGTGTCATGTTTTCTTGTAAAGTCTCCATAAATATTCCGAAGGATAAGTATCGGCCATTTTCCAAAGCCTTGTGGATGGCTCGCATATGTCTCTCGTTGAATGTAGGTCGTACGATACATAACTCAAGTTTACTCACCCAAATATAGTTTTATTTTTAAAAAACTGCAGGTGGGTTATAAATTTCAGATTGCAAACCAATAGCTGAAGTAGCCAAGATTTATAATGTTAGCTTGCAAGTAGTGCGCTGGTTAACGACAGGTCGAGTATAAAATCGGTATAAAAGAAACTGTGTACTGGGTGAACCCAGATTCTCATCAGTTTCAAGCTCCCTTTGTAATTCTAGTATGCATTTTTCTTCGCGATGAAATAATGTGTCACTAAATTCCTTTTGTTATATAATGTGAAATAGTGAAAATGAATTTTGCATTATCTCACATACCCAATAATAAATATAAGCTGAATTATATTCTATTCAACATGTAAGCCTTATCCATTAACTAAATTAAATTTCAATTTATTGATTCATTGAAATATTTAAATTGATTCGAGGTCACATTTGTCATATTGCATGGCGCTGTCGTTTTTCACATTAAAATTATTTATACAACTCGGGCTACTTTATACTGTGCTAATTGCATTTTTCATTCTTGCGTAAGCGTATGGAAATATTTTTTCATCGCATATACGCGGATACGAATGTGACCCTTGCCTATCTTCCATATGTTGCCGCAGTATTTGAAAATAACTTGAACTGGCACGATTCCCAGTGCATATCTCAGGTCTCGTTAACATCTTCGAGGGTTGTTGACATCAGGGTCGAGTTCTATACCACTTATATCTTTCACGTTTAAGCACAATCTTTGTTCCGTAAATCCACTCCTCGAAATTACTTTTGTAACCTAAATGTCATCAATGCATCGTCTAATTTTTTCATGCATTACAATGCTTAATAATGAAAACCGGCTATTGCCAGAACGAAAAGTTTACCGTGGACCACCAATCACCAATATCGCAGTAAAAATAATAATCTAATTCAAACAATTCTGTATTCCAAACATTATTTTTTATTTCAGGTTTTAAGAGGTAACGCCACTCTAGTGCTTGGAAAAGCAGCCTGATTTTGAGAATTTTTTATGCGAGTATAGTGAATGGGATACAAGACCTATTTGAAGGCCTTTACTGTACATACTTTGAAGTATAATCACAATTTTTAAAAAAAAAATTTAATACAAAATGGCGGAACCACAGCTCGACAAAGAAAAGCTTCTTCTGAAAAACAGTGTTCCGCGGTCGGAAAGATTTCTCCTTTAATTTTTTACCTAGAACAATAATCCAATAATTGTTGAGTTCCATATAAAATTATCTCGAGAAGTACACGAGGAAATTAGAAATTACTGTTTTTTGCAAGAATGGTGCGTGATTGAACAAAACGTTTCAACAATTCCTTACGTCACTTTTTATCCCAAAATAAAACGAAAAATTAAAAAAGATTGTGATCATACTTCAAGGTATGTACAATAAAGGCCATCAAACAGATTCTGTATTCTATTCCCTATACTCGCATAAAAATTTCTCAAAATCAGGCTGCCTTTCCGGGCTCTACAGTAATGTTTACCCAAGTCCGGCCTGCGAATCTTCCTTATTGTAAACCCAAAGGTTCCATTCCACCATAAGCATTACCGCGTGGGTCGCGCATCGGGACGGATTACCATGGCACACGCGACCAAGTAAAATCGGGCGTATCGATCGAGGACAATTGCGTCCCCCGGGATCGTTTTCCATTCGACGCGGTCCCTGCGTCCCTTTCACGAGTCCACGTCCGTCCCGAAGCTTCCTACGGAGCCGTGGCACGCCGCGAAATCCAATAACGCGTGGGGGCAGCTTTTACTCACGGCGGAAGACCGGCGATCCTGACGGGAAAAAGACAGCTGAGTCGAAGCAATTATGTAAATCCACTTTCCAGATCAAGATACATTTCAATCTCGCCCAGCCTCTCTCCTAAACCCTCTCTCCATCTTCTTGCTCCTTCTATGGGCATACCTTGGTTACGTTCGGCTGTGCGCGGGGGCATAAAGACGTTGTTAAGATCGTTCCGCAGCCCCGTGTCCCTTGGTCCCTTCGATCCTCGACCCTCGGGCGATCCGTCGGTGGCCCGCGCTCCCTTCGGTCGTTCCGAGTCGACTGTGATTTTTCAGGATCCTACCGGTACCCAGCGGCTGTAAATTGCAGCCGAGCTGGTGGATCCACTTCACCAGGGACAAGTAACGACGTGTGAAAAGAAAGAATTCTGCCGTTCCCTCTGCCACCCTCGTGAAGGCTCCCCCTTCTACGGGGGAAGCTACGGCGACGTGCTCGATTCGATGATCAAGCCCCGAGTGAATCGTTCTGCGGAAACGTTGCCGAAGATCTGATAACTCGTCCGTGGCTCCTTTCGTCGCTCTTCGGTCTTCTATTCCTTCTCCTATGTGGTCGGAGGAGGAGGAACGGTGCAGTTGTCGAAGAGCGCTGGGAACACGTGGTGCAGGATGTGGTCGAAGGATTTTTGGATCTTGTACTTTTTCATAGTAAATTTTCAGTGCGGCTGTGTTACTTGGTTTAGTCGAGGGACTTTTTGAAAGGTGGCTGTATTTTGTTATTTATTGAGCTTCTTTTATCGAACTCGGGTATAATCCAGTAGTGTTCATGTGGGACGGTTCAGCGGGACGTGAGAGACGTGTGTGATGGTTGGCGGGAGGGTGGTGGGTTAAAGTAGATTCTTCTTCTTTGCAGGTTAATTAGTGTCTTTGCAGGTTAATTAGTGTCTGTACAGTGGTGGTCACGAGAAGATTTGAAACTGATATTTTCATATAACTGCATGGTGACGATAGGAATTTTGTATAACTTTAACCCTACAGTGCACACTGCACACGTGGGGTCCAAGTGAACAGTTAAATGAATATAAAAAAGGAACCTTTAAATAAATTGTCTTACCTGTCCATATCTTACGTAGCTTTCTGCAAGCCTGTTCTCGTGATATTAAAAGAGATTTCGATAACGATGACCCGTAGTGTTAAACGGTTATTAGTTCAGTATTTCATTTTGTTATAAATATTTTTCTTAATAAAGATTGAGTGCAATAAATTAGGTACAGTCTAAAAATACTGTTTTTCTGAAAATATCCATGCACTCCTAGATTTGAAGATATGAGCCTGCGACCCACCCCTTTGATTTAGGTGTGCACTATCGGGTTGATTGCCTATTTTCAAATTCTCATTTTTCCTTTTTCTAATTGCTTGCGACCTATGATGTACCTATGCTTTTGTATCTGCGCTCATACATTGAGTTTTGACCAATTCATCAAGTGCGTGAAATACAAAATATGTGTAAGTGGCTTTAAACTAGGCGTTAAAAATTTTCAGGCACTTCTTTTCTCTATTACTTACCTCTTGATAATCTAAGGTATTTCTGTTATTCTCACTTTAAACGTTCTTCTAATCACCACTGTCAGCACTATGGAAAATTTGTAATAAATCATACAAAGAGTCGTAGTTTCCCTAATTGTTCCCGGTACAACTGATTCGCGAGGACGATGTCGTTGCCGCGTGGAAACTTTTCGTTCCCGAGCTTTCGCGAAATTAGTTGTCATAGAGTTGCAAGTGGTCTGCACGTGCAGGCAATGCGGTTACCAGCGACGCTGCAAGTTCTTTGTCTCGTGGCGTAATAACCGCAGGGTCCCCGCCGGAGTATCCAGAAACGAGATCGATTCGCGCCCCACACCGCGAAAGCTCTTTATCCCCTTTGATATCTTGTCGCGATAAATCATAGACATGGTATTCAACGAGGAAGACGTCTCGCGATTTATCGCGCGCGCGCGCGCGCGTTCATCACCCAGCCAACGTCCCCGTCAAGCTTTTTCCTCCGCGGTATTATTCGCGTCTCGAGTCATCGAGCGTCAACGTTCGAATCGACCACAGATATCCCATTTATCGCGGTTGAACGTCTTCGAATTCAGTCCGACGACTCGTTCGTATCTCAGCGTTTCCTCGGTCTCCTCGGTTTCCTATCGATCCGCAAATAAGTATTATTCATTGCAAACTGGTGCTTGTCAATTAATGCTTGCGCAACTCAAGCCGTACCAATAAATTGAAAATGAAAAAAATTGAGACAGGTATATCCAACCCCAGACTTAACCACTTTCAATGTATACACAATTTTTATTGGAAGTGGAACGTTTTTTAAAGAAGACGGTGGGGGAAGGTGGGGCCAGACGGGGTAGTTAAGGGTTGATGATGAATAAAACACAGCTTTTCATAATCAACTAATCAATTTTATGTCTGAAGCATTCTTTGGTAATATATTTTTCAGTTTAACTGTGAATCAACCTAAGTTTTGCAGGTTTAAATGGAATAAATAAAAACATTCAGAAAAAGTCGTTTCTCCCCACGGGTGGGGTAATATGGGGTGCCAATTAGAAAACAATATAAATAAAGTATGTATATAAAGTAATTATTGGGTTGACAGAGGAGGCACACATGTATGGCTTCGTTGTCTTCATCGCCTACATCAACACAGGAGAAATGAGCCCATTTGCCACGTATTGGGCAGCTTGTCCACCTTTCCAGAAGGGAATCAGTTCTTTTGGACTAATTAATAGAAAAGAAGTATCATTTTCCTTGGTCCGTCTTTCGTCTGTAGTTTCTAACCATTCTGGAACAATTAAAAAACTTTGATTTTTATTTCTAGGTTTCTGAGGGGCATGATGGGGTAACTCTCATTTTCATTACCTCATCATGCCCCTTCTCGTCTCACTACAATCATATGAACACTACCCGAAACATTATTTTTACAAAAGGATATAATTACATACGTACCTTATAGCCAGCTAAATTCTGCCTCAGAAACACATACATGTACCGGAGATCTTCTACATTATTATATCACTGTCACGGGTGCTAAAAATAAGGAAAAAGTAACGAAGTCCCAATAAATTTTAAATTCTGATCTAACTTCGTCACGCGTCCACATGTTTCATTGATTCGCTGCTCACTGACGGCGCCGATAGCCACGCATCTAACGCGTATGCTCAATTTTAATTAGTGCGTCTGTATCACGAGATACGAGGCGTACCCCGTCTTGCCCCACCTTCCCCTATTTCTCTGCCTCGAAATGAAAATGCATTATGGAGAAGCTGAAATTATGAAGAATACAATATAGGTACTATTTTCGTGAACCTACCAACCGTGGACCTTTTTCGAGAATGGCGAGTACATTCGCAATTAAAGGCGAGCACATTCGCAATTAACACCCCGAGTAGGGCAAGGTTTTGAAAAATGGCGTTTTAAGTCGGTTAGGCGTGTTCGAGCGATCACTTCTGCCGGTTAAATTTTGTAGAAAGCGTAGGAAGCGCAGGTACTCCTTGCTCGGTTTATTTTAATATAAACATTCAGGGACACTCAGGCAATACCTTCGATGCTTTCCAAGAAGTTTCAACGTAAAAAAACGCTGAAACCACACAGGTGAAGTGTAATGTACTTACGCTTATTTACTCATGACTCGCGCATAAACTAATATTGTATAGCTCCTACTTTCTCCGCAAGCATGCATCATACCAAATATTGAAACCCTACGTTACCCATAATCGTACGCACTGTGTCCTTCCTGTTATCCATCGCCATATGCCTATTTGCTTCATATGCGAATAAAATGATAAACATAATTCAATAGAATGGACCACTTTTTTGTTTTAACTGTTTTGACCGGGTGGTCTTTAAACGCAGAGGCTTGAGACAATTTTAAAAACAATTCACTTTTTTAGGCAGCAAATTAGCAAAAACTTATAATGTAAGTTATCATATTGAATTAATTTTAAAATTGTCTCAACTCTTTCAAATTAAAATATTTTATAATATTTCACGAAAAGGGCGGCAAACGCTTGTCAGCCTAGGAGTGCCAAATCTCCAAATCCACCCCTGCCACTGCGTCATCTTACCAAAGTCTTGCCTACCCCGTCATCCCCTCTCTTACTTTCCGTAAACTCTTAAAAACCCAGTACAGTCCCTCAGTCTTGTCTATTACTATTTCGAACGCCACCGTACCCAGTCACAGAGTTCATATCCAAACAGTACAGCATTGTACACCTCTTTATTTAGTTAAATAAATATATTGTTTAAAACAGTAGTTCGTTTTATCTTCGTGTCCATTACAGCAATCCCCGCAGACACGCCGACGCCAGCCGAAGTATCAGAAGCAACAGTAAAACCAGCCCGAGTTCAGTAATTCCTTCCCACACATCGAATTGAAGGATAGACTTGTCCGATCGATAAATTTCCACGTCGAATAAATATCGTGGATCATGACCCACGACCAGGAGCGTGCTAATACTAAAATGGAAAGTGTTATGCTCGCCAATCCTTCACTCTCGTTGATAAATGGTAGCAGCTCCCAGTCTTCCACGCATTAACCAGCAATCTCCTCTAAACAAATTTTCGAGCGTCAACGTTCAAATTGGACCCCCGAGGTCCCATTTATTGCAGTAGCAGAGGAACGTGCGAACATACGGGACCGATGATCTCGTGCGAGGAATGGTCCAGCGATATCGGCGCGCAAGAACACCGGTACACCAGCGATGTCTTCGTTACGATATCTGCCACTTAATTACCGGTCCCGTAAGGAACGCCGATAAAGTCTAGGGGGGGGGGGGGCGCTTAATTACACCGTGTCTGTTTTGCATGCGAATAAAAAAGTGACATTTGGTAAAAGTCGCCGGTATGACTCCCTGTCGAGATTTATTCGTCGTGTAAGTGGATGCATCATCGGGACGGCCAAGCGGAATTCGACGATAAAGTTCCCTATTAATCTCCAACGATTCTGGTTTTTCTAATTATTCACCGTTACAGCATCTCTCCGGAGAAGATGCCGCGCCGCCGCGGCTACTATTAACGTCAAACGGTACCCCTTCGTTTAATCGACCTGGATTCTTTACGAGCGCCGCTCGCTTAGCCCCCATTGCCGTAACTCGGTGCAGTGTATTAAGAATCATTAAACGCATTCGCGCACGCGTTACGTTTGTCATGTTCGTCTCAATGCGTGGAGCGCAACGATAAAGGGTTGTTGGTTTTGTTCTATGCATTCGTTTAGGATCTAGGCTCGTTGTGGCTCCCCAACCAGCGGAGAATTTTAAGGTTTTATGGGGAAACACCACTGCGATGGCTGGGGAAATAAGACTTTTTTTAAAAAAGATTTTCGGGAATAATTTACAGTTTTCATACGAAACTTTTATTACGTACGTTTAGTAGGTACGATGTATTAAGAGACTGTAAAAAATGAATAGAGAAACATGCATCAATTTTAATATATTAATTAATCTTCTACAGCCCTCGCAAAGTACATAGGTCGCTGGCGGGATGTGTAACTTTGGATCGGCAGCTCTGAAATCAAATTTAAGTCTTTTTTTATAAACTATACGAATGTAGTGTCCGTTGCACGTGCCGATTTTTTTAAACCAGTTATTTTTATAAAAATGGTGCGCTTTGGAAGAAAAAGTTCCGAACGTCCGCAAATAGGGTGGATAGTTTTTCCAGCGTATTTCAAAAATTTGTTTTCAATAAAAAAAATCCGCACGTGCAACGAAAACTGCACGCATGTAGTTTATGACAAAAAAAAAATGTCAAGCAGAATGCTTGTCACCCCCGTCCTGCCTCCCCAGGGAGCTTCATCAGAATTAATTGAATTTAAATAAATCAGTTGTATATAAAATACTATTCAATTTTTATTTTATTAGAGTAAAATATAACGTAGAATCTAAAATAGAAATTTTTTAGATTTCTTATTTGGAATACATAATATCTCTAAATCTTGCAGGAGTGGCGTGGGGGAGGGGTGTGCCATCCCGATATATGGATGGAATGGGTGCTTGGGTTAAAAAAAGGTTGGGAACCACTGCGCTGATTGTTACGAGGCGAGGTTTGTTTTGTAAGAATGCTCGACAACTCAAAAATTTAAAAAAATTTGAAACTACAGAAATGTAATCGATGCTGATAATTTAACTATTTTCTGGTTCGGCAATAAAACGATGTTATGAGTGAAAACACCCCCTTAAAGAAATTGTGAGGTTGCATATAATCGCGTATATCTGCGAAACCGTGAAAGATGTCGAAAAAAGGTTTAATTAAAAGTTTTATGGTTTTTTATATTGGGGAAGACGGCGGTAGAGATAAATTTTAAAAACAATAGTTTTTTCGAAAATTCTTTATCACCACGTTATAGGATATTGTAGCTGCGTTTTGAATCATTTTCTGTCTGTCGCAGAATTGATGATCGTTTTATTTTTGTGGTTGTAGACACGCATTGTTTCCGCTATTTGTGGTTAAGCGAATGGAGTCCCAGGCCTCAACAGACTATATCCCAGAGAGTGTCCCATGTGGGGGTTTTAGAACCTTATGTTCAGTGCAGTTTGATGTAACGTAGTTCCCTAAAATCAAAGCTGATAACCGTGCAACTATTGAATGATCAGTCCCTTGCTAGCCCCGATTCACTAATGAATCTAATCGACAGCTGTATCTTCGCTTTTTTCTCCAAGGTCATAGAGAAGCTGATTTTGTCACTGTAGCTCAGTCACCAATAACTAAGAGCTATGGCCATTCCTTCTCCGCCAAATACTGAACACACATATTTCGGAAAACTGTAGGAGCCGCATGTCCACATTTTTTCTATATATACTATAGTTTTCAAGGTATACGAAAAAATAGGAAAAGATACATAAACCTTTAAGGGGTACTTTCACCACGAAGATTCAAAAACTAGGAAAAACAAAAAATTATCTGATACCTCTATCGAGGTCCTTGCAAACCTAAAAGTGCAAATCCACGATGAGACAAAAATAACGTGTCTTTTGTAATCTCATGAGACAATTATTTAATTATTTTTTAATTCGTGAAATTCGACTTTCACGAGACAAGTTTCACGATATATTTCCAAATATCACATCTCTCGTGACTATTTCCATTATTTACATTTAGTTGTTGCTGAGACTTTTGTCTCATGTAAAATCTCACCGTGGATATACTCCTTAAAAGAGATCGGGATTTTCGGGTTACCGAAGTTCAGTTGTAAGTATACAACACCGCATCAGCAGCATCAAAGAACTTTCAATACCGCCTTAGTACTAATATCTTGATACATACTTTCGTGTTACTGTCAGTCTCATGAAACGCCTAACAGTAGACGGCCCCAGGAATGCGCGCTGATCGCGAAGGCTGCACAGCCCGCGACTGTCGATTAGCGTGATTAATTAACACGATTGCCGTATGCAATTTCATTGGCCACGAAAAACGGCAAATAAAGTGTATCGACGAACCAGGGCACGGATTGTGTTGCAATCAGCGGGTCGATAACCGGTACTCGCTAATCAGCCGAGTGGCCGTTGAATGTCAAATCGTTGGTGCCGGACGAAACGAGCAAAAGTGCGATCGAGGAACGTCCCCCCTACGAATGACGACACGTTCGTGTTGATGTTCTCGGGATTGGAGATCGCATCGACATCTGGTCGTGTGGGTGAATTTTGGCGCATTGATTAACCGGGTCACAGGGCTGCATGACGAGGGTCACAATGCGTTGGCGTCGAAGCACGCGTTATTCTCTTCTTCAAGCTACTTCCGCTTTTCTATCATTTTTTCTTTGTATACAATTGTTGAAATTTCATTGTATTAAAAATAGAACTCTCTATACGAAAAAAGGGTGAATTTACTAAGGGAAGAGATTCTAGTTCGTAAGCATGCAATGATAAACTTTCTCCTAAAATTATAGATTCTTGACAGTTTTGATGTGGCAGATATATGTAGCAATAGGTTTAAAAATTTCAGTGAAACTTAACAACGTGCTGTCCCAATTTCGAAATAGGAATCAAAGTAGAATCTGTGCGGAAACTATAAATCAAAATCTTCTCTGGTATTCGAACGCTATAAATATGCGAAAATATGCTATAAATATGCGACAAGCCCATTACAACAAGTATGTGCAGTACAGTAATACATAATTAATGCATAAACACCGCGTCCAAAAGGAACAGCAGTCCGATCAAACTATTCACTTTTATTAGATATTGTATGTACTATTTAATAATAACCTGTTGACAAACAGAGCATTTACCGGGTTCCCAATTTTTTCTTAGTAAGTATATTTTCTATCCACCTTTTCTTTAACTTTTTATCGCGAGGAAAGCGAAAAACAGAGGTATATTTTGCATCAGATGTTGCATAATTGCTATTGAATGCTGATGCATTACAGTTTCAGATTATGATCGTTTTATATACACCGTATCTATTGTTCTATTCTTGCAATTCTAACACTTTATCGTGTATAACACTTATAGACCAATAAATTACACTTAAATAAGTACAGTAAATCCACATTACATCCGCATTTTACAATAATACCATTAAACGCGAACGGCTCAAAATAATTGACATCAGTCCTATGACATCAGTCCTCTGACAATTATTTTGAAGCCGTTCGCCTTTAATGGTATTATTATAAAATGCAGATATAATCTGGATTTACTGTACTTATTTAAGTGTAATTTATTGGTCTGTAAGTGTTATACACGATAAAATTTTAGAATTGCAAGAATAGGATAATAGATACCGTGTACCTACATAAAACGATCATAATCTTCATGACAGTGTTGCCAAATTTGCTATGTCCCTGCCTGTACTAGAGATGGCCGTGGGCTCACCCAACATGTTTGCTCGTACCAGCCATTATCTTCTTGAAATGCAATCGTCTTTGCCTGAAAAATTGAAATACTACTTCTGCGATCGGGGGTTTCAATTAAACGCCGGGGGGAAGTATTTCCGTTACCTTATTGTACCTACCTCTGCCAGACATCATCTCAGACCTTCCGAAACGAGCGTGACGTTCGAATCAGGCGAGCACTCTTCCGGCGCATTCCGCAGCGGTCGAGGATGCAGGTGAAACGTCAGAGGATCGTCAGAGTTCGGAAAGAAAGGATCCTGACAAGCCGGCGAGCAAAAGGAGCGAGCCGAAGCCCGTAATTCCCGGGCTCGCGGTGTTGTTTTGATTTCAATATCGCCACAAGGAATTCATCGCGGCGCCGTTGCCCGCACGGTTACGAGGCTCGCCTCGCGCATCGGGAGATTTGCATTCTACTCTGCAACTCCGTTGCTCGTTTCGCTCCCTAGGATTTACGTTATTTCTGAGCTTCCTACCGTGCGCGACGAGCCATTTCATAAACATGAAAGTTCCGTGACGCAGGTGGAATAGCAAAACGAGTCAAAGTGAAATCTCTTCAGCGGCGAAGACAAATAACGGCAATGATATCGCTCCTTGCCACGAGGAATGTAATAGCGCGTCGTTGATTCCCCTTTCTCTTTCCTTTTTTCCGTCTTCCCTGCCACTGGTTTTCTTCGCATCGGCCGTCCCTTCTTTCTGAAAAAGGTAGCGAACGCACGACGAAAGAGGGAACGAATCGCTGCGGCTGCTCCGTGCTTTTCTGCACCCGTTGTGCGCTCCCTTGTCGAAGCGCTGCTTTATGGTGTAACTTGGTATTCGGTGTAATGATTAATGATTCACGTTTTATGAAATTAGTAATATCCGCGGTAATAAAGTGTCTGCAGAGCTCCTTGTGTTTTATGGAGGAGCAAAGAAATTTGAGTTGCGGAGGGCAGTCGATTTCAATTGGACGGACCTACTTACAAGGGAAGATCCCGAACTTTTTTTTAATAAATTATTTTTTTTTATAAATTTTTTTTAACTTGAGGAAATCTTCAAAAGGCGACTCCTTCAGAGGGGAATCTCCGGGGTGACAGGGTAGTGTGGGATTTTTACCCATTAAAACCCCTCGGCCACTATGAAATTTTTAATAATTTCCATGTAAATATCTCTATTATTAAAGCCCATTGGCAGAAACGCTCGGACACCTGTTTACTTATTTTCGACATAGATTCATCGTGCCAAGGCTCATCAAAATCGGTGTCTACCTCATGGTGTCCTCTCCTTGGCGGTTTCAGAGCATCGAGGGTTGATAGCTTTCTGCATAACTAGGCCCAATTACTACCTTCGTACACTTAGAAATAAACACTTCCGATATCAAAATCGTTCGCATTTCCACTTGTTGCAATGCAAACTACACTGACAAGGCTGTGCTACTCGCTAGACTCTCCACATAAAAGCAAAACACGTGAAGTGGAAAGCAGTCGATGAAAACGTTCTTGCGATGTAGAAGAACACTCGTCTTTGTCTACGTAACAGACTTTCGTTCAAATATTAAATAGGTACGTTTTTACAAATCGGAGGAGAAGACGCAAGATTCGAAGTGTGTGTTCGAGTTCATCGAGCCCTTATTTATATGCCCGAATGGTACTTGGCGCACTAGTAATTTCTATAATAATTCTATACTTCACTAGTAACTTCATAATATTTCTATGGTTCGCTAGTAATTTCTATAGTAATTCTGTACTTCACTAGTAACTTCATAATATTTCTATAGTCACTAGTAATTTCATAATAATTCTATAGTTCACTAGTAACTTCACAGTAAGTTTAGTGCTGGGTCTTTTTGGAACCAAGCGGATTGTTACCGAGTGTATTATAACAACAGTGGGGAGACCTTCAGAAATTGAAAAATTACTTCTGCACTGGTCCAAGAAAAAATATATAGAAGTCAAGAGATTATGAAAATGGTACGAGCCAAAGTAACCCAGACACCCACTTCCCAATTCCTCGATCCGCCCTCCATCCGAGGGTTAATACTATTATAACTCTCATACGTTCCCATCCGGAAACAGTTTTCAACCCTTTTCGTCGTGACGCAACTGAAGATGCCATATGCTTCTGATACAAGCGAAGATCCTGTTCGAAGGTAGTGGTGGGCTTCCTAATAACCTCAAGCTTCTTGAAAGATTCTAGTGTATCGCAGCATCTCAAACGCATAGGCAGCGGCCTCCTAGATATCGGGTGTGGCCGATTGAAAGGGGAATAAATTTATGCCGCGGGGATGTGTCTGGGGCCTGTCGCCCCCACGTGTACACCCTACCGGGATGCTGGCCGGCGTGATTCATCGCCGCGTATTTGCGATAACGAAAGTTATGCCTCTCGTTGGCCGTGCATGTCAACGGACGGATCCTTACGGTCAATGCATAGGCAAGGCAGAAGTTATTACGCCGTCCCGTCCAAACGGTGAATTGCACCGAGTCGGGGAGCACAGTCGGTTCGTTAAAACGAAACCTGTTCCCGCGTCGGTGTCGCCGACGTGAGCCACGATCATCTCGGGGACATCCGGCGCTTCCCGTCTGATACATCTAACTTTTAATTGGACAACGGGATGCGTCATAAAACAAGTGCATTAAGCCCGATGTGTATTTCACATAGGATGACAGGTGGACGCGTTACGTTTCCACGCTTTCCGTTCCTCGCCTTCCGTTCTTGCGGCTGAGCCTTGGCTTTTCGAGGGCTGTCATTAGTGTAACGGATGGGTAGCGCGTACAATTATTCCTTCCTATAGAAATCAATTAATGGGCGTATCAGCTGCACGTGTCTTCGAAGCAGGGTTGACTTGTACGTACCGTCCAAAGATATCAGGATAGGGAGTTTCTGTTGGTTGAGGTATGGGATCAAATATGGCGTTCGTGATCCAAACAATCTCATAGCTGTTTCTTCTAACACGCATGCAGATACGTCGATCTCTTCTATGGATCTGCAGGTTCATTTAGAAATAATCTGCGTCGAGAAATGGTTCAGCATGGAAGCACCACTCTGTTATTTTTAATTAAGTGTATATTACCTTTTTTATATTACTCAATAATAATGATACGAATGCAATGTTAGCAGTGGAGGGTTTTCAAGTTGTACGTGTACGATTTTGATTTGGCGATGTCTTTAAGAGAGACTGACTGGCAATAAAGCGTAGGCTGCTAAGGGATTTTTAAATGAGAGAGGGGGTAGAGTTGAATATTGGAATCACGAATTACGAAATTCTTTCGCTCCCATAGTAGCTTACACGGAAATTTAACCATTTCAGTGTCTGGAAACTCTTATCAAACGTCCAAGTCGAAAGTGTTCACTCACTGATGTATGTGAAAAATGGTTTTGAACGTTCCACTATTTCGCTTGCTGTTACGCATGCTTATCAGCTCTCGGTAGTGGGTTCATTATTTGATAAGCAGCTTCTGTGAGCTACGTTTGGAAGGTCTGGATGAAAGTTGAAGATAAATTTGCAGATCCAGCGCTGATAGTTTACACATGAATTTTGTGTCTGTGGTCGTTGTATATGAAAATGTGAAAGCTCATACTTGGGAGAGTAGAACAGTCTCTATGTAGAAATATTTGAAGAACTAGGACAGAAGACTTGTATCGATACATAGATCCGACTGATAGAATCAGATGTAATACTTAAAAGTAAGGATAACTTCGAATACTCGTTTACGAGAAATATGTATTTAGTACGCACTTAACCTACGTATATATTCCTTTTCATTTAATAAAATAAAATTTATTTCTACGAAATGGATATAAAACTTTCGTGCATTTTATAAATATTTCTCATTAAGGTGTAATTTTTTTTGTTCTTATTTATACATATAAGAACCTTATGTTACACTTTTAATAAAATTCATACATTTCTTTAACCCGGCGTTAGTAAGGTGGATAAATGTAACAAGAGTAGTAAGGTGGGGTCCCACAGACCCCGCAAACAATTTAGTGTATTATAGAAATCCATATCTTTAATTAAATTTTTATTAACCAAAAATACTTAACTAATTAAAAATCTTTAAGTTTCAACAAAAATATACTCTTCCTAGATTATATAATGAACAAACTAAATAACACTGCCACGCGTTGTTAAAAAGTTATACTCAATTTAAAACACTTGGTGTCTGTGAGACCCCACCACTGCGGGGTTAAAATCACCTTCAGAGTTATTTTACCATTACTGGCCTATCCTCGTGGCGTTACCCTTTAAACACATCTTCGATTCCAAACCTTCAAATGCAAAAGAAAATCTAAGTCTCAGAAACTACCAGGCCCAAACACATCACCTTTATTTGCGTTCAAAGTACCCAAAGACACCTTTTCAAGATTACATTCCCTTCACGCGCCACTAGTATGCAACAAAATGACATAACTCTACAAACCTTCAAATGAAGCACGAACACGCGTCGCGAAAGGTCACAAAATTCCAAAGCATCGCGGTCCCCCCAGATGCCCGCGTTATCAGAAACTAGTTCAGAGGGCACGAAATAAAAACAGATAATTTGCAAATGCAAAGAGGAGAATCTCCAAGCACTTGCCGCTGGAGTTACCCCGCGGGATGCTTTTCATATCGCGATCGAAATTACGGGCACACAGCTGAAGAGTGGGATTAGCGCGTCGCTGTTGCTTAAAAGGGTTGCGGAGAGGAGCGAGCAAGAGCGCGTGCGAGGAGAGAAAGTATGACGGTGGGAAGGGTGAATGAATGAAACCATTCAGGTAACATGTTTATGCGCTCATCGCCCGGCATGGAGCAGCCAGGCATACCGATCGGCACGAGCAACAATCCGGGAAGCAGATGGCGCAGGGAGAGGAACGGATTATACCGGTTGTTCGGGCGATAATAATAAAGTGCATAATCTTGTACAATAAATGGGAGCGGCTGATATTGGTGTACAGCGAGGCGGCGTAATGACACTTGCCAGTTGCTGGAAGCGTGTACGGGATTTTAAAATATCGCGTAATTTTGAGATTAGAGTGGACTGGCCGTGTAAGTTATTACAGGCTCCCGGAACACGCTGCGGCCGATCAACTGCTCTGACGGGGGGAAAAATGCCGAGCGGATGGGACTAAGCGCAGAGCTACCAGCTCACGACTTTTAGCGCTTGTCAGCTGCTCTCTGTGGACTTTGCAGCTAAACGCGCGTTACAGATTTGTTCTCGTTTTCGAATGTTATATGTATTTTGTTTTCAGCTTTTGGGATGGTGATAAAAGAGAAAAATGGTTTTTGAACACGTTGACTGATATGAGGTTCGGTTGCTCCATGCTTTCCATTCATTCGAACGTGTTTCTTGGGAAGTAAGAATGTTTCGTAGTTCAATGACGCATTTAATGTCGTACATCGTTAGTACGATTTGTAAATTCGAGGATTTACTTATAGTGAATATGTTAATAGGAATTTTAACACTGTCAGCGGCGTTGGCGTGTTTTCGCGCCGAGGGATTTCCACCTGCTGCGTGTAAAGCTTCGGCGCGGTTTCACTAGAATATTTTCTGGAAAGCATCGGAAGTATTGTCCTATTGGCCCCGAATCTTTGCTCGTGGCAAGTTAAGGGGCGGAATCCCATTTTGGGCAAATTCCACTTACGCCCAAATCGCCCGCAGCGGCCGCGGTTAACATTTCAAAATTTATGAAAATCTCTTGAAATATGGAAGAGAAATCTGTGAAAGAGCCGTCACCGGAAAACATAGGTTTTTTAACTATAAATTGCGACTCGAAAACAGGAACATATAATTTATATTCATTTTATTACGAAACCGGAAAAATCCTCTGGTTCTGGGCGCGGGCGATTTGGGCGCAAGTGGGAATCGCCCTTTATGGGCTAAAAACATAGCCAAATTTGAGTATTTTTTTTAAGTAATTTGAAATTCGATTCATCTGAAATTTAGGGCATGTTTTTGTGCGTCTTTGAAGAAGTTGCAGTTTCTTTCTTATTTATTTTTAATAATAAATGCAGGAGTTATGCATCGCCCCGCGCCAAATTCGCTGTGCGCGGGTGTGCATGATATTTAGCTTGCCGGTAATCTGAAACAGAAAAATGCAACGGCGTTTGACTTTATACATATGTAGCTTCAGTTCGATGAACCCGAATACCGATAAGTTACCCAAGAAAATTGGTAGAAAACTGGAAATTAAAGATTCAGACCTTTCAGCTTGAAAACTCATCACTCTCCTCAATAATTTTTTTGTTTTATTCTGGTTCACCAGATTGAAGCTACAACTCCCATATTTATTATTAAAACTTAATAAAAAGGAAACTGCGTAAAAACAAGGTCCACATTTCCGACGAATCGAAACGCTAGTCTCTTAAAAAAAAATCCCCAATTCTGCTATGTTTCCAGCCCCAAAATATGATTCCCCCTTACAGTGTCAAAAATTAACTTCCTCAAAAAAAGGTTAGCAACAATACAATATTATCACATGCAGAGAAGTAAAAATGTATTTCCCTGTCATTCTTTATTAACTCTGCTGCGCTCCTCTGGTCTTCTTTTTACCCAAAGGCGTACTGACTTATTTTTTAGAAAAACGTGAAAGATTCGTTACTACATAACACGCACGGTTCCCGTCCCTTGGCTTCCTCTTAAACGTGCCTATAGATGAACTGACCTGCGCGAGGTTATCACTCCTCTCAATTTCAAATACTTTAATCCAAAAAAAGGAGAACCGAGTTAAATAATTCGTAATGTTTAAATGTCACGGAGAAATAAATCCGCAGCACTTTATGACCCAAATGACACAGTTCAGTTTGACGTTGAACAGCGGCTAACATCCCTAATGCGTTTCGTGTAACGATCCAGCGCTCCTAGGACAGGGAACATTTGCGTGGGCGGATGGGTCCGTGACACAAGGCAACAAGCTTCGCAGTTAGATTATTCTGAATAGATAATGCGAACGACGATGAAGATCTCATCAGTTCCGCGTAATTAGCTCCCACCACTCGGTGAGAGTCGTCTGCGAAATGTTGTTACACGTACACGACGGCAGCCTTATCTCAGCTGGTGGCGCGCTGTCTTTCCTCAGCTCTGTGTGCACTCGTGCCCCGTACGCGCGTGCACGATCTCCACGGACGTACCTCGAGGGTGGAATCTTCGCTGGATTTTTATCATCTCGGTAGTGTAAGTCCTCTGAAGATTATCTGTCCTGAAAGGGTCGGAAGAAGACCAATTCCGCTAAGAGAGCACCGTCCTTAGACCAGCCTGCCATGGCCCGTTCGCTGAATGGGCGACCTTCGTGCTATCTGAAAAGAATGAGCCGCGCATGGCTGCATTTTATTATTCAAATCCACGGCAACATTTGTTAACGGCGAGGCGATTTGTCTGAAAAATTGTAAAGGGCCCAAATTAGTCTGCCGCGTGATATGTCCGGACAGAAAATGGCCCAAGCATAAAAGTAATTTCACTAATGCGAGAAAGTGAAAGGGTTCTTACAACGACAAAATTTATTACAAACACTTGCAATTGTTTCAATAAGCTTTGATATGCTGCATAGATTTTCCATAATTATAATTTGCAAATTTTTGGTGATTTATTCATGGTCCCTTTGTAATTACTAGTCATTTCGTTATGAGAATAGGTTATTGGCTTGTATCGAACGGATAAAGAAATATTTTTAATGCAAAATTTAATTCTCCGTGTTCCGCAGTTGGAATGAAGTTGTAAGCACTGCCTCGGTACATCTGGTTATAAAACAGATCTTATTGTACATGCAAATGGTATTGGCAAATGCTTAAAGGCGTACGTGTCCGACGTTGCAATTTGTTGTTACTCCGAGCACGTAAATATGTTAGTTTACGTTGAATCCCGGCTACCGTTAGGCATTAATTCTGTCGAGTGTCTTTGTGTACGTTAAGCGCCAACTTGATATTCTCTTTGTAGATCTGCGATTTTTTCGGTCATGTTACAAGGGGCTTCCTTTATGCACTCATGTAACCTATGCTTCCGTAAATGTAAAATGACTCTGCCGTGTGTGTATCGCGTATACGTAGATCGGCAGTACCGTTAGTAACAAGTTTAAATCTGACCATGCCCAGATAAGTGCATCTATTCTCGGCTCGTTAACTGATGACCTTGAAAAATCAATATCGTTCGATCGAATAAGCGCTATTTCCGACAGGGCGTAACAAATTGCTGCGCGCATAGTAAGTTGGTATTCATCGGTACATAAAGCTTCATATGCATGACCTTACATATTTATCAATCGATTGGAAATATGTTTTTCGTACACGAGTCGATTGATTAACGGGTCATTCTACTTTGATCGGCCGAAGAATGAAGCTATTTTTACAGATTTTTTTCTCGACAAATACAACATATAATGAAATAATTCTGGTTGGAATTTATTAAGCTACTCTTATATTATTCAACAAAATTTAAAAAGATTTTTTGTGATTTGTTTCAAATGTTTTTTTTATAGCGTCAATGTGACACCTACAAAAAAGAGGTATGGTATGTATGTTGGTGGCGCAGGTGATTTCCCGGCTCGGGCTTATTTGAAGCAAAAAATTCGAAATTTTTAATCTGTATGAGTGTCGTTATCGCCCGTAGCTCAATTAATAATTTTTGTTGAGAAATAAGAAAATGACGTCGGTTTGAAAGGAAAAGTTCCCCAAAGGGTGTTTTCTCGAATGTTCTCCGAGAAAAATCCCGGTTGTTTTTCGACAAAAATCTTTTTAATTTTTTTTTTGTATAATTTAAGAGTAGCTTAATAAATTCCAAAAAGATTTGTTTCATTATATGTTGTACTTATTGAGAAAAAAATCTTTAAAAATAGCTTCATTTTTTGCCGATTAAAGTAGAATGACCCATTAAGCCTGAACTGTGTTTTTAATATATTGTTTATAATTATAAGTTATTACGTGGAGGTGAAGAAGGTATTTCTTTTGGTTTTGAATAAAATGTACTGAAATGTATTATGTAAAGTTTAGGTATATTCTCAACTGAAATGCTCAACATGTCACGGCTAAAGAACATGTCGCTTCTCGCAAATGCTGTTTCACTAAAAGCACGAAATCACGAGTATTCTTTTAAAATAGAGTAATTTGAGGACAAGCTAAGTAATTCTGCTGAAAAGGGAAGACTTGAAAGGAAAAAATCTGTGAAGCTTATTAATTTGCGACTACACACACTCTGATAAAAATAATAAAGGTAATATAAATGTTTAGAGATAAACGAGTACCATTTTAAACATGAGTGACAATTACTTGCAATTCAGATTTTGCTACATCATCTTGAAACTCACCTATAAAGACTTTTTAAAGATTAGAAGGAAGCTTTTCAGAATTAAAAGCATTCGTGTGTTATTGAACTTAAAAAAAAATGAAAAGGGAACCCTCGATCTTCTATCGTTCTCTAGCATAAAAGCTTTTTCACATGACTAGATAAATTCACTTAGCAAAAACAGAGCTAGTATAAATCGACTAGCTAACTGCCTGATTTAACACATTAAAGCCAGGAATCTACCGAGAAGCTAAGCTATGCTGTGCGATGCTATGCTATGCCATGCTATGCCATGCTATGCTATGTCATGCAAAGTTTTAAAAAAATTAGCTTCAATACATTCTTATGGAACCGTTTCCACCAAAAGCTACGCTAAAACATAGCATCGGATAGCATAGCTTAGCTTAGCTTACCTTCCCGGTGGATTCCCGGCTTAATTGTCAGGGATATTTTCACAGTCTTGCCATAATATGATTCGTGTACCATATATGGTGCACAGTATATTCAGTCTCCGACTCAGGACACATGTACCAAAATTGGTACACATTGAAACGTATGCACCAAATACTGTAAAGCATGATTGCTAATGCATAAAAGTTAGTCTGTTAAATAAACATTACTACAGTACTGAAAATATTTTTTGCATTGCCCGAATAAACACGTTATCACTTATACCTCTCTCTTATTATCAATACCAGAGAAACATTATATTGCAGAAATAATAATTATAATATTAATATCATAATGATATTTATTGAGTGATGCAATAAATATTTCCAGTTCTGTATTTGGTAAAAAATTTTGTCAGAGGCTGAGGGGCCACACTATTAGTTTTGCTAGTAGCAATAAGTGGGCCAAGTTATGTAGAAAGCTACTAACCCTCAGTGATCTAAAATTCAGTAAATTTAGTTTGAAGGTTTTAATTGTTAAAGAAAACTAGCATTATTTCTATCAGGTATATTTTATTTCTTGTTATTTTTTTACAACCCTTTTTATTGGGTTATTTAATAGTGAGTAGTATAATTAATATTATTTTAAATTTTCTGTAGATTGTTATTTTCAAGCTTAAACTGAAACCATGGCTTGGTAATTTTAATAATTGTATAATATAATGTAGTAAGAGTTGTTCTATGGGTTGGTAATTTTTTCGCAAAATAAAGATCACAAAAATATGGGATCCGTACTGTGTTTAACTAATTTTCTCCCATTTTGAAGGCTAGTAGCATAAGATGGTCCAATTGTCAACAGTACTGTGTAGTACTCATACTAGTCAATTTGTCATGGGATATAAAAAAAAAATGATGAAACATGTATAAACATATCCAGAATGCCAGTCGTGTATCAATAAGCAAAGAAATAAACTTTACCTCCATTTTTAGTTCACTGACAACACAGTTTATGGCACTTGAGGCGGTACACCCTGTCCGTGAATCCGTTTCCGCTGGACTTTCACGGCTGATCTGGGATTTCTCCTCGCCGGACAGATATTGCGAAAATAAAATCTGAACTTCCGTCACCCGAGTAGGTAAATCCTATTCCGTGGCGTTTTCATCGAGGAGCAGAGATTAAAACGGACCACGACTGAGATAGAGAGTGAAGTGGTGCAACATAGAAAGAGGTCGAGACCAGAGCCAGAAATCTTTAGCGGAGCGCGTCGCGACGGTGCCGCTGTTTATCGCGCACGGACATCTTTATTTGAAACGTCCACCTCGTAACTCGGCGTACCCTTTCGCTTTATTGCAACCGTGTAAATTCCTGTTTGCGCTCGTTTCTTCTGTTGCTTTAATGGATTTCTCCCCCATACTCTCTCGTTTAATCGTGCGTGCGCGCGCGAACGTTCGATCTCTGCGCCCTTATCGGAGCGTTGAATAATTCATGAATGGGGCGCGAAGATCTTCAACGCTAACTTAATTTTGTATCTGCAATCGTAACATGGATATGAGAAATAATATACAAGAATTTTTAGATATAATTCTTCTGATACGGTGGGAATTTTTGAGAAGTTTGTTTTGTAGCTTTCTTGGCACTGTAATGTTATTGGACCTTTCATTTAAATTATTAATTTATCTTCTTTCATAAAGCCAAAATAAGCTGTATAAGAAAAATTAATATAATGCTTTTGCAGAAGTATTAAAAATATTATTCAGCATCTTAAGATATTCAAACTGAAAAGTATTATAATAAAATAAACTATTGAACTGAAACCAACTAAACCATTTCTCTCATTATTGCTGCCAGCGTTAAATCTGTTATTGCCATTCAGTGGCAATTACTGATAATTAAATTAGTGTTTCACGTAAAATGCCACTTAAGCGTTGAAATAATGAAGCACGTTTCCCATAGTCCACCAGAATTTGAAGACGCTAAATCCGCTCGTATTATTCACCCAGTCTCTCTAAAAGATTTCTATTAATCGTCGATAAGTTCCTAGCAACACAACGGTATGCGCCGTACACGGGGGTATTGAGTAATTGGCAACCCGACAAGCGTAACTCGCGAGACCGTTAAGAGAACACCTCATATTGCCTCCCATAAACGCGCTGCTCATGGACATTCTGCATCATATAGATCATACGACCATGATAAACAGAATGGAACATGAAATGACGGTTGACTTGTGACCTATTTGTTTTGCGAGAGGCTAAGACGATAAAAGTGGAGGAACATGTGCTTTGCTACTTAAGATATTATGTTACACGCTTGAAAGTACACGTAGAATGAGTGGAGTGCAACGATCGAAGAAGGTAAATGCATATACGAGGTGTGTGCAGTGGCGGCTTTAAGGAAAAGGACCCAGGTGGCAAACTTTCCGAGGGGCCCATTTTTTCGGAAAAACAAAGAGTTACTTTACTAAAAATTGGCTAAGTGTAGTAGTATATATAGAAAAAAATGCAGTGTTTTTGGACAAAATCGTTTTTTTTTGTTGCTTGAAGATAGGGCCCTGGGGGCCTTCTGGGCGTGGGCCCAGGCGGCAACTGCTCATTGGTCGCCCGTTGAATCCGCCATTGTGTGTGTGAATACATATGCTGATCAGATTTTTTTAAAGACGTTAACAGTCTTTACTCATTGCCAAGGGTATTTTGTACTTCGCCTATTAGAAATCAGAATTCAAAGGGCCGTTGGAAGATACCGAGTTCTACTTTTGAAAAGTTCCATCCTTCCTCATTCCTATCCAATTTTCTTCTTACAGTGTAGTTCATAAATCTTATTACTTGAAGTATATCCATTGCTTTGATCCTATGAGAAATATTGGAGAAAAATTCAGAATATTTCTTTGCATATTCCAAATTTTCAAATCTTAGTCATCGGCAGGTTTCATATTTATACAGAAGCTTCACCGAAAAACACAGCAATTCCAGTATGAAATTCTGCATTGTACCACAGCAACTGAATCGAAATTGAATTCCGAGTGTCGCGGGATGGATCGAGATCGTGAAATCATGCGTGCATGATGCAGGGGCCATCAAAGTGTCAGCGAGCCCCCACTAAATCAACCGCAAAAATAACCAGGGAACATCGCGCCCTAATGACTCCGTCTCACAGCGAATTCCTCTCAAGAATGTGACCGCTATTTACACCCCTCCGCTCCGAAAAGCTCAGCAACGCCGTCATCGATCTCCATAATCCGCAGCATTTCCCGAAAAGCATCGCGGCTCGCATCCACGTAGCCCATCGCTTGACACCGCTCGCTCTTACCCCGTCCTCCTTTCCCCGCGCCCCCGACGTCGTCATATTATATACACCGCGGCGGTGCGGGCGCCGGCCGTATACGTGCATTCAGTCTGGCGCGGATCGAAGTTGCAAGCTGCACGAGGGAGCTCGCGTGAGCAGGCTCTCCTGCGAGGCGCTACTTGAAATTTTCAAGCAAGAATGATTTATGAGGAGGCCTCGACCTCGCCAGTAGTCGACTCTCGACGCATTCGTGGAGCATACATTTTAATCTTAGTCACTGGCACACAGACGCGGCACAGAGCCGAGGGCGTTACGGGGCTGTGCGAGGGCCTCTTCGATCCGAACGACGCGACGTCTTCCGCGTCGTGTCCTCCTCCCCGTGCCGTCTCTGGCCGCCGTCCCTCGGCCCCTAACGGGTGGATGCCAACTCGGTCCTCCAACTTTTATGAAACGCCACTTCCGCCGGGGAGAAGAGATCTGTCTCCTTCGCCGCGGAAGAATTATATCTGTCCTCGGGTGACCCCCTCGCCGAATCATTGCCTAGGCCCCACGGGTTATCGCCACTTTGAATACGCAGCTCCGTTCAGCCTCTCGCTCCCACCGACCGTGGAATTCTTGTTATCGGACGTGATAAATCTTTCCCCGACCGTGGTGTCCCCTTTTTGTCGTAGGTTTAATGATAGCGAAGTGGCTTCCAAGGTGGGTGATGGAGTTTTGGACCGTCGATTGCGCGATTCTGGTGATAATGGCAGGGTGGCGATCGTGTATTTGTACGCGGGGTGATGGTAGGAGAATTTTGCAGGATTTAATGAGCTCTGGGATTTAACGGGGTGGGTTACCCTCGACAGCCCAAAATGAGGCCCTTCTTCAAACGCATATTCTGAAGTAATAAATGAATATAGAGGTAACTTTTGTTTCAATTTTTAATCGACAGTAGAAACGTCACGTGCACACCATCCTGTCAACAAACCTTTCTTCCACCACGGACCCACCGAAAACGGAAGGGGAAATCCCTTCCCCCGCAAATCTCAGCCCTTTAAAAGGACTGAAGGCTCCTAAAACACACAGAACATCTTAGAATCCGAGACATATACCACGACGTGAATCCACAAATCACTGAGCACTACACAATAGAACACGTGTATACGATTATATCTATTTGTTATTAATACAGTTTATCCTTATTGTTACGTCATCACCAGTTTTCATTCAATTATTATCTTTTACCACGGTAGTTCGTCCCAAAGCTGCATGCTGCAACATAGTGTTGGTATAAATCAAAACGGAGATTTACGACCTTCGTTGACTTGTCTTCTAAAGGCGGTCTCATTGTGAAGCACGTGCTCGCTAGCTTCGGTCAATTCGGTGCGCGCGAACAATAATAATAATAATATATGTCAGTGATTATGAAAGTGGTCTAAATCAAAAACCGAAAAAATTGAATTTCTTGCGTATTTAGATCAATGCAATACGAAATACGTAATAAAATCAATTTTTTCGATTATCGACTTAGACCACATTCGCCGACTCATATGCCTTTATTCCACTAGGGTAATACACAAAGTTGCAGTGCAAAGAAAATACCAAAGAACCGAGGAGAGAAATAAAAACGAAAAACAGAATACCTATGTAGATATAATACATATTTTTGGGCGGTCACGTACCTACGTAGAATGAATGAAGAAACTTTTGAAGCTACGAGAACGATGGTTGCAAGGAAATCTTGTGTATACACTTTTCCCCCGGAAGATGCTTCTTCAATTGAAAGGGATCAACGAGCGAAGCGACGGTCGACGGCGCAGCGTGTACATCGTACATACGTAAGGGGACGAGGTTTTCCGCAAGTGCATAGGAGCGAGTATAACGTCGGTTTTCCAACGACGTACCATCGCGTCGTAATTCGCAGACGGCGCCCCAGAGCTGTTGTTACTGCACCGTGTTGCTGTTTCTGTGCCGTAGGAATTGGTCGAATGTACACCCTGTCAGCGTAGCTGAGGGGGTTACGGAGGGGCGCTTTCAATTTGATTGCGATTCCGCGGTGTGTGGTTTACGATGCTCCGCCTGGAGCAATGGGTCCTTGATGAGAATTATATGGCGGCCGTCGTGCCGCGAACCATGGTCCATTCTTCGCGCACCGGAGATCCTTTCTGCTCGCATTGTCTCGAGGAATATGTGGACCTCGATGGACTACTCGATCGAGCGAAGGTGCTCGCCAGGCTATTTACAAACGGCCCCGCATCACTGTGGCCATTCTGCACGTTTCGACATATCCTCGTATTGTCGGACAATGATATTTCGGGAATTGTTAGCGGTGCAATCCAGTGGTGGCGAACCATCTTATCTGCGGGTGCGAAAATATTTTAAATAATATTTATCGAATTGCTGACGTGCCTGTCAGTTGTTAATAGGGGGGAAATTAATAGAGAATTTATCATTGCAGAATTTTATTGAGACGAGTTTTGAAAATTAATTTGTTAAATTAATTTAACATAGAATTTCATAAGAATGAATTCATAACTGCACATACATATTATCGTATAGTAAAAGCTGACTAAAAATATCGTAGTTTATGTAACCATGTAATTGTTATTTTAGATTAATATACAGATGTTAATGATATCAGTTCGCCATGCCTGGTAATCAACATTCATTTTCAAATATCTACTTTTATGTTGTTGGTAAACAGATATTGAGTAACGTAGATTCAGCATGGACCTCAGTTTTTTTTTTAAATTATTCTTACATACGAATATCATGGTCATTCTTATATATCTTCCTACATTGCATTTCTAATTTAGAAACAATATTCTTCTCGTCCCCGAGCCTGCCCTATTAAACTCAAAAAAAATTCCATCACTCCTGTACACTTCTTCGGCAAAGTCATTTGCCAACCCCCTCGATTTATCCTGATTGTAGGACGTTTTCTCGAAAACCCACTGTTCCTTGCGTTAGTACAGTCGAACCAGCGATCATTCTTTGCAGAGGAGACTTCCTTGTTGTGTTCGAAAAGAAAGGGACCCGAATGGACACACAGGGGACATTGTCGAGAATGGAAAAAGGCAGCTGGCAGGAGGGGATGGGAAAACGCGAGCCATAACTTGCTTGATAGGTCACGGATACAGCGGGTGCCTTTACCGCGCACCTTCACGGCGCGCTCGTAATTCGGGAAATTGAAGCTGGCAAAGCGGGTAAACTGCTTGCTCGTTACTGCATCTATTACGCCTCTTTCTTTCTTCCTTAACCCTCCCGGCCCGCGGGTCCTATTTCTGGGCACCTTTGGCCTCCCCAGCTTTCTCTCAGCCCCGCCGTCTCTTCGTCGTATTCTGGCCGTTTTTTAAATTAATACAATATAAATGCAAATTGAACGGCGGGCCAGCGATGAATGGGAATCGTTGTGATCCGTGGAGCTTCTTGTCGCGGAGACAACGGGCGGACTTTTCCGTAAATACTGGATGAGTTTGAATTTGAAGTCCTGCCACCCAGGTGCGTTCTACGCCTGGGATGTAACGAGAAAACTTGTAATAAACCTGCAGCAGCTTGTAGATTGAAATATCGGTTGATAGCAAATGCTCGATGTGGTCTCCGTTGTGAGTTACATAGGTGTATGTATGTATCGATTGTTTCACACACTCCAACACTCCCAGCTGATTTTTTTTTATAATATGACAGACATATTCCCTCTATCATTTCTTCTTAAGCGAGCAGAGGTATGGAAAAATTGTTTCTACAAACTTTTTTGGTACAGCGGGGGACATTGCGGCATGGTGTATATGTTTAATTTTTTGGTAGGTAGATATAGAGGTGGAGGAGATTTCAATATCAACTTGATTTTTTTAAAACGAATGCTGTACGTTTTTATTTGTAACATGATAGCATTTTTGGGACGAGTTGACACTTTGGGTCTGTACCACCCATAAACTGATTTTGACGCTTTAAAAATAAATATATTTCTTCCAAAGCCGACTTGCAAACTATTTTTTTCTCATAATATTATATCTGAACAACAAATCTGTGGATTTTTAGCTTCTAATATTGAAATTTGTAGAAGTTACAATTTTTTAAAGATTTTCATCGTGTTTTCTCGACATATGGTAATCTAGATTTTTTTTTGTAAAAACTGTGGTAAAATGTCGATCAAAAAACTATTGGAATACATTCTAGAGACCTTGAAATTTACCCCTGATTTTTTTCATAACGATTGGAATCTTTAGATGAGAATGGCAGTCGTTAAAAATTGTTCTGGGTGTGAGCTACCCAGGTATGTCAAATTTGATCGATAAAGGAGGTGTGTCAACGAAGGGTTAACCAAGTGCGACATAAGGTACTTCCATCCCACAGAAAGCCATCAAATTGTGAAGCCCCCAGGCGTTAGATGAACGCATGTCACACGCTTTCGGCCAGCTAAACTCTACTAACTGCATCTACTTGACCGTGTTACTAATCGTCGAAAGCGTGCGACATGTGTTCACTTGATTTCGAGTTGCACATCGTTGGACTCGTCTCAACAAGCGCTATCATATTATGAATAAAACAAAGTGCAGCGTTTCATTTAAAGGCACTTCCCGGTAAAAACATAAAATAAATTTTTGTTGCATACTTTCATCCCACGCATCCCAAGAATGACGAGGTAACATTTTAGAACAAGATTCCTAACGGTACAGATTTTACGGGCAGTTAAGGGGTGCCAACGGTGTGACGGCCTTAAAAATAGGTGTTTTTTGAAGATGGATTGTGGCGCAGGTATAATAGATAGAAATCTGATTTTTCTCTTAAATAATAACACATTCATTGAGCTGAAAAATGAATCAATTTTTGGTTTAATCGAATAAACACATGGAAAATAGAGCGCTCACGGGAAAGACGCCCTGAGTGTCAAACTTTAAGTACGATTTCGTGGAAACAATTTTTCACGCACTATCGCCACTGTAAAAAAATGCAATTCTTGATCGAATCTAAAAATTCAAAGGGGATTTTATTCGTTATTACGGATTTTATTCGTTATTATCAGAATCTTATATTATTTATTCGCGGAAAAGCCATGTCGGGCGCTCCTAATATTAACGGTGTGAGTCAGTTTCCGAAACCTCCGATTATGAATGGCATTACTATGAAGAAGATTATAATAAAGGCATGAGAAGTTATTATTCTCTATTGTGAATTTTCAAGCATTCCATTTCTTTTCGAACACTTTTGTACGTGTTTTTCGAGACCGTATCGTTTAAATGTATGGCAATCATCGTCTAATTGTTTCTTAACAATGAGAGACCGCAGCGCGATAACCACGCACGTGTAATTAAGCAATTTCTTTGTTTTTTTTTTATTTTGGATGATCCTGCCTGGAGTTACCATGGCGATAGTCCAGGCCTTTTCTTTTTACGAGAAGATCAGAGGCAGGAGTGTGCAAAAATGAAAGAAAGTTTTTTTTATACTCTTCATTCGTAGAAGAATAAAATGCAAAAACTTTTAGACCCTTATTGTATACTTTTATCTAGAAACAATCGTAAAAGTTGTCCTTGAAATTTCTTCCATTTCCCCACCTGCAGAGAAACTATCTGTAACACTGTAATGTCCGCCTCCGTGTCAGACAACTTTTATAAGATCAATTTTTATCACCCCTTACAAGATATTTCCAGGTGACACCAGGTATGTAGCGAATGCACAGATTTCCAAGTCTCGCGTGTTAGTTCGGCGAGATAAAAGGGGCAGAAAAATCGCCGAACTTGTTGGCAAACAAATTTCTTGTTGCAGCGGCAATTATCCCGCAATCTTGCACTTTCAGCAGCCAGCGATGTACAATAATTGCTGTCTGAAGCGGACACATTGCAGCGATCTCAATCGTATGAGGTTTAACGAACGCCAGTTGTCTGTCAAGTACTTACCTATGGATGTAATACCGTGTCGTATAAAACGTGACGTCTGTCGAACGAATGGGATCGGTAATACACGGAGATTCTTCTCCGCGTGGCCTATATCACTTTTCGTTCGAAGCGAACAAGTCATCCTCCCGTTACATGACCGCTCTCTTGCCGATGATGCTTTAACGGCAAGAAATAGAAAGTTCTTACCGAAGCTCGTGAACACGGGGAAAATTGTTAAGCTCGAGTCGTAATTAATCACGTACAGTATCGAGAATCGTGTGAACCGTAAACGATCTATCAGGTATATTTAAAAAAAAAAAAACTGAAGCGCTGCGAGTCCTACATGTTTAATATTTATCCTTCTTTGAAATGTGTATCTACTCATTTCGCGCAGAAATGTTTTCACTGAACGGTATTAAAAATACGAGATGGCATATGTGAAAACGGACTTTTCAGCGAACTAAGTTAAGCAGAAAATTATTTCCGGCGGTGCGATACTGACGAAGAAACGAAACCACCGACCCTTCGTAAATACTGAATTGCAGGTACAAATAAGCTAGAGGCTTTCTTTCAGATTTGTAACGAAACGAATTTGCTTATTCATTAGAAATATGCATAAACTACACTCAGAAGGGATTACTCGAACACTCCGATTTCTTTGAAACTATGGATATTTGTAGAGACTCGCAATAGAAGTAAAGACAATTTTTTGTTTTTTCCCATTTTCCGTTCTTCAGGCTGAAAACAACCCCCAAAGGATAATGAGCGTTCGTATTTTCCAGCGTATCTTGAAAACTATAGTAGATTACAAAATTTGGTATAAAGATAGTTTAATGTTTTTTTTTGCTGTATAAAACTATGTAACCGAATTGTTTATAATTTGTGGTAGAGAACGTTTTCCTGTTTAAACTACAATTTTTAAACAATTTGATTACATAGTTATTTAGGGCATAAAAAGCCGCTAAATTTTCATTGTACTATTTTTTTTATATCTATTATAGCTTTTAAGATATACAGGGAAGTAGGAAATCACACATTAAGGGTACATTCTGAAGAACCAAAAAATGGACACAAAGGAAAAAATATCTGATGCTTTTATCGAAGTTTCCTAAAAATCTGCACAGTTTCAAAAAATTACCCTTAAGGGGCCAGTCCACTGTGACGGTTTGAAAATTAAGCTCCTTTTAAAGATTTTTTCTCCGTACATACAACATATAATGCAATAAATCTTTTTGTTATTTATTAATCTACTCTTATATTACACAAAATAAAAAAATTAAAAGAATTTTTTTAATTTGTTTTAAAACTTTAAACGCGATTATCTCAAACGGACATTTTTTCAAATGGTGCCGGATGATTGCAAAAAAAGTATTTGACCAATCAGTCTGAAATTTTTGCGCGTTATTCAGCACATCAGTGGCTATGACCGAGACTACGGAAACCTTTTTCGATTAACCATTTCATACTTTTTACAAGGCAAAGTGCTTGAAAAATTCACCCTGTTTCATCACTTCAATTTCAAACGTCCGCCATTTTGTTAATTTTTTACCAGTAAATATAATCTTAGTCCCAGCCATAGCCACTGATGTGCTGAATAACGTGTAAAAATTTCAGACTGATTGGTCATATAGTTTCTTTGTAATCACCTGCACCAGTTGAAAAAACAGTCGTTTTGAGATAATCGCGTTTAAAGTTTTAAAACAAATTAAAAAAAATTCTTTAAATTTTTTTGTATAATATAAGAGCAGATTAATAAATCCCAAAAAGATTTATTGCATTATATATTGTATCTACGCAGAAAAAATCACAGTGGATTGATCCCTTAAGGTAACCTATATAATATCAAACCCCCAAGTTTTACGCAAAAAGTAAATTATCACACTTTAGTAGATATTAAATTCCAATTCTACTCAGAAACTTATTGCTGAAAGTTGCCACACTGAAAAGATGGTACACATAAATATCTTCAATCGGATTCGAAATTTAATTAAGAATATTGAAGTTGTTCATGGCGAGAAACTATTCCAGATTGTCTTTCGGGATCTCTGATAAAATAATATAACGGGCAACAGTGCCAGCCGAGGCTGTAGCTTCGTTAGAACAATTGCTGGCGTCGAAGTCACGGTTCTCCCTGTGATTATTCGCTCGACTTAGAGAAGAATTCGTGGCTTAAGCGTGGCCTGGTTTTATCGAGCTCACCCGTTGCATTGTTTAAAGCGGTCGAGACTTGGTACAACTTCAAATGGCTGCGGATAATTCTGTCGAAGAAGCGTTCCGCTTAATGAAACATCCGCCGAGTGCTTTTTCACCGATCCTTCGAGAGGTATTTTCTCCTTGAAGGACTAAATAGTAGCAGAAAAAATATTCTCCGATACTTCTATCGGGGGTTACCTGCAAGCAGAGTCAGGCATTATTCAAATAAAAATTTATTCAAACACAAATTTATTCGGATAAAAACTTATTATTCTCGAATAATCTCATTTTATTCGAAATTTTTATTCGAGGATTATGCGAATAAGAGTTCATTCGAATAACGCCCAACTCTGCCTACGAACCTACAAAGCTTGGAAATAGCAGTTGTTTCAGATTATCGAAGCTCCCTCGTGAGTGATAACAATAACGGATACCTGCAATTCCGTTGCAATTCCATATCTGTATGCTAATTACATTTGTTGCAGGCTGTGATATAATAGCTTTTGTCAGGCGATTGCCACGCTCGAGTAGCAGCCAGTTGTACTTTACTACTGATGGAGATACATAGAATAAAATTCATGGGATGCTTAAGTTATACCAGGTTGCTCTATAAGTCTTTGTGCCCTTGTCGATTGTTTTGTAGGTGTGTACTGTGAGCAACTAGATTGCCTGCAGAAATAATTTGGTAGGTAGAACACTGTTGCAACGCAGGATGGAAAATATGGGAGGAGTTGTCGTGACTCCAGTATGCAAAGAACTCCTTTAGATTTCATGTTAATGAACATGATCAATGTTGAAATTTGTAAGAAGCAACGAGGGTATGTTGCGATTAGTTACTTTAATGTGCTCTGCGTTATGTGAATTTTAGCTGAATGGATTTTTATTTGAAATGTGTTGCAACCCAACCCAGACCTAAAATTTTCATCTGACGTCATTTGAGGCTCAAAGAATTACGAGTCGCAAATCTTGAGGTAGGCGTTACGGTGCTGACATAAATTTCCTTGTCGAGCGAAATTGAGAAGAAAAGTGGCGACGATTGTTGCACGATTTTAATTAAAAATCTCATGGCCCTATTAATGCTTCCGCTCGTGCAGTTTCGTTTCTCTGGTGCTCGTTAAATGCGCGCCTTCGATCGCGGGATTTACTCATGCGCGGCTGTTAATTCTTTCTCTTTTAATATTGAAACGCGATAACTGGTGTCCGATACTCGCTGCATAAATTTATGTATTTTCTTGTTAATTAAATCGAGTCGGAGATTTCCTGGAGCACCTTTGGCCAACTCGAAATTCATAACATTCGGCGGCGGCGATAAACGAGCGCTCGAACCGAGCGCGACACTTTCGCGTCTAAATTTAATTACTTCTCGCTAATTAAATCAATAACGATCTCCTGTCTACTTTTCCGTGCTCTCCTTATCCAATTAAACTCGGGGAACTTCGTGATCCAGAGCGACTTGTGTACACAGGTGCCACGGTCTTTTCGATTTGATAATTGAATTTATCGAATGTGCTTCAGCTTTTTACTTTCAGATTGTTTTTATATCTAGCATCTTCCGCTGTCGCGTGTCTCACTGGGTTTGCCAAAATTGACTTCAAGTTTTTATTTATATTTCGATAACCTTAAGGTCGATAATCCACGGCGAGATTTTACGTGAGACTTTTCTGTCGTGAGACCAAAATCTCAGCGACAACTAAATGTAAATAATGGAAACAGTCGAGGGATGAGATTTTTGAAAATATATCGTGAAACTTGTCTCGCGAGAGTCTAATTGATGAAATTAATGACGAAATAATTCAAGAATAATTGACTCGTGTGAGACACGATATTTTTGTCTCGTCGTGGATTTCCACGTTTAGAACGAGTGGGGAAACTTTATTTATTAGAAGGTTCGAAAATTTTACCATCTGAATAAATAAAATGTTTGAAGTAATTGAAATCTTTTTATGAAGAATTTTGTTTCTTACTGTTCAGTGGTAGGTTGTAATATACCCGCCTCTCAAACACCGTATCACTCTTACTTGCGAAAGCTACGTCACCTAGATCTGAAAACAATGTGTCACCGGTGCCCTATAAACCTTGCGTCATCGTACTCGATATCTTCTTGAAGCTTGCCCTATACTAACGCCACTACTATTTTTCCAGCCACCCTTTAAAATTCCAAGACACTCTTCAGCAACTCTCAGAATCTGTCAGGAAGTCTTGTCATTTATTCGCTGTGAAGTTCTTATAATAAATAAATTCATTATTTAATAAAGGAAACTGATAGTTCGAACGTCCTTGTGTCCATTAGAGGGTGAAAGAAAATTTAAAAAGCGAAGGACAGCAAAAGTACCACAATTCGACAAGAAGAAGTACAATTTGGATGTGTTACGTATTAAATTTATTATTAAAGTTATTTACATACAGTGGCGTGCAAGAATCTCGAAATTCCTGAAATCAGCGATTTTTGACCTTATTCTGCGATATTTAAGGGTTTATAGCTCAGAGCAACTTTAACCGATTTTCATGAAATTTTAGGCACGTATGTAACTTACTTAAATCTACAAACGGGTTTTTTGAATTTTTGTTGCAGGCTCATAAAAAAAAGTTTTAAAAACGAACTTTTCTATTTTTTTTTTTTTTGCTATTCCGACCAAGTGCATTTTTTTCAAAACGAAGAATCACGTCACTTAGCAAACTAATCCTTCTAGCTTCTCAAAAAAACTCAAGTCGTTTGGATTGATTTTAAAAAAGTTATGCGATTTTAAAGGGTGGCCGAATACTTTTGCACGCCACTGTACATATACAGAAATATATTTTTATTATTAAATTGATCAGTCTGTGGTGAAAAATATAATTCTTAAATTGTCTTTTAACCATCGTCATGTCAAACCACATTGTATTATCGTGGTTGATCATCAGCTGCAGTAGGAAAGATTGGTAGCAGTGTCCCATTTAAACAGGATACATGGTAATCGAGTTATTTAGCTGGCTGATACAGAATAGCGTTAATGATCTTCGTCTACGCGTTAAGAAATGATTCTGCTTCCTATCTGCGATCTGCTCGTCGTGTCTCTCGATATGTTTTACCAAGGCGACGTACAGCGCTACCATATTCGACGTGTGTACGTACAAGACGCACGTGTGCAAGCATACGGGAGACGTCGTGTACAGGGTGTTTAGATTCTAATACTTCGATATTTCCTCGATACTCAGAAGTCGACAAATATTGATACTTCCCTGTGTTTTGATTTGTCAGTACTTCCTTCATCTTCTAGAGCCAGGGCTCGAGAAAATTGATTTGTAGAATAGATAAATAGAAATAAATATATTTATTTCTTTGAGTGATACAGAATTGGACAAATAAACTTTTCTTTGAAATAGTAGTTACATAAAGACATAGTATTTCGAATGTATATTTTAATGCTAATTCATAATAATACTATTGTGAAATGAGTATTTCATTGATATATAAGAAAATAATATTTCAATGATTAATATTTCAAAGAATAATATTTCAAAGAATAATATTTCAAAGAATAATATTTCAAAGAATAATATTTCAAAGAATAATATTTCATAGAATTATATTTCAAAGAATAATATTTCGAAGAATAATATTTCAAAGAATAATATTTCAAAGAATTATAATTCAAAGAATAATATTTCAAAGAACAATATTTCAAAGAACAATATTTCAAAGAATAATATTTCAAAGAATAATATTTCAAAGAACAATATTTCAAAGAACAATATTTCAAAGAACAATATTTCAAAGAATAATATTTCAAAGAATAATATTTCAAAGAACAATATTTCACAGAACAATATTTTAAAGAACAATATTTCAAAGAACAATGTTTCAAAGAATAATATTTCAAAGAATAATATTTCAAAGAATAATATTTCAAAGAATAATATTTCAAAGAATAATATTTCAAAGAATAATATTTCACAGAATAAAATTTCAAAGAATAATATTTCACAGAATAAAATTTCAAAGAATAATATTTCAAACAATACCTACTTAGAATTTCAAATAATAGTATTTGAAATAATGACTGACTGACTAACAACATCAAAAATATGTGTAAGCGTACATACCTGCATTCAGAAATAATTGCAAGAAATATTTATCCGAATATATGTAATCTTAAGAAACTGATTTGTTTGGTTCTGAATTTTGTATCTCCCATTTTCTATCCCCTATTTCCTATATTCGAACCAGAGTGTAACTAGTAAATAGTAGACACTTGCTCATGATTTAAGCATTTAATGAAATAATATTTTCAAGCTGTATTTGCTTATGGAAATATTTTAGTGATTAGTATTATATCTCAAACTACATATTTCATAATTTTCCTAGCCCTGTCTAGATCCTGTCTTGACAACATGAACTACTACTTCAAATATTGTATTTCCCACACAAAGCTTCTTCTCAAATACTGTATCGAATTCTTTTACAATTCTCCATAACGAAACATCACAATTATTGCAATCATTATAATAACATATATCGAGGCGAATAAATTAATACGGCGTGAAGGCATCGATTTCCTTCATAGTCACGACAAAATAGCTTCGTCTGTTCTAAATATTCCTACATACAGTGTACGCGACCACTGATGGCCATCCTTTTAGGAATCAGTGCTTCTACAGACAAAAATTTGACGAAAATTTGGAATAAAATTGTTTTAATATCGCGCTTCGTTTTCGAGAATGTTAATTTTACTGTTTTAGGGCCCAAGGGGCGCGTGGAGGTAAAGGAATTATAGATATTCCCAAAGTTTCACAATTTTTTGAATTTCCGAGTTAGGGATCTTCCCATATTAGAATCTTCCTTTACCACCCTTCTTTGATCTATTAACACGATCATCCAGCTTTTCACAGGAGGCAAACGAAACGTTCTACGCGTCTGATCAATCCGCAGAGACTGTTTAAAGCGGGACACCCCGTAGATGAGTGCGCCCAAGCCAGACCATCGGTTGGACGGATAATCGTTTCTGCACGCAAATTGAAACTGTCGACTGGACGAGGTTATTTAGTTCTAAGGAACAGCTCCGCGTCGCGGCCTAACAGCGACTAGATATTAACCCCAACGTCGTCGTCGTAGTCTCGTTACCCCGCAAATTGATTTCACCATTATTCAACGGGACGATCCCCCGTCTATTCCTCTTTGATGGGAACTGTATCGAGGCGAGATGCACGGGGACTTAATGAAATAAACGATGCCTGCACTATCCCCATTCGTTAGCGGCCCTAACGCGCGCAGATTTAATAGCACCGCGTGAAATCGACGGCACAGAAACTCCTGCTCGAGCGGACAGTCTCAGACACTGGTTTCCTTTCTCGCGACTGACTCGTACGGGCTTCGATTACACGGGGTCCCTTTTACGGCGACAAAGGTGAAACGATCGAATATCGTCGACGTAGTCGACTGTCTGGCATGCACAGGGTGTAGAAAAGTCATTTGTCGCGGATTTCACGGATTGGAGTTGTGCGAAAAAAAAGTGTGCTTTAAAATTGACCTTGAGCTGGACTTACCATCTACTGGTTTGGGTTATTGGGTTTGTAATATTGTGATAGATGGAGATAAAAGGGTGTTACAACTAGGTATTTTTTTATTGTTTATTTAAATTGTTTTACCAGAGTAATTCGTCTTGGTATTTCGACTGTGTTTTATAAATGCAATTTATGTTTTTGTTCGTATTTATTTGTTAATCGATTGACTCAGTGATGCGTTTATTAGGCACAGAACTTTGGAACAGAGAATAGCATTGCAGAGCATTATTCGATACCAGTACTTCATTTAAGCCTGTGAACTGTGAATTCCACTAGTCTTATAATGTTTAATGTTAACATTAGGGGTGGATTTAGTAACAGTGCTTCTTTTCTTCCTAAACCACGCCCCTTACACTTTTTACCTTTAATTACATAAGTTATTTAATAAATTAAGTACTATTCTGTTATTGTATTTTCGACGCGAACGACGTGAAACATTGATTTAGACTTTGGTGAACCAAGGAGGTATACGTACTTGGACTGCAGTAGATTAAGATTATACACTAAACAAAACTGTTCCTTACAACAGTTATTCAGAATACCTATCGGTTCTTCATGACTGTTTTAGTTAGAACCAATATATAACAGTTTAAAGGAGTTATTTTCGGAAACGTTTCAACCCCTATCTTTAACTCCGCCTACTTCAAGCCCTAGTTGTAACCGTTTCCCTCAAATCACAATCAATTTCGTCCCATCATCTAACCATCTTGGCTCACCAACCGAAGTACTTGCATCCAGCAGCCATCTTGCCAAGTCCCAAGCTATTTAACCGAATTTACATATCCGCAGCTTGAACTCCGAGGGTTTACCTCAGGCTGTCGTACAATTAAGAGTTCTGTCGTGCTTCAAACGGGCAGTTACGCGTTTAGACGCGACGATGCATAAGAACAGACTTAGCGGAACACCTTGTCTATGCCCGCGTAAGGCGAAGAAGACCTTAAACTTTGGGTAGCAGACGAATGAGCCAGTGCATAAATTTAAGCTGTAAAATAGAAAGTCAGTCTGTGTATTTTGAAAATAGACTTGTGCCCGGTTAAGTTAATAATTTCAGCTCCCGGCGATTATCTTTATTCGGGGTGGTGGTCGGTTTTCAAACCGCCGATTTCATGCCTCGCTAAATTTTATACGCCGGACTAGCGGTTAAGAAGTGAAAGATGTCAAGTTCCACATTTCTCATCGGATCTTCGCGAAAGTGACACCAATCGATTCTCTGCGTGTTCCCGATGAAAATGATACCAAACGCGACACAATTCAGACTGTAATTAACGAAATTACATATGAAATTAATTTGCAGAATTTAAAGCCAACTTATTGTCAGCTAAAAATCGTCCACTGTCTTGAAATGGAACTAGGATTAATGATCGACATGTGGTTAGCAGTTTCCATTCGGTTGGAACCGAGCATCCGCCTCGTGCAATCTCTACTTACCTGTTTCAAGCGAGCTCTCCGTATTGGGAAAGAAATCTGTGTCTCATTAATATTCTCCGTGTTCACGGCAAATCAGTTTCAATTCCTCTGCAACGCGAACGCTCGCGGGAGTCCTCGTCTCCAATTCCCGAGGTTCATTTGCAAAACCGTTTCGCTACCGTCACCGATGCGGCTCGATAAGCAGATGTATGCCTGATAAGATTCCCAGCTAGATGGAAGTACGTATTTGCTTCGGGTACTATTGCTTTGCGCGCGAAGTAACCCACGTAGTAAAAGTGCCTTTTTTTCCTGGCGGAGGTTCCTATTTTCCCTCTAACTCTTCTTTCCTGTACACAGCTGTTAGTTTCATTCCACTTACTACGAAAGGAGTAGTACGATTAAGTTTCCGGTGATGAAACGTGCTTTTGCGATAGAGATTTGTGGAAAACTGACAGAGACGTTGAGAGGATGAAGGAACGTGTAGTTTGGAAAGTATATACAGCGTATTAGAGAAAGAGGTTTAGAATTTATAGGATTGGCAGTAGCCACTAAGCTGAGTAGAAGATGATTAACGAACGTTGGTCGGAAAGCTCAGTGTAGGGGAGAGCGGGGACAAACGTAACGGCGCACAGTGGTTCGACTATACTACATGCTAGCTGGACAAAATTATTTGTCGCGGTATTGGGTTTATATGGGGTTGAAATTGTTAGAAACAAACCCGATTCGTATCATAGTTTATTAATTCACTAAGAATATCAATAAAATAAAAATATGATTGATTCAATAAAGGAAAAAGAACAAAACGACAGTATTGTACTTTAATTATAATCATCAGTTATAACATTATGTTTTTGTTCCTGTAATTTCTGAGTTTTCTGTGGAATTTTAAAAAATTTTCGAGCCACAGATGACTCACTTAACATAAAATGGCTATTAAACCAGTGTTTCACTATATGTTCCACGTCGTTCCACGCAATAAGGGTTGAATGTACGAAAAGTAGAGAATTTCTAGTTTTTTTTAATCACATGATTGGTCTGCAAAAATTTGCAAAACTATGTTTTGTGATAGTACAGTTGTTATATTTCAGACTCTACACGTATTATAGATTAACAATAACTATAAGTGTGTCTTATAACTATTAATTTCTTGTTAATTACATTACAATACATTATAGAGTTGGAAATATAACAAAATTTGAACTTTATAACTCTTTGTGATTCGACAGTTCTGTAGCCCACGTTGCCACCAACAAAATCTTAATATATAAAGCAGAAAGCTTCTATATGTTTGTGTGTTTGTCTGTCGCCTAAAAACTTTCGAACAATAAACTCTGGGATCACGAATTGTGCCTCGACTCATTATGCCTGACTAATCCAGAGGAATGCGACCATTTTCACACAACAAAAATATTTTTTTATTATAAAATCAGAATCTAAATTTCGGGCGAAGCCGAGTAGTAAAGCTAGTACACTATAAATCGTGAAATCACGAAAAATTAACATTCCTCGTTTTTCCCCTTTCCCTTCAAATATATCCCCCATATTTCTTGAGAAACTACTTCCCGGAAAAGCCTCATCCAAATCAATCTATATCCCTCGAGCCAGGCTCATTGTGATGTTCCATTCACCCAAAAAAATCTCGAACCCTTCTCCTGTAACACCCTCTACAATCTCTGCATAAAGCACAAGATTCACCGTGTACAGTTGTACGTAAAAGGGAGGAAAGGGAAGATAAAATGAAGATAGCAGCAGAACGGCAGGTAGGTTGAGTAGGTACGCGTAGCTGGATGTCTTATTTGTATGCTCGTGTAAGGTGCTAATTTGCGAAGTACACGGCATGTAGACGCATGCATACGAACGCCGTTTATCCTACTGCGTTCGTGCCGCAAACTGCGCGATAGGAGAAGACAGGGGCTGCAGGAGGGAGGCTGAGAAAGAAGGAAAGTGCTAACGGCAAAGAAGAGACGAAACGTGAAACCGTATACATATTCGCGACAGTTAGGCACGCAGGCTGGTATCGCGCGACGAGAAATTTCCGGCACTACGACGTTGCATCGAAAGTTTTCGTTGTTCCTCTCTTCCGCCTGACAACGCCAACGATGCGGGACCATAAGGGTGAAGGATTTCATGAAAATTAGAGTTTCATACAGTAGATAACTTCGGGGAGGGGGTGGCGATTTATGTACTCGATGCAACGTGTAACCATTCGCAAAACCGTACCACGTTCCGTGTGGCAAATGACCCATGATATTTGGCAAAAGTGACAATTAAAAGTGAGCGTATTTGCAAATTGATGTAATCAGAACAGGCTACAAGGGATCTGAATTTCTGAAAAATTTAACAAAGCTACTTTTGTCGTACTAGCGGGTCCCATTGAAAATTTGAATTTCCACAGGAGCATGGGACGTGTTTAATAATTGTCAAAATATATTGCAACAGGTTTGAGGTAGGTTGAAAGATATTTTGGGGATTTCTGTTTTTAATGAAAAATATTGTGCGCATAGGCACACATAGGATTACCGGCTCGATAAATGATGATCCTTTTATTTTCGGCTTACCACGAGTCACGAGTCCATACAGTCCAAAAATGAATATTCCGAATAACTTCTCTGTCATTCGCCACAATCTCTTTTTACTTTACAAAGCGCAACAAGTTTGAATGAAATCAAACCGATGTCAACGGACAGAAACATTATCTCCTGCTTAAGAACACTGAACTACGACACCTTCTCCTCTACCTCCGAAGAGGTACCTTCTCAACCGTCGGAACTACCTCCTTCTCCTCAAGCCAGAAAGAGGAATTCAACGAATCTACACAGAGTACGATTACCCCTTAGTATCGTGATTTTATTTATTTTACCCAGAAAAATTCTTATCGGCACATCTCTGTCCACACTACTTTGCCCGATTGCAATAATCTTTTTCAGGGACTATTTTTTATGAAATGGAACCATATTAGGGGGTGAGAGTAAAAGAAATCGCAGGTTGAAAATAAGGGCTACCCTACTGTATCACTATGAGACTAAGGGTTAAAATCAGCCGTCCTCAGTTACCACGATCCTTACACAATTCCACCTCTCCGGGTAAGCACTATTGCGAGATGAGAAGAAGACCGACTCCCCACAAGCTGAAATGTCACTGGGGCAAGGGGAATCGTCCGCTCGCTCCACCCAATTCCTTGCAACAAAGTCCGCCGCGTAACGCAGAACACGAACGAAACAAGTCACAACAGCCCACGGATATGGAGAGCCGCTAAGAACCTAAAACTAGAATTTCTTGGATAGGGTGGAGCTCGCGGGCGATTCCCCTTGCCCCTGTGACATTTCAGCTAGCGGGTAGTCGGCCTTCTTCTCATCTCGCAATAGTACATCCCCTACGAACGTCCCACAACACTATCAGCCGTCCCCTTCATTCATTCATAACCCGGAGCATGCACCCAGCACCGACATCCATTCATAATTCGTAATAATAAACGACAGCCTCATAATCCTCGCTCCTGAATCACTGTCAGCTTAGCTTATCCCGATCGATACACCCCATGCGTAATTAGTTTCGCCAGCGAGATCGATCGACCAGCACGCGCGGATAGTATCTACGTTGAGAGAGCAGCGAAGTGGGGATGGGGAGAAAAATTTCTCTAATCTAAAGTACCCGTCGCCAAGACGTCGACGTAACTTTACTTCCTGGCTGCCCGCCGTCGCTCGACATCTCCGCGTGCAATAAACCGTGCTGGAACGCGAGCGGATCGCAGCGGCATCCATATCGCGATGCATCTGCCGTTGACACTATCGCGCCGTTTCCTCCTCGCCCCTTTTCGTACGATACGTTCCAGCGCGCGGCCTGCCGGGTTCCCCGGCTCGCCTCCTAATCCCATCCGTCGAGCTTCTTCCTTTCGTACCGTTATGAGCCACGATACTCGCCCGCAGTAAATTCCCCGAGCGTCGAACGTTCGGCTACGGGGCCATCGATCGTCCTCGAATCCTCGCTGATTGCCGGTCGCGCGGAGCAAAGAACGAAATGAAGCGAGGCACCGCCGTGACGTGACCCCGCGGCTCATTCGCATGCTCCGGGTAATTATTGCGGATTGTTAATGGACGAGTCGAGGAGAGTCGGCTGAGATCAACGCTGGGTCACTGTGTTAACACTCGTACGGTATTCGCGGTTTCCTCCTGCTTCGCTGGTATTTCGGAATCCGTGTTGCGATATGTCTGATGAGACAATGGAACTGCGATTATTGGAATCGTCGCGTGGTGCAAAGTGGAATATTGGTAGCTTGTCATCAGGAATTTGCTGTTGCGCCGCACAACGTGTCAGCGTTGGATCCCTGCGCCAGCATTCGTAACGATGTCCAGGCTTCTTTCTCACTTACACCATGGTTGAGAATCCATTTTTCCCTGATCAAAACGTGAGACAGTAGAATTCTGGTTAGCCGAGCACTTGATTAATACATTGACCGGCGCGGACGTGTTTTTGCACCGAGAGATGCGCATGTAGTCCGCAGTTCTGGCGCGGTTTCGCGTCAATATTTTCGGAGGAGCATCGCATGAATTGCCCGAGTCCCTAAATGTTTGCTCGGGTCGAATTAAGCAAAACTTTCTCGAACGTGACGGACTTGAAATGGTGTTTTTAAAAAGCTTGTTAATAGAACTTTACGCGATACAAAGTACAGTGTTGTACCAACACTTTAAAGAGATAAAAGACTATTCATGAATGTCCTCATGAAACTGTAGCTAAAATGGCACTCTAAAGGTACGTCTACGCGACGACAATTTTGTGTCTACATCAAGTGTCTTTTGTGTCTAACTGGAGCTAAGTAGTTGCAGTGTCTTCAGTCTAGGTCTAGCTGCAACTCCCGCGACGATAGGTGGAATTCAGTGTCGCGGACTGCTCTAGGCAGTTTCCAACCTTCTGGAAATTTTGTTGAGTGTCGTATGCACTTGATCTAGACACAAATGTGTCGTCGTGTAGACGTACCTACATAACATTCCACCATAACATGCCCCCCTAAGGTTCCACCATAAAAAGCTTCGAAGTCGAGAGCCTAAGTCTCAACCCTGCTTTCGTTAGGCGAGTTTAATTATCAGCCACGGAAGATGACGTGCGGTAATTACTAATTAACTAACCGTGAAGCACGACGGTCCCATGTTTTAATAAATCGACCGACTAACATAATAATCGTCGTCGCCGGCCACCCCCCGACATCAGCATGCGTGTAATTCCAGCTGTTCGATTAAAACGTTCCCGCTCCTTTCTTTTCCCATCGCCTGGCCGTCCCCTTTCGGATCTTTTCTCACCGACTAATAGTCGTGTGGCGACCGTAAAAGTATGAACCTGGCAATCACTCTGGTCCTTTTCTCTCGCTTGAATCACGACCGAGGAACAAGGCGGAGCGAGCCGACCGAGACTTTAGAGTGTACGCCCACTGATATACAACCGACGATTTGTTCGACTCACGTGGAACGTACGGACGAAATTGCATCCTGATAAGCTTCCCGCATCGGGGCGTCGGGAAAAAGGCAATTGATGGCCGTGCTTGGCCACCTATACAAAGAATGTCAACAATCCACCCGGGGTGAATCTGTGCCGCACCCAGGCCACGTAACTCAGCCGTGTATCCGCAGAACGATAGTCCATGTCATTACTGCTGGCAACTGCGGCCGCGTTCTTCCGTGCACCCGTAAAAATCCCCGATTGGCCACTAGGGGGTTTCTCTATTTCGCTGGTCGGAGAAAGGAAATGGGGTGGGAGGATTTTATGGAATCTCCGCGTCGTATGACTGCATGAAATGCTTTCCATAAATGATACATGTGGGGCAACATGCTTTGTGGCTCGTGTGAGACGATACCTGTGTAGCGGTATGAGTGTGTGAGTTTAAATATATGAGACGTAACGATGAATACTTTGCTGATACAGCGAAAAGTGTTTAATAGTAACTTCGAACTATGCACGGCTTTGCTAATAGAGTGAAAAGGGTCTAATAGGAAGTTCGAACTATGAACGGTAATGGAAAGAATAGGTATAGTTCAAGTATAGAAAATTATATCTTGAAATTTGTATCCCATAAATTGGATTGCCAAAATAGGTCAGTGATACTAATAGGATACTTGAGCTTTGTATTAAGTTAAAAATATGAATTTTAAATCTTCTATTGGTCACCACTGTATTTCTGGGGATATATGTATGAGTGAATTTATTCTTGAAAACGTTTGTTGAGTTGCTACTCATTTTAGAAGTGTTGCGCAGGTAATCAAACTGGATGGTATTAAGTAAGGATATATGGTGGTATTTAACATGATTACGCAAACGTCAAGATTCACGGCGGAAGATCAGTTGTGTTCAATCACACTTCGATTACATTTGCAAACATTGAAGTGTATTACTACGTAGTCAAAACGGTTGAGCAAGCTCGATGATTGACAAGCATACATCACAGTTTCCACAGTGGGCCACTTTATGGACTCTTGCAAATAGAATAACCGTTCATTTTGTTTAAGAGTGTAAACATCGCGAGTTGAACAAATACACTGCTCCTATGTTTCTCGGGGCTTTTTCACGCGAGTTTTTACACGAGCCCAGCTTCTTCTTTAAACCGGTGCTTTCTCTGACAAGTGGATATATTTGAAATACTAGTCAAGATACTAGCAAATCACACAAGTGTCTCGCGTGAGGAGGACCTAATGGATATAAAAAAGCATTTTCATTGCAAAGAAATCCGTATTTTAGTGCAATTTAATTTACATGCGATACAAAGTTGTCATTATTATTATTTATTTATTCTTTTCTAAAACGCAATCTTAGGATAATCATTAATTATCAATGAAATTCCAGTAAAAGGACTTGTCACATGTCATTTTCTTAAATTCTTCAAAATTTTCTCATCATCCCTTTACTTTGCAGTTCCAAGCTTATAGTGCTTGCACATAATCCAGTCACATAGCACATAGTCTAAGAAAGCATTAAGTATTTTCACGAAAGAAAAAATTGTTTAAATAACGGATTGAATAAGAGTTACTTTAACTTTAGACTATTCGACGAATAAAGTTACCTTTCTTATTCGTCGAGTGTTTCAACTTCAGCTTCGAACAAATTTTTCAGCTTTAACTTTAACTTCCTTCGACATCCAATAGAGTTGAAGTTGAAGCTGAAGTTGAAAAGTATAATCGACAATAAAGTTGAAATGCTCAACGAATATAAAAATTAATTTTATTCGTCGAATAAAAAAGTAACTTTCGAATAAAGTTCACCGGGGTTAACTTTATCGGCACATGACGAATAATTTTTTTTAACTTTCATTCGTTATTCTAGAGTTTTTATTTGAATAAAAATTTTGCCTGTCTCTGGTCTCACACCTGCTATTTCATACGTATCCACTTACAAGAAGAGTATTTTAGGTGTCCGCCTCCGATCATTTTGATTTTTGGTTATGTTATAGAGGACGGAAAAATAAGAAATACGTGTTTTTTTATTTTTCCCCGTTTTCATATTTGGGGGGTGAAAACTGCGTTCAAAGTTAGGGTTGAAAAATCATTTTTGTGGAATATCTCGAGAACTATTAGCGATAGGGGAATAGTGTCAATGGACGAATTTTGTGTCTTTGAATGCGAAATATGACTGACTCACCAGATTTTCAAAAATCCACAAAAATGATTTCTCAACCCTAACTTTGAACGCAGTTTTCACTCCCCAAATATGAAAACGGGGAAAAATAAAAAAACACGTATTTCTTATTTTTCGGTCCTCTATAACATATCCAAAAATCAAAATGATCGGAGGCGGACACCTAAAATACTCTCCTTGTTAGCAGAGCTACCCGTGCACCAAAAATTAAAAGAAACACTTGTCGAAATTTCCTGTCGCGGGCCACGAAAATGTCTCGCATGGAACAGCCATTATGGCCCAAGCGACGTACGGGCCGCATCGCAAGAACGAGCCCGCAGAAAAACGGTACACATGCGTCGTAAGTTGTGTACCATCCGACTGTTAAAATGGTCGTTATTTCACGCAGCGTCACGCGGCCAGCAAATTTGAAATTTCTTGCCCGTTCGCCGTGCGACGTGGCATGTCTCGGCTGCAAACTCCTTCTGATCGCACGGTGTACCGCAACCGAGATAAATTACGAGCGAAGGTACCGCGCGACCGATGAACACGTGGTAACATTAATTCCCAACTAAAACGCAGGGCTTTAGCTCAGCCAAGTGTCCCAGGAAGTGGGAATTTCGGTTCTAAATCTTGCTTGAATCGTGAACTTTCATTCTAATACGAAATGCACCGTGCAGTTAACGGTAATCGGGCAATTACCCTCGCTGTTTGAACCGTTCAACTAGCTGCTGCACCTGCCTGACGTAACCAAGGGAAAAATTTGTTTCGCTTTTGCGCACGACCGTACTTCAACTTTGTTGCAATTTTCATTGCTTCAAACACTTTACTCTCCTGTAAATTAAACACGCAATGTCTTCCTGTTGCTACCTTTCGTGTAAGTGTTGCAAAATAAGTACAATGGCCAATCTTCTTCTTTTTTTCACGAATCGAGATATTAGATAAAAGTATATTAAACTTGAAATACTCGAATGTCTTCGTGTTACGCATAGTAAATCTAGATGTAAGGAACTCGAACGACAGTTGTAGCCTTATTTTTACTCCTAGGAAGGTAATTTCCACTTTACAAATGCTTTCTCAAGCATTATTTGCTAAACTTTTGCCAGTGAAAATGCCCTGAATTCACAATTTTCTCAAGTTATAATTTATTTCTTCAAAACGATCTAGTGAAATCAATTGAAACTTGGCAGATATTTTCATCTACCCGTATACTGCACGTGAAAAAAAATTGAAAACATTGGTACTATTTCTTCAACATTTGTTCAGCTGTTTTATCTGTAAAGGTCGTCTCTTTCCATAAGAGTACGTGTAAGATCAGTGAAAATTAAAATCGTTATAACACAGCAATCATTTAGAGAATTCGTTTGAAATTTTTGGAGCACATCGGGAAGATTATAAAGAACAATCTCACAAATTTTCATCAACTTGGTACCATTTCGAAGATAGCTCCAATACACCCTTAATATTCTAACAGAAGGGATAATATTTATGCCTCCTGATATGATTTTTTAAATCGTAGCGCACGACGAGGAGCAATTATATACTACCCCCGATTGACCTGTTTTTAATTTTTCAGGGAAACTTTATGCGCGTCGCTTTTTGCTCTCGTATTTTTGTGTCAGTTTTATTAATTCTAAAATGTAGTTCGAAATCCGCAGTCCCTTGTAAACCTCCATAACCCTCCAGAGCGTGTAGGTTGGCAACTTCATAAAATATTTCGTACTATCGACAGGACATGTTGGATTGTCAATTATTAATCCGATCGTCGAGAGGAAGCACGGGAGTGTATTCGAGTCACATAGATTTTTCTCTAAAGGTGCACTTCACCAGGGGTTTCCCGTGCAGACGTGCGTCAAAGGGGGAAATAGTTGGAAATTCCAGCGGCACGAACCGTGGAATGCTAGAGTTTGCACAAACGCCGGCTGATCATGAAATAACCTCGCTCTTTTTGGTTGACTGGCCGGGAGCGAGCCGACGAGACACCATTTAGAAATTAGTCGTCTGCCTCGCGTCGCGAAAATCGTTCCTCCGGATGAAAGCGCCTGTTCCAGGGTATTTGTGGTGACTGGTCTACTAGAAGCCCTACACATGTAAACACCGAACTGCATCGAAGGGATGGAAAACGAGCAATTGAAAATGGAGAGATAACAGATCATTTATTATAGGAGAACGTTGGTTTTTAGGGAATTCAATTGCAATGCACTTCGGCGATACGTAATGGTGAATTTTAGGAGATTGAAAGGAATATTTTGTTGGAATGATGTTTGATGATATTTTTGGCTTTATAAAGCAATAGAATATGGCGTTTTTTCTAATTTTTTTTGTTGTGTATAATATCTGTGAAAATTTCCACGATTTTCGTGAGGTATACTACAAATGCCATAAAACTTTAAACTTGATAAAATTTTACTAGTGAACAATCTTAAATTTACCCTGTCATCGATAGAATAAATGATAATACGAGCAGATACTAATTCCAGTCTTGACTTAAGCGGATATTCTACTGTGACATGCAACTTTTTTTTTTAACTATTTTCAGGATTTTTTTTTATGGACTTAATGAAAGATTTTTATGCTGAACTTTTTACTGTATATTTATTATATCTTATTCAATGCAATGTTAATACTTCTCTTCATTTAACCCTTCGTGATCGCACGGGGTGTATCGCACCCCAGGATAAGTCTTTGCCAATATTTCTGTAAATTTTTAGACCTTAATAATAAAGTTAAAAACTTTGGTGAATTTTAACGACAAAAAAATCACTTCATTCATAACTATTTTTTCAAGTACCAATTTCAACAAATATCTAAACTTATTTCATAATTTCATACAACATATAAAAATTACAGTTCCAGAAAAAGATTACTAAAAGCTTCAAAAATACGAAGACGTTAAGTAAAAAATGACGTTGGGGGTGTAGTGACCAGTTTATGATTATAAAAAAGTGTGAGCACGAGGGGTAAAAAAATAATAAAAAATCACAAAGCACACTTATCTCAGCAAGCGAGACTAGAATATTTAAGCAGAATTTGGATTTGCAGAAATTCTGCTAATGCCATATAATTCCTCCTAAAAAAAAAACATGCAACTTTCTCGTTTATTATGCTTTTGAGTTCTTCGATTATTTAAGTAGTTTTTCCAATTCCTAACGTTGAACGGTAATTTCACCGGCCGAAGATAAATTTCCGCCGCTAAAAAAATATGCGTGTAATACTTTTAGGTACTCCACCTGTACGCCGGGTTTTATCAAGATCGGCGTGTAACAATTGGGCGGTGTTCCCGTTTACTTCAAGTTCCATACAAACCGTGTCTGTTTGGATTTCACGTACACTTGAGATTATCCAGGTTCCGCCGTGTTATCATATATCACCGAAACGAACAATACACATCCGTCGTGCATCGATTTCCCCCCCGTGGCGCGGAATTGTGCAACAGACGAACACCAAAGTTGGAGCATAGGCAAATCGTTAGAAAATAGTGTCAGCCCTTAACGGGGGTGTCGATAGCGAGCAATGCTGCCGGCTGGGCGAAGTTACTCGACCGGAGCTCGATAGTCCGCAACTGCGAAACCTATTAGACCGAATGGCATGACTTCTCCGTGGGTACGGGTTCGCGTGGTCGTTTCAAAGTTCACGCGACGAGTAGCACAGTTATCAATGGCAACCGAGAGGCGGCCGCGTTATGAACTTATCGCGTAGACAGTCGCGAACAACTTCGCCATTAAATTTCTGCCGTCTAACAGACTCGCTTTCTCTTTCCGTTCCCACGTTTCCCCATTTTCGAGTCATTCACTGGCTATTCGTAGCTGTCTTCTCACTCGTCTTCTGCCAATTTCCGTGTTAAATCTGAGAACAGATAGCATTTCTACAGAATATTGTTGAAGTTCAACAGATCTTCGTATCGGTGGCTGTTGGAAACATTGCTTGTTGTTCTGTGGACCATTCCACGTGAAACTGGTCACTTCTGGCAGTACATGTCAGGGATGATTTTCATGCTATTGGAATATGATGTAATTTAGGTGCGATTAGGGTGGGTGTAAGTCACCATTTTGCTGGTTTTAAATTTATTTGTGTCCATTTTCACGGAATAAGTTGTATGAATGAAGTTTCGTTTGCGAAATTATCAGTCACAGGTTTTATCAGTCAGTAGGTTTTTTAGAAGCCTAAAAAGTCCAGATTGGCTATTTAAAATTGATTTCAGAACAATCCTGTCCTCCTTACAAGGAGAGTATTTTAGGTGTCCGCCTCCCATCATTTTGATTTTTGAATATGTTATAGAGGACCGAAAAATAAGAAATACGTGTTTTTTTGAGTCAGAAAAATCAACTATATTCGGCATATTGCATTCACCACCTTCAATTTCGAAAATCTGACTTTAAATTCGGAACAGGCGGCCAAAAAAGCCCACAGATACTGATCTTCGAAAAGTGCTGTATAATTCTCTAAATAAAAAAAAATCAGCAACGAAATTCAAAATTTCGACCGGACAGATCGGTAGAGAATTTAATTGCGCAGAATTAAAAAAAAAATTGTCAAGTTTTCTGAAAAATTACGACCTGTAGGGTGATTTGAACAAAAATGTCATTATCACTGTGCGGTGTGCGACCAATCAAAGTGAAGCTGTCGACGCTGCAGCGAGGATAGCCGGCGGGCTATTTTTCCGAGCCGCGGCGACAGCTGCAGCCAATCAGGGCGCAGGGTTTTCGCGCGGTATTTATTTGATATTCGAGATAGGTTAAAAAAAGTGTCAGCAGTATCCGTCATAATGCTCAGCGCTACAAAATCACGTTTTGTAGAAAGAGGTTGTGACGAACACCTTGCTTTTTCCTACGCGCTACCCCATGTTTTGCTCAGACACTAGGTTCATGGCATCGAGAATGATAAAACGCCAAGACCATCATGAGAAAAGCAGATACCAATTTTCTTTTCCTCACGTTCGCTTCATAATACGACACAAGCAGTCCCTTTTGCATGTTCATTGCGAATGTAAATAAATCGGCTAGCAGACAGATTGAGCGTATTTGTCTTCTGCTGGCTGCAACAACCGCCGCCTGTGTGTGATTGGGAAACAGCCGGCCGCAGCGGCACGGGCAGCCGCGAGCGACGGCCGCAGCAGCTAGTGTGATACGCGCATTAGTCGTCCCTCGCTCGCCCTCGACTCTCTGTCCAGACATTCCCGCAGTTTTCCATAGACCATTTTTTACTACCTCCACTACGTTTCACATTGCACCACCCCAATTTAATTAATTTCCATAGACACTATCTCCTATCGAGTCACTTTAGACTTTTGTTAGCAATTGGCAGCTCCCAAGGTTTCGTACAACTGAAACTCTTTGGCGATCACAGTTAGGGATGGAGTGCAAAATCACTAACAGTGATTTATCACAGTGATCGCAGAATCACGATCACAGTCGTGAGTAAAGTTAAATCACGACCGTGATCGTGATTCTTTTAACTTGAGCGAATTGTTCACTGGCATCGTAATTCTTGATCTTGAGTGAATTATTTTTTATAAAATACTTAAATATAGTTTGTGTTGCAGACAAAGCGTGCTAATTCAGCGAATATATACCTAGTATTTACATTCATAAATAGTCAATGCGTGCACGCACTGATTGGCTAAGGTCTTCACATATACATTACACTTTTTAACTAAACTGAAGAGATATTCGTTAATTTAAATAGATCAAGAACGATTACATTGGTTCGATATATACAACTGAAATTCTATAAACACAGTGAGGACTTGAGAATGTTTCAAGAGAAATTAGAAATTGGGGTTATGTGGCGCGTGCAAAGAGCAGTTATGCTTTCCACCAATCAGATCACGAAAATCGTGAGTCACTGTTCTGCCTGCACCAATCAGAAGCGATCACGAAAATCACGGATCACTGTGAAAAATCACCGTGATTGGGAAGGAATGTGATCGAATCACCAGTGATTCACAAATCACGGTTCTAGCCAACACTAATCACAGTCTCAAAGTCTCCAACATGTAACAGAGTTCGAAAAGAAGTCTCGAATCCCTAAGAAAGCCACAAACCAACAACCCTGTTTGTGTAAATATTATCTACACGAGTTCAGTTACAAACACCATATCACTTCGATATCTTGAGTCAAAGGTATCTTTAACATCCTTACTTTAAAGTAGAAACAAGTCAGCGTATACATAGAATCGAAATCGATCAAAGCATTCCCCTCTGCCTTCACAGACCAACCAAATTCAAAGCCCCCCAACGTTTCGAAACTAATTATGAGAGAGCTTAGCCCATGGCCCTTTCTTGCAACCAGTGGCTGTAGCCTCTTCCCTACAAAACAGCGTTGAGTCGCTACACTAAGGACCTGGGGATCGATAAGAAAAACTCCACTGAACTGGCCAACAGCCGGGGAAACTTGGTGTCCACTTTTCGGCTTCGCCGTTACTTTAGTAAGAAATTGGAATTGCCAAAGTTGCTGTGATTGAAGTTTCTTACACACCTAGAATGCCAAATTGAAAGAGACAGTCGACTGTACGGTGTATTCCTACTAATTACTGTATTTGTTCTTGAGATATTGTTGCATTTCTAATCACTTGTCTTCTCTTCTCTTTTCAGGTATGTGCGTCCTCCGTGTAACTACCTGTACGTCACTTACCACTTCGTCGTAAAAAGGTACGATTAATTAATTCTAGCGATTGGTAAGTATATCTTTCGTATTACCCAGCAACGACGTTCCATCCCCTTTTAATCAATTATTAATGTGCCATTTAGACGAATTACTCGATATCGGATTATCGGTTCGGAAAGGTGATTGAATTCCGCGAACGGGTGTAGAATCGCGAAATAACATAGTAACGAGGTTCGTAAAGAATTTCATTTCCGTGCAAGTAGAATTTAACAGTACACTATTCGGTAAGAGTAAATGTTGGTACGGAACCATATTACTTCTGGTGTAGCTTCTAATCTGCTTAAGTTTGCCGTTACGCTAACGCGTAACTTTGCCGACAAATATGCACAATGTTGGTGGGGCACGCCCTCTCATTCGTAATCACGAGTCACGCAGTTTAGCCCCGTTTACTTTTCCTGTCTACCCCCCCGTGTTCCTTGCTTTATTTCTTCCGAGTGAAGCAGTTTTTCTTGCAGAGCGCATAAATTGGCCCTTTTCAGAATCAATGAACTAAACTTTACACGATTTTCCATGAAACTCCACGGAGATTCTACCAGTGTATTTGCCTTCAACTTCAACTTCGGTGCAATTTACAGAGACTACATCAAAGGATGTCTGTTAGAAAAGGGATTTCATCGTTCCTACGCTACGATTTGGTCACTGTCAAATGAAGGTACTTACTTCTTCCAGAGACACATCGAAATTGTTATAAAATTGCTATTTTCTTGAGGGTTGGGTAAAAAAGATTAAATAACATATTTATTTATTTGAGTATTTATTTTCTCGAGGGCAAAGAATGGACTTGGTTTACAAAAACACTACCTAAACTCTCAAAGGGGTGCCCTCTCGTATGGGATATTCCATGCGAACTCGGACAGATTTCGGAGTAAGTTTTCGTAGATTGCTGAAATGTGAATATGTTTGAAGTTAATAAGTGCTAACTTTTTTCAATACATTATAGCTATGGAAGTAGTAAATGGATGGAGATGAGCTTTACAGTGATTATAGAGAAGACATTGAAGTTTTATGAAAAAATTATTTCAGTTTAAAAAACAAAATTTTGAACCATTTTTGTTCAATTATTTTAAACAAATGCAGGTTTTTAACATCGGGCGCGATTTTAAAAATCTGAAAAAAGGAGAATATAGTTCTATCCTTCCCCTTGATGGACAAATTTACAGAAATATAGACATTTTAAAATTGGCCCCGTAAAAATTTCCGAAAGTTACTCGCAGCGGCCAAGCGGCTGTACCTGATATTCTTATACAGGTTTCTCGAAAATGGTAAGTATTTGAAAAAAACTCAAGGAGGAAAACTCTTACTGTTTTTTATATCCAACATAATACTTTTGTTTTTTAAACTGAAATAATCTTTTCATAAAACTTCAATGTCTTCTCTATAATCACCGTAAAGCTCATCACCATCCGTTTACTACTTCCATAGCTATAATGTATTGAAAAAAGTTAGCACTTATTAACTTCAAACAGCTGTAAAATCGACATTTTTCAAAATTTTGAAAAATCCTTTGAGGTACGTTTAAATATCACTAAAGACTACAACGTATTCAAATTTCAGCAATCTACGAAAACTTACTCCGAAATCAATCCGAGTTCGCATGGAATGTCCCGTATACTTTATATTTCTTAGCTATTAAACCTACTTAATACTTAATTTCCTGTTGTACTTTGCCTAACTTACATTTGCTTTTCCTTTTCCTACGCTCTGATTTTTTTTCTGTGCTTCCCAACAATCTTACAACTTTTTTACTAAATCTGCCCTCTAATACTCCTTCTAGAAGTTCTAGAGTACATTCTTCTGTCGTGAAGTAAAGAAATTTTCAAATTGAATTTTCTCTGAGCTTCCAAAAGTGACAATGGCCCAGCATTAAGTATTTCCGCGTGTATTTGGCTATTAACTTACTTCAGTTTATAAAGCTGAGTTTTCCCTTCGCCGTGTCAGGGAGTGGGTTAGAATTCATTAGCATCTTAAGGTGGTTTCTGCAGAAAATGTGGTGACGGCAGTGTTGACTAGAGGCGGCTGCTGGAACAATACCGTTCGAGAACCTTTTGCCCAAAGAAACAGCCTCTGAAGGTGGGACCTTAATTTACACTTTTCACTACTATCATCGCGTATTTCATTGCGAAACTTGTCCACCGACAGCGAAATAGGTTGAAAAAGCCCCCCTCCCCGCTGTTATCAGGCGGCCTTCCCAAGAGTGGTCATTAAAGCAGAATTTAAACTTGAAAGGCCGAAACTTTCGCTTGCAGCTTATCATAGGGAAAACAGCTTCTTGCCTTTTCACGTTAACTTTTATTATGTCATAACCACGCTTGGATATACCGTTCCCGTATTACGACAGTGTAATTACAACCGCCAGGAACTGGTACCTTTGCTCGCATTGCCTGGGAGAGTAACACTTTGACGACAGTACATTTTGGATTCATGCTCATTACCGATCTGTATTCTTGAAACTCGAGAGAAATATTCTTATAATGTATGTATAAATAATGTAGGTACCCCAGATATTACTGTAATAACTATTAATACCAATTAAATTCTAAGTAAAAGGAATTATTCCGTACTAATTTCTTCTGTCCCTTAAAATTCATAGTACCATTGAGCCTAATGAATATAGTATAAGCAATTGCTGCTTCTTAATATTTTACTAGGCATTACTTAAATTCATGTGAATAAAAACACAAGCGTTTGCTTTATCTTGTAGAAATTCGTAAACTGCCTAGGAATTGCTTAAAGGAATTGCTTCTCCTTAATTTTTTGAGGAATTGCTTAAAGGAATTGCTTCTCCTTAATTCTTTGAGGAATTGCTTAAAGGAATTGCTTCTCCTTCATTTTTTGAGGAATTGCTTAAAGGAATTGCTTCTCCTTAATTCTTTGAGGAATTGCTTAAAGGAATTGCTTCTCCTTAATTTTTTGAGGAATTGCTTAAAGGAATTGCTTCTCCTTAATTCTTTGAGGAATTGCTTAAAGGAATTGCTTCTCCTTCATTTTTTGAGGAATTGCTTAAAGGAATTGCTTCTCCTTAATTCTTTGAGGAATTGCTTAAAGGAATTGCTTCTCCTTAATTTTTTGAGGAATTGTTTAAAGGAATTGCTTCTCCTTAATTTGTTGAGGAATTGCTTACAATCGAATGAATAAATGAAGCAATTGCTTTTGCTAAATAAGCAATTCCTTAAGAATTTTTAAGACTGCTGAACCCTATGCTAACATTTGCTTAAAGGACCAATTACTTCACCAGTACCTATGTATTAGAGAGAAAGCGTATGCATAAATGGTACAAGAAGCTCTTTAAACGATACTTTGCAAATTCGAAACTGAGTTATTAAGGTATTAGTGTTAAGCGTGTGTATGTTTATGTGTTATGATAAAATTGTTTCTTATATCAAATTCTGTACAACGATAGAGCGTAATACTACCGCGCAACTGGAACAGGTAAATTAACTTTTCTTCGGTCCCAGCCGTCCGACACGCAACTTTTAATCCTCCTCAACATGAAGCAAAATGGATGGAAGTCTTTTTAAGAACACGAGATTAAAGTTTAACTAGGTTTGCTTATCGAGTCGTTCTTACTTACTCTTACTTTGCCATCTGCAGCTTGCCATGCCTTCTTTTCCGCCTCTGAGATTAAAACCACTCGTTTTGTTCCAACTGCCATGCTTCTCTTTGCTAGTTCTTGTAGATGTTGCAAGCATTTACTCAAACTTTCTACTGTCGGCGAAACTGTCTCCCAGGCGTTTTCTTCGAGTGTTTCATTACATTCACGCGCTACAGAAACGCAGGTACCTACCTTTAGTGATTACATGCTGGTAAAATAATTCATACCACCTGAAAGCATTTCAATTTTGAAATTCGACGTAGATATATAGAACATTTTGTGCAGAAGATTGAATAAAAGTTGAGCCAGGAAGAAATAGTCATTTTCTTATCTCACCTCCGTTACGATTGATCTGTGAATCTTCGTTGGACATATTTTATCTACTTTTCTGAGCATTTTGCGTGCATAAATTGTTCGACCCCCTTTGGCATTTTTAAGCTTGAAATTGCAGGCAAGTTTCCTATGAATATTCTCGAAAGAGTATCTACTCCTGTAAAAAAAAAATAATAAATGTGTGGCAGTTGTTTTTAATATTTAAAGGGTGTTTCGCTAGCCTGAGTTGTGTTCGAAAAGAGATCACCAAGAAAAGGGTCATCTTCCTGAGACTTGAGCGAGCTACAAAAATTCAGGTAGAGCCAATTTCTGCCGCATATTTATGAGCTTATTTCGCAATTGCGTTGTTGCGCACCCCCTGAGACAGCCATTGCTATATGCGATATGCACATACAGCGAGGCACATTAATATCTAATCTGTAATGGCGGTGGGTAGAGAGAATCGTGCAACATTTATAGATGGTGCAACAATATTATTTATAACTGCACTTGGAAGCTTCTGGTTACAGTCGAGAAGTTCTTCTCTGCAAACATTGCTTTTACGTAACCATTCCATTAAACAGGATTATCTGCTACGGAAATATTTAAGAAAAGCTACTTTGTCTTCCTGAAGTTTTAGAATCGCAGACACGTAAAACGAAATTGAATTCCATACTCTCGAGCAGAATTGGGCACAGTTTGATTTGAATGGAGATAATGGGTAATGGATAAGAATAGCGAGTACGGTTTTAGCCGCTGCATATGAATAAGACATTACCCAATTAGAATTTATTCAGATAGCATATAATGGCTATTTAATCATTGATTCGTTAGCTGCATTAACTGTGATCACCATCTTCTGTTATTTGCGGAAATAGTAATCGGTCAGGGAAGTCCAAAGCAGCGAAGAGCCATGCACTTTCACAGCATTACGTAGATAATTTTGGAATAGTTATCTGAATAAATTATTCGAATAATATGTTAGAATAAACTGCTAGAAAGCACTGGTAATTATAATCCACGTGAAATAAAATCGACTAAAGAGAATTCATTTGGATAATTATCTTAAGTAAGCATTTATTGAAAATAATTTGAATAATGCCGAACTCTGCTTTCGAGCACATAGTACGTCCTTCATTAGGTATATTAATGTGTAATGTATTCTATTAAGCATCCAACCTTTCTGCTTCGCACGAATGGCTGCAGCGATTAATTAATGGTCACCCTTTGCAGTCATTAATTAATGACAAACGATCAAAGTGCCATATAGAAGGGCCACGAAAGAGAAGAGGCGAACGATCCCCGACAGAAGTGCAGACTGTGTATCTTGGCGCTTGTTCGGTGCTTAATTAAACGGGAGTTGACTCATTACCGTCAGAGAGATTAAGCTAGGCGAGAACGAAAGGGACGAGGCACAGACTTGACTTACCTACGCTCCTCGGCGATAAGACTATCGCCATGCACCATTTGTAGTTTATTAAGGGGATAAATCTGGTTGCGAAGCTTTCGTCACCACTTCTGTTCTTGATGAACGGCTAATTTCATGATGCAAATAGTAATTGCTCTGTGAAATCCTTTTAAAAATAGACCCCAGAAACTGAATATTTTTCTTGGCTTTTTTTTGACCAAGCACTACTACGTTCCCGGGTCTTTTTCGACCCGATCGTACTTTCATTCTTTGGGCGACTCATCTAACTTTGGGAGAAGTATAAGCAGTTGTTTCTTGTTCTTTGGCATTAGGTATGTTAAGTGCATAGCTGAACTGAACTGGCTAATGTTAACACTATTTCTTTCTTAAATATCTCATTATGATAAAACAATTAATATGAATTCTATGTTCTTACAGTAATAAATAAATCTTATCAGTGAATGTCATATTGTACATTAAATAATGTAATAAGACCTAAGGAAGTTGCGAAAAATTTAAAAATAATAAGAAGATACTATATTCTATAGTTACTTGTATTTGTTAAAAAGCCGGACCACACGCGAGGTCTAACCTAAGCAATTCTACTGAGAAGCTTGATTGTTTAAACACTCTTATCATCATATATAGTCAGATTATCTATTCACACTTATTGTTATTCTACTGAAAGTACGGGCTAACCAATGTCAGTGAAGTGAATGTTTTATTATTCGAAATATCCTTTATGTAAATAATTGTGCCTCGTTAGCCCTTTGGGTGCTAGCAACTTGATCGCTCATCGCATGCCACACGCGGATTTCCCCTAGTCTCATCCTTTAATCATAGTCGCTGAACGCTTATGGGCGTCTCCCGCACACATTGCATGCGCTAAGCGAACGCATATATGCTCCCATAATACCCAAAGGGTTAATTCGGATAATAGAACCTCCACTGTGTTTCCAAACGCTCGAATGTAAACAATTCAGCCGTGATTATAACCAGAGCACCTGGTAATCTCGTAAAAAAGGAAGTTGTGGGTAATATCACTAATGTCGAGCAACATATACCAAAGGGAATAGAAGATTAATCGCACTCGGCAAACATTTGGAGGCTGCATCTACAAGCACCGAGACTTCATTAGGAATATTGCTTTCTTCGTTCGTCCCTTTGGTGCGCAAACGAAAAACTGAAATGGAGAGTCAGAGCGACTCCGAGGAACTATTAAATCGAAAGCGGGGAAGTTTTTCCAGCCCAAGCTTTTCTCAAATTTATGTATCGTGGCAGAAACTGGACCAAGTTTTAATCGCTCGAGGATAGGTACTTTGAAAGATTGAGAGTCTTCCTCTTGCTCGTAGATTCTGAGAACTATTAATTCCTGCGCTATTAATAACGCTTTAATAGCGACTACAGGCCGAGTCCGAAATTGCTTGCCATCCTTAGATTTTAGGGATTAAAATTAGTGTCAGTATTGTAACCACATTAGGGAAGACCGGGGCTAGTTGATACAGACGAATTATCTCGACACCGAACATATGTAACTCTATTTAAGCGAGATATGTGAAGTTTGTTGTTCAATTCCTTACTACGATTCAGCGTACGTCTGTGTACCTCGACGTTAACAATCGTTTTTTTAAACTGTTTTCGTTTATATGGAGAAACAGTAAATAGTATTGATACATCCAAATTGATCGTCCAAATAACATTTTTTCATTCAGTTTTTATGCATTTTCTCAAGTTTTCGGTTACTATATATTAAAGAGGAAAGACCAAAGTATATTTTGGCTTATTTGTTATTAAGTAATTAATGCAAATAAAAAACGAAAAAAAATTAAAAGAGAATAACGTATCAACTAGCCCCGCAGTGGGGTAAATTGATACCTTTTGCCTTCGTCCATATAACATTTTTTCATTCATTTTATATATATTTTCTCAAGTTTTCGCTTACTATATATTAAAGAGGAAAGACCAAAGTATATTTTGGCATATTTGTTATTAAGTAATTAATGCAAATAAAAAATTTAAAAAATTGAAAACAGAATAACGTACCAACTAGCCCCGGTCTCCCCTACGGACGGCCGAGGGGTGAATAAAATGGGATCAAAGAAAAGATTGGAGGTATCGTTATGATGTTTGAGGCTGAAGAGAACGAAGAAGTTGATTGGGAAACTATGAAAGGGAGAAGGCAATGCTAATTATACAAGGTAATTTTCTCTGTGTGAAAACAGAAAAAAGTGACACACTGACAATATTGTACTGCTTAGCGAGTTCTCTCTTACCTTGACCATATTTCTTTCAGAATGCACCAACTTATCATCAAGATGGAAATGCATTGTTTCTCAAATGAGGCCTTTTCTTCTGCAGAAAAGGCTCCTTTCAAGCACTTTTAAAATGTAACTTTAAAATATCATAAGGAACAAAGCATTCTACGTTTTCATGAATGTCGTTCATAAAATACATGTTGCATCATGCTATTTAACATTTGCATCCATCCCTAAGTGTAGGTAGCACTTTAAATCGAGTATAAACCGGGGTTGATTTGTTTTCCAAGTAAACGCTTAAAGCAGTGTTTCCCAATCTTTTTTGAGTCGCGATCCCTTTCTATAATATTCAAATAACCTGCGACTCCCCCATATAAGGCAAGGTAAATATTTCCTTCCTTTCATTTATGAGAAATGAGTGTCACATCGTTAAAAATGGCAGTGCAACCATATTAAAATAAATAAGTGATAAAAATCGCTAACTAAAAATAACCGTGGCGACCCCTCAGAAATCACTTGGCGACCCACAGATTGGGAATCACAGGGTTAAATACTCTGGAGCAATGCTTTTTATGCTTTCTAAAAAAGATTCACGTGAAATCACGTGAAAAGCAAGCACAGTGTGCAACTCCCTCGGCGCGAATCAGCTTCTACAAACGTGTTAAGTATTTTGATTTTAAATGTGATTTATAAATTGACGAGTTAGGTCTAGCAGTCGCTACTCTTCGTTTTTCAAGGCAAGAGATGAATCCGATTTCGTAGCAGTGTAGCAATCAGCAATGTGTGTACAGAAACTTACAATTAGACTATAATTTAATTGACGAAGACCAGTTACATCTCGGTTCTCGTTGAAATTAGGGGTCTAGTTAGAGTTGAATACAGATTCTGTGCAGTTTCGATTTCAATCTATTTGGACTGTCGAGTTTCCCTTCAAGTTAGATACCTTCGAAACGTGGCATTCCACATCCGTTGAATTACACAGAAATGGAAACAATTCAGCATCAATAATTTACCATTCACGTATCATGAATACATTACTACTTAAGTAGGATTATTACTGCAGTTTATTCGACATTCTGGGTATAATAACGAGAAGCAGTGCACCACTCAAATTCATGCTACAATTTAATAACGACTTTCTCGTACTTGCGAAATTAATCCATGGATTTTGTTATCACTTTGACAACGCAATTTGACATGTATATTTTCATGCTACACTTACAACACGTGAAACCAAATTAAGAATAAAAGTCATAACTAAAAGTACTTTTAATTGCCATTAATTGGGAAACCAATTTTAAAAAAAATTCTCAAGCATTCTCTGAAATTTAATTCAAATAAATGAACGAGTGAATGCATTTCAAATTGTCTGAAAATACGAGATATGAAAATAAAATTCAGGATGTTTGAATTCATTTCCAAAGAAGTACCGAAAAATGGTGAAATTAATACCATGTGAAACACACTCCATGAAATTAATTTCTCATTGCAAATCTCTATTGATAACCGTAATTGAATCAATATAACTACTTACAATGAAACAATTTCTACCGAATTTTATAAACAGAAAATTGCAAGCATGCCATGCATTTGTGAATTTTTGTACATTTTTGCGAGGGTCGAGGAACCTTCTGTAGTTCCTGTGTAAACACATTTTTATCGGAAGTGTTAAAACTTTTATTAAAGAAGGCACTATTCTCGTATAATGGTAATAACGGAACACATTTTTACAACGTCAATTTTCAATCTTCTTCTTTTATTGTCCGCACACGAAAGCTTCTTGGCGGAGACGAAAGACGTGCTTGCGAGTCTTCAGAGTCCGTATTACATGGCGCCAGTCCTGTATTTTTATACTGAAAGCTCCCGTATACGTATCCACACATTGGACAGATCATGCGGACTTTCTTCGCACGCTTCATCATCAACGGTACAAAACAAAGTGGCCAACATCTATTATGAACCACAATACTTTCAAGGGAACAGTTTCTACGACGGCGAAAATAATTTATTCGCTTCTATTAGACTTGAGAGAATCACAAAATATGTACCAACAAAGGAACACCCCAGGATAGAATTTTTTTTTCATTGAAACTAACACAAATTAGGCAGGGGTGGGGGCATGAAAGCACATTAGATACGATTTTTTTTAGTTTCGTAATTACTTCTAAATTATATGCCGAATTAAAGAAATTACTCAATTTTAAATATAGAATTGTATCGCCAGAGAGATCTTTCGTTTTCAACAATTTTCTAGAAATTCCCATCCCTGTTTCCTCTTTTATTGAAATTAAACAAATTATAAAAGTTATTAAGCTGGAGGCTGCCAGATACTTTAATGCAACGTTTAATTGTAATTTAATATTCGTCTTTAATTTAATAGAAATTCGATAGAAGCCCGTTACTGTATTACGCTTTTGATGGGACCACGAGTAAGTTGAATAAGTCGTGGTTCAAGCTACGTGGTTGCTCATTAATCTTTTACGCTGACGCGGCAGGCTGAACGAACAAACAGGGAGCGTGAAATTAATTGTTGGTTAGCTGCGTGTCAGCCAAAATCTGTCAGCTCTAAATTCCGAAGGACTAGATTGGTCGCTGATGCGTATGAACGAAAAAAGAAATAACCATAACTCGTTAACTGCCACGACCCTGAGCCGGTGAAAGGACTATTTTCAAACGCGCAGATATTTCTTTTAAAATTTGCAGATCGCGTTATAGACTCCCACGGGCGAGACAATATTTATCGTGACAAAAAATAGGGATTACTACGACAGAAGTCCGTTCTCGACGGAAGAATATTTCTAAAATATACACTGTCGATATTTTCACGTTAATTTAGGTAGGAATAGAATCATTTATCTTTCCTTTATACTAGTTTATATTATGGATTTAAATATAACTTTCAGAAGAACCTATTTTATTCCTACAATCATGTTATATTTGTTCTATTGTAGAAGCACTTATATAAAAAATTATCCATAGTTGATTTCAAGTAACATTAAATTAAAGAATTACCACTTATTACCTATAAAGTATTTTTTAGGGGTTAAGTTAGGATTCCACCTAAAAGCTAAGCTAAGCTATGCTATGCTATGCTATGCTTGGCTGTGTTATAAAACATAAAAAGTATTTATGCAAATTTTCTAAAACATTGCATAGCATAGCACAGCTTAGCTTAGCTTTCAGGTGGATTCCCAGCTGTAACTATGTTTATGTGCGTAGAAGCGAACCCACGTTCCTTTGGTGGAAATGAAATACAAAAGAAATAATTGATTTTCGAATTTCGAAGTCAGAGAGGAATATTTGCCAAATGTTAACCTACCCTAAAAGGCACAGGGCTCCAATATGGGAGGTTGTCAATTTATCCCCTCGGGCGTGAAGTGTCGGTACTGCTTCGTTTTGACATCGAGGGCAGACCTTTTTTTCGTTGTGTGATTTCCACGTGTCCACTGCGGGGAATAACAAATGGTTTAATAGCGTCCTGCCCGATGCACAAAGTTAATAGTGTCGGGAACGTACCGCGAGTGGCGTACACTTTTCTCGGTTCGCTTTTCCCCGTATTGCAGCTTGTTCTGACAGAGCACTTGGAAGTTATTTGTTTGGACGCTGTTGTCGACTCTTTCTCCTCCTAATGTTTCACGAATTCAATTTGTTTTTGGTTATCGAACTAAATATCAAGCATTTCCTTTGTACCCATAGAAGCTTCGTTTATACACATTTACGGTACGTTGTTCGCGAATTTTTTAATTTGAAAATATTATTGTGGCACTGCAGACGTATTCCATTTAAACTTTACGTACTCTGAGCTTCAGAATCAGAAGAAAATTCGTGGAGTACAGAATGATAAAGATTGAGGCATATGTGCGATAAATAACTAAATAAATCTTTTGCAAAAATATACAGTATGCAAACAATAGCATTTTTATTCAATATCAAAATAACAATTCTTCATTAATACTTCACGATCATAAACTCAATATCTAAACCCTTGCAGCTGATTATCCTAAATTACGATCATATAATAAAAGAAAAGACGAATTCTCCATAGATTCTAAGAGCCAATTCCACTTACGACCAAATCGACCAAATCCTTACGACGGGACGCAACGTCAAGAATTTCAAAGTCGATTTTCTCGAAAACGAAGCGCAATATCAAATAATTTTATTCCTTTTTCTCAACTTATTTACTTGTTATAAGTAAAAAAGAAGCAGTAACTTTTTTTGATATCGCGCTTTATTTTCGAGAAAATCGACTTTGAAATTCTTGACGTTGCATCTAGCCGCGCATAGGAAAGCCTACCTTTAATGAAAATCGTTGCGGGGATTTGGGCGCAAGTGGAATTCGCCCTGAATAACTTAAAAAGTATATTGAACAAAATTGATTTAAAATCCCAATCACTAAACACCTATGCCTGCACGGCTGGAATTTGTGCTGGTTGCAAATGGATTCCATTGATAATTTGGATCTCGTAAAAAGGGAAGAGGAATCTCGTACCTGAGGTAAATATTGGCCAGAATGCTTGGGATGAGATTTGCGAATATGCGCGAGGAGCTCGAACGTGTCTTTCCCTTTGTCACTTACTCGTTTGTCGCATACAGGACACCACGTAGCCGCGTACGACTGCGATGGGAATGGAATATAATATAACACACTATCGCATTCAGCTCTAACCTACGCGTGTCCCCCGACGACACGTTCCCTTTCAGTTGAACGTTACAGAGGAATTAAATGACGGAATGCTTTTGGGGAGCAAGTGCATAAAACAACCTGTGTTCCGTTTATCATATTTCCGTACACGTGAGCAGTTTTCCGGTGGCGAGTTTCTTGGGCATGTTCGAGGAAAGTACAGGGAACAGGCTTTCCACGACAGAGTTATATTAACCGAATGAAATTGCGCGCGTGTGAGGCAGACAGACAATTCGATCGAGCATAATTGTCGGTATCTACGCACAAAGGGTGCGGTATTTAAAATAGATTAGATTTTGGAAAGGCATAACCTTCAGGTTGTTGATAATATATAATCGTACTTCATGTACACTGTAATTTAATACCCCACATAATTACCTTTTTTGAAAAAAAAGGTACAAAAAAGAGCGCCAAGTATATAATCCGATCAAAAAGAATCTTATTTAAAAACATTGTCGTAAATTAATATGAATTTATTAATGTGCTATATTTAACTTTACAAAAGTAATGATATACAAAAATTGCGCCAATTATCGCAATGGCTATTTATACAAAGAAAATATGTATTAAATAATATTAAGCAGATATATTTTTATACAAATAAATATTTTAATACGAATAAATATTTTATTCGAAATACTTGGCGTCGAAATATCTCAGCTCATAAGGCACGTAGGAACAAAACGAAGACACTTTTCTGATGTAAATCAAACCCAAGCTATCCATTAAGACCATTCAAAACTTAATCGAATCAGCCGTTATTGAGATTCGGTAATCTCAGGGTTTTTCCAAAAACTGCTCGGCGTAATATAGCCACGGTAGTGTCTCGCGCTGCGCATGTACCTATATATACTTGCCGCGAGACAGTACCGTGTCTCTTGATCTAGAACAGTACTCTGTACCTAACACGGTATCAGATTTTTTAAAATTCTCTTGAAAACTATTTCATTCGCTGCTCACCGTGAATTTCTTTAATTACTGCCCCATTTGTTCGTTGAGTATGAATGTCAAAACTTTCTATTTTACAGTAAGGAAAATTTACAGCAGACCATCCCACGTGTCTCGTATTATTTTATACTAACTTAACCTTCCATTGATCCTTTCGTCATGGCAGTGGCTCTTCGAAAATCGCACATGCTACAAAGGAGTGCAGAACGTTACACGCAGAACGCATCCTCTAAGCTCGCACCCAGTAGATTTTTATCCCTAAATTATTATTAATTATTTATATTAGCATAGCGGCGGAGACTGTAGATACTCTTAGCCCACGAGTTCTGGTGGGTGAATATAAACAGCTTTAGTGGCGGAGGGATTAACTTCTGCCCATTCGTGAACAAAAAACTGAATGCTATGCTTCTAAAAAATGTGAGAAAAACGAAGTAGAGGGCTTGCTTCCTCCACTTCGTGGCTGTTCTCCTAATCCCGACGTTGCCCTCCTTATAAAAAAGGCCCAAATAGAAAGTAGGTAGGGACGGAGCAAGAGGTACACACCGAGGGTTTTGTCACGTTTTAGAAGTTAGTCACCAGGTCACGGAAGTGGTCCTCGAAGGAAGCGATCCTCGAGGTACAAGGGTAGAGGGAAGGTAGGAAAGGAGCTTTTCCTGAATGTGGTAGAAGTTCGGGCCGGAGTCAAAAGTTTCAGAGACAAAGGCTCGCACAAAAGCTTGTCACGGATGGCGAGCATGCCTTGACTCACTTCCGGCGGCGGGGCGTTTGCGCGGCCTCCGTTGCGCTGCCAGTAACACTGGCTCCGGAGTTTGCGGAATTTCCCCGTCTGGATATCGAATCTTAGATAATGTCTCGTATAACCGCATGAAACATCCGTTTCCTCGGTTACATTCGTGCCAGGCTGGCTTCTGTCACGTTGGAGACGTCAGCGGCACCACGACTCGAGGAAATGAAAGGAAGCCTTTTCGCGCGGTGTAACTTCGCGTTTGCGTCGTTTACGCCGAGATTCGGGGATTTCGAAGGTACGCTGCAGAAATTGAAGATGTTTCTCTGGCTGGAACGCGATCTCTGTGGAGTATTTGGATTTTTTTGTGGATTTATATTTGTACGTGGGATGAGCAGTGTTTGTTATATGTCGGGATGATGTAAGTGGTTAAACGATGTTGGAAATTCAGCTGAAGTTTTAGGAGCTATGGACACTCTAGTCCGTTCGAAAACGTACTTAACCCGAGAGTAGGCGCGCCAAATAATTTACGTTAGTAGGCGCACGTCGGTCATTTCGACCGATGGTAATGTAATCAGAAATAACTTAATAAAAGGACTAAAATAATATAAATAATGCATAACATTGTATTTTACTTACTTCAGAATCGTTGTACGTAAATAATTTTCATTTTTTATGATAAAATGATTAATCGTATTATAATATTATGAGTTCTGGAAAATTTATTTTTATACAAACGATGCATTGTAATTGATTTTAAAAATAAAAGGTTATATAAAAATTTGTGCGAATGCAAAATATGAAATTACATTGTCTATTTATGAATTTGAATTTATCACTTGATTTTTAATTTTCAATAATAGCAATTATCTAATATATTTTATATTTATATTTGTTTTCCGTAAATTATACTTATAAATTTATGGTTTCATAAACGTATTAAATATTTATATTTTCTTCAGATTAGAAACTGCATCTTGAGAATAATTTCTGAATCTTTAGCGTGATCGGATTATATAACATAATCGGGATCTTCTGCGGAATCACTGATCTCGTCTTCAATGTTTTCAATCAATAAGAAATCTCGGAAATTAGTACTAGCCATGATTGCCACACAGTACGCGTCGTACGCGACAGACGAAATGAGACTAACGTTAGCAGGCGCGCTATGGTCGAAAAGACCGACGCGTAAAAATGTATGATTTAAAACCTGCACGAGTGCACTAAGTGTCGCTCCGTAACATAAATAAGTCAAGAACTCCTTCAAAGAGGAATAGCTCTACGGAAAAAGTAAACAGTCGAACGCTACGGATCATGTTTTTTCAATTTCTACTTTATAACCATTTCTGATTCGACAGTCCTGTGGACCCAGTTGCCACCAACAAAATACGTTATACATCGCAGAATCACTAAAAATGGACATTCCCTGTTATCCTACCCTTCATATGGAAGTTTAACGTTTCATTAGCGCCCGAAAAGGCCTGGTCCACTTGAAGCGTCACTTTCTGCTCAAAGCGTCAACATATGTTTTCTGAAAATATTCTTAGGTTAACAAGTTATTATTTTTTTTATTATTATTCGTCTACATTACTTGACACATCCAGAGAAGAAAATAATACATAAAGACAAGCGAAGTAAATGGCGAGGCTGCAGTACAATACTGTTATAAGCCTAACCATAACTAAATAACTAACTAAATGACTAAAAACTAACTAACATTAAGAAACTAGAAAGTGATTGTGACGCATAATGTAACCATATGTATCGCCGAGCTTTACATTTAAAATCAGGAAACGAATTTAAACCTCGAATATCAGGTGGGAGGGAATTATAGTAATGAGCCGAAATATAAGTAAAGGATGATTCAAATTTAGATGTAAAGTGTGTCGCTATGGAAAGGAGACTTTGGTGTCGAGTAGAAAGAGAATTAGGCCCATGGTAAGAAAGATTATTGCGAAGAATATTATAGAGATAAGGCGGGACATGAGATGAGAGTATTTTGTGAACGATACAACATAAATGGAAAATCCAGCGCTAAGGCATACGTAACCAAGACGTTTTGACATATAGGTGAGAGATATGATCATACTTCGGAGCACAAAAAGAAAAACGCAAGCAGGAGTTTTGAACTCGCTGGATAAGATGAGAAAGATGATAGGATAAACCTGGACGATAGACTACATCACAATAATCAAACAACGAAATAATCAAAGATCGAGATAATAACAGTTTTTGTGCCGATGAGAGCATACGACAGGCGGGGTAAAGTAGACGTAAACGCGAATAGGCTTGACGACACAGCGAGGAAACATGGTTAGCATATGAAAGCCGAGGATCAAAAATGAGTCTCAAATTGCGAATGGAGTCAGAAGGGTGTAACTGAAGGAATCCGAGTGTGACAGATATTGAGGGGAGTTTTTCCAAACAGCAGGGAGAGCCAAGAACAAGAAGGGTAGATTTAGCAGGGTGAATCCTGAGTCCATGCTGATCCGCCCAATTTATAATTCTTGTAAGGTATAATTCGAGCTGCGTAATTGCAGCGCGGATGTTACAAGGCATAACTGTAGATACGATCTGCATGTCATCAGCATGCATACACGATATGCTGGTCAAAGTTATACGAAGGAGGTTAATGACAAAGACATTAAATAGCAGGGGACCTAAAACCGATCCCTGCGGAACGCCACACTTAACAACACGCGAAGAGGAGAACTTCGGCCCATCCCAGTTTAGCATAACTTGCTGTGTACGTCCCTTAAGATGTGACCGAAACCAAGTAGTAGGTATATCTATCTTTTTCCTCCGCTTCAGTTAACTTTACCGCTCGAAGCCTCTAGGAAAATGGCGCGGCGATGGGGTTAACGGAAATGACGACGCGTGAATGGGAAGTCATAAGTGAATTAGCGGGGACACTGTACATGTGCGATGGGCGAGAGCGCGGAATAGCGCCGTCGGCAGTGGGTCAGAAAATCAGGTCAGGTAGTGGCGGTAAAGGAAGCGGTGAAGGAAGGCATGTGGTAAGGGCCCAGGTACCGTTATCTTCGTCTGGCGTCGTCCACGTTCCGCACCTGGAAGCTCTTTTGTGCGAAGGAACGTGGGTCGCAGGCAAAAAGATAAACCGACGGGCGCTGTGGATAAAGGAGATGCATCGGAATCCGTGCCCGTCGTTTCGGATTTTCCTCCGACGTTCTTTGTACGAGATCCAACGGCACGAAGAGCTTCTCATGAATTTCAATTCGAAGAAAAATGCGCGCAGGACATCGATCGCGTTTTCTCTTTTCAATAACGTCGGGGGACGAAATTGTGCTGCCCTGCCGCGAAACTTCGGTCGGGAAGCTGCGGCTCGATGCTGGGGAAGATGTCGAAATCTTGTTGGGCGATTGGCGTGTTCTTTGGTGCTGCTTCGCACAAACAGCAGGATTTATGTGAGAGCGGAGATATTTTTATAATATTTAGCCTGTTAATCGATGAAGATGAGTTCAGTGGAGGAAGATTCCTTTGTGGTGGGTAGGAAGAGTTGATTCGTGACGAAAATTAAAATATGCCAAAAAAGGTGGCCACTTGCATTCCGACGCATTTTTGGAAAATATGAGAAAAAATTGTCAATTCATGATATGTTTGGAAATTTGTTTGGCATATGTAAATTAGATAAGAAAAACAACACAGTACGAATAGTTACCTTGAATTGTCGATGAAAATGTTCGATTTACGAGCACAGGGAAAACACACAATTTCAATAATTCAATTTCTTGACAAAGACTATATAACTCTGTCCGCTCCAGAGGCTAATTAATAGTGACAACTACTCTTTTAACGTCGATGTGAGTCAGAGTCGAGGTTAAAATACAGTAGGGGTGGCAACCTGCAAGCCTCTCCCCTATAATATACTTTTATTGTTAACTTTCTAAAATTATAAACTTCCGGCAACTTTTCTGAGATACTTCTCAATCCAGACTGTTTCAAAAACTGCAAGCTAATTAACAACAAAAAATCGTCTACTAAAGTCCCAAACGTGCACAGTGGAGTGGAATTCAAACTGAGAACGAGGTCGATAAATTCACTTCGTTAGAAATACATTAATCATGGCGTGCTATGAGGTCCAGGAAACGAAAGGATAGGAAAACAAATTCGTATTCACTGACGGGAACGCACACCCGCGTAATCTCCCATTAACAAATCGGCAAGCTTGTTCCCCGCGCAATTGATGACATGCAAAACACTTGTTACACCTGCCACAGTGTAGGGACGTCGGAAGATGTTCAAACTGCGTGTAGATGCATTTGTGACACGCCGATCTGGTCGTACATCCTCTCGTGCAATTAGATAGTGTTAAACCCGATAATCACGAAGTCCCGACGGTGCTTTATCTATCGCGGCATGGTGGATTCCATTTACTGGAGAGGTAGATTTTCTAGGACGCATACGTTCCTGCTACGAGGTTCTGATTTAAGTACTTCCTTCTTCAGTCATCCTATTCACTAGTGTTTACTGATAAAAAGGTAAGTATTTTTGGTTTTTGATATCGTACAATATGGTGATAAAGAATTTTCAAGAAATGGATGGTGGGGATCAATTTGATAAAAATGACTTTTTCAAAAATTCTTTATCACCACATTATAGGATGTCAAAAACCATCAAACTTTGAAGTAGGTACTTTTTTTACACCTTTACGGATTCGCAGATATTTACGATAATATGAAATTACAATTTCTTGGGAGCGGGGGGGGGGCATCCCTAGGATCGTTCCATTGCTAGGGTAAAAAATGATTACTTTATTAGCATCACTTGAACTACATTTCTGCAAAGTTTCAAAATTTGTTGAGCGTCGGGTTAAAGTGGAATCTGATGGAACGTGGATCGGCGAGCCCATCCGGCTCGCCTGGGCTCGCCTGAGCTCGCCTAGACTCGTCGACGATCGCCCAGGATAGCGATCGGCGGTCTATGAGCGTTCTCACGGCGCGGGACTCGGCGAGTTGGCTCGGCTCGCCTAAGCTCGCCCAGGCTCGCCCAGGATTGCGAGTCGGCGAGCCATGAGTGTCCTGACGGTGCATGGGCTCGGCAAGTGTCGTGCCAAGCTCGCCCGGGCTCGCGAATCGGCGATCCATGAGCGTTCCCACAGCGCGGGACTCGTCGAGTTGGCTCGGCTCGCCTAGACTCGCCTAGGCTCGTCCAGGCTCGCGAGTCGGTGAGCTATTAGTGTTCTGACGCCGATCTGTGTCTCGTTCCAAGCTCGCCGATCCACGTTCCGTCAGATTCCACCTTTACCGAACGTCCCTTGTAAGTCTTTTTTGCTCACAAGGGAAGATCCCCAACCCGGAAATTAAAAAAATTATGGAGCTTTGGGGATCTGTAGAGAATATATGTATAGGTACGTACCTATTACGCTAAAGTGACCAGATATTTTCTGTTCCAATGCGGGACAAGTAAGCAAAAAAAAAAGGGTTAACAGATGCGTGAGGAGATCTTTTCCGTAGTTTATTAAAGCATTTACAATATATTTAAAAATACATACTTGTGATTATAAGATGATACATTGAAACGAAATTAAAATTTTTTTTTCACAACAAAAAAAGTAGAGGAAACAGTAACTTCATGCCAATGCGAAAATGTAAAAGGTTACATGTCCAATCCGGGACACTTTGCGGGACATTTTTCAGTGCGGGACAAAGGGTTCAAATGCGGGACTGTCCCGCACAATGCGGGACGTCTGGTCACTTTATATTACGCAATTTTTTTTCGCTGCCTAAATTCACTCTGCGGGGGTGAAATTCATCCTTGAGAATCCGGCTAGTTTCCGTTTTTGTATTATATCTCGCGAACTATGGGAGATTGCAAAAATGTTTTCAGGCAAAAGTTACTCATTTTATTTAGAACTATTATTCGGTATCTTACAGCTCTTACAATTTTCGAGTTATGTATAACGCAAAACCGGAAAATAGGCGGATTTCCAGGGGTCAGTTTGGGTAGCAATAAAAAATTCGTAATACGCATCCATATATGCTCTGCATATCCCCAAAGTTTCATAATTATTTAAATTTCCAGAGTGAGGGTCTTTTCTTGTCAGTTCAATCAGTACTGTCTACACTCTACCACACAACTCCTAAACCCTTTTTTAACGCCATGTACAACAAGACCCGCGAGGAATGATTAAATCAGGTAGATTGAAATTGCGAGAAATTACGATGCTTGTGCTTTCTCCGACTCGAATAATCGTCGACGTTGGTCACACGGGAGGTTAACGTGTCCCACGTCTGAGTCCTCTCCGTCTGGCGAGACCGGCAAGCCCGATTGTATCTCCAGGCGCAGGTCCGGTCACCGCGTAAGTCCGCGCTCAGCGAGATCGTTTATCTCACCGGCTTACCAATAATAGATATTACTATCGTTTATCGTGGTAGCCAGGGCGGACTAAGCTGAAGGGACTATTAGGCCGGCCTGATACTTTCTTATCGCTCGGTTGCCAGAAGCCTAGCTGCTGCAGGCCGTTACGCGTGTCCAGCAGGACCACCAGCCTCATCGTGTTAACCTTGATAACAGGCGGCCTTCCCCTTCGAGTGATACGATTTGTGGGCAACTGGGAGCCGTGCGTTATAGATCGAATTTAAAGGTGAACCTCCCGCGTGATGTGCTAATGCGTTTTCGTAGTCGTGTGAAGGGCGAACATTGGATGCTGCCGGCAGGGGCGGGTTTGTGTATAGGCTAAGTAGGCGATCTCGTTATCTATACATATAAACCCTATCACTCTGAAAACTCGTGCATAATTTTGTTTTTAATCCTTCAAACGGTATAGGCTCTCCGGAAGTGAATAGAAGGTAAACGTCGAAGGTAGACAAACGTGTACAAATATAACAATGGGTATTGCAAATTTATTAAAGGTAGATAAATTTTAATAACCAAACAGTGCTGTTACGACTGTGCTGTGCGCGCTCCGCAATCTTGAAGGAACAGTAAAATATTTTACAGTCCCGTAGATATTCAGCTGGAGATTAATATGACTATATTGATAAGTTTAATGCCTGCGTTTGTCCCTATAAATACCATTGCAATGTTCAAACTTTGCAGTAGCACAGAGAAATAAGAAAACATGAAGGCTGTAAGATTCGTCGTTTGCGCAGCAGTCGCCCTAATGATCGCAACTATTTCATTCGCTGATGCAACAGCCATAGCTGATCCTGTGGCAGACGCGGTAATGTCGCCTTATAATATATTCTATACTTTATAATTCTTTCATTCATTCAAACGCTTGACTTCTTCTTGAACTGTCCTAAATTGCGAATCAAAGGACCGTCGGGTTTTTTTTTAGGACGCTGAAGCATTGAATCCAAAGGTCCTGGGATCTCTCGTCGGCAAATGATGTTTCATGAATAAGCATCAGAAGAAAATGTTGGAGATTTGAAAGATTTCAAATGAACTGTAATCATATGCATCGTGTATAATAATAAAAGAAATGCCGGCAATGAGTTACTGGAGAATTTTTAGAAAACTTCACCTTAAACGCCGAGGATGTACTTGAATCATAACCAATTTCCTTACTATTCTTTGTAAGGAAAAGTTGATTGTAGGTACAGTTGTTTGGAGAAGTGTTTCCAGTCGATTGACCCAAAAAACCCCAACTTTAAAAGAATCGTGTGTTAGGCATCCATATTATTAATTCATCAGCCTTAAAGCAACTAATTTGTTGGTTTATTGCAAGCGTAAGTCCCGAATTGCAAAAGTGTTCATTGGCTCGCGCACTGTTGCAGTAGCTACATTGATTTACAATTCATTAACTGCAGCCGCTATTTTATAAATCATGATTGTAAACGTAATTATAGTTAAGGAGTAACACGGATCAGGTATTGGGTAGACCTATCACGCAATGTAATTTTGTGTCACACGCTTACCATTTTCGTGTAACACCTAACGTTATCGACTCAGCCTAACGACTGAAGCTGTACTATTACCACACCAAAGAAATATACTTTTGAGCCGCTTTTATCACCGTCCGATCGGTGCTCTTATAAGTAGCTTCTATCGCAGCTCCAGCATAAACGTACCCAAGACGATTTTTGATGGGAGATTACTGGTTGATATTTGTTGTGGTTTCATGAAGTGGTAATGTATTCCAGATCACACAACGCGTCTGCGTCATTAAAATTTCATGAGGAGAGAGTGTGCCATTAACTGGTATATAGCAGAGCACATTAACTCCGTATATTCTTGGACGTGTCATATCCGCGACAGTTAGTAGCGATATTCTACTCGCACCGTCGCGTTATTTAATCGAAACAGGCGCGGATGATGCGTCGAAAAAGCCATGCACAGTGCAATTTCCCGTCGCGGAGGATTCGCGTAATATCGCGATAAAGCAGTTGTATATCATGATATAACCTGCTACTGTCGCAGTTTCTGTGTAACATAAAATCGTCCTCACAGTTGTGCGATCAGAAAAAAAACAGTAACCGACACTCCCGCGATCTTCATGGACACAATAGCGTTGAAAAGAATGTTTTATACAATACAGCGGCGGACAAAAGTATTGGAACATCCTTTAAAGTGGAATGACTTTTTAAAAATTGGTCCAAACGATGAGCTACAAACAGTTAAAAGTGGTGGAAATCACAATTTTCGGTTTATAACTATAATAATCCTAAAGATTTGACATATTTCGATTCCTGTCGCTTGTTTCTGAATCAACTGATTTCACCTAGTAAACTAATCCTTCTACCTTCTCAAAAAAAAAAAAAAAACTGAAGTCGTTTGGGCAAACTTTAATAAAGTTATTCTGCTTTAAAGGATGTTCCGATACTATTGTCCTGCACTGTATATAACTAATTTTAATTTTCAACTTCTTTTTTGCTATCGTTCAAATTTTTGCTATCGTTCAAGATTTGAACTTTCTTTCGTCTACCACTGTTACACAAATTTCATCCCCCAGGGTCTGGGGCTTGCTTCGCAGACGCTTTATACCCCCAGGGTATCTGAGCTAGCTTAACAGTGCTGATACCATGCACGAGGCTCGACTGAGAGTGTTCTGTAAGCGTAGCACCTCTACCAGGATATTGGGGAGTTAAGGTGACGGGAATCGAGGTTAGGCAAGGGGAGTTACTCTGTCTTCCTGGTGGAGGTGTGCAAAGATTGAAAATTCCTCTTTATCTCCCAAGACAGACCAAAGTCTGGTGATCGTTGGTGGCAGTTATAACTCGGTCGCCCTACAATTGGATTTGAACTTTTACTGGCCTGAATGTACGCGATGCACAGATGTCGGGACTTTATAAAAACCTTCGGGGTAGAGTTCTTTCTACGCCGCATCAGCTGAAGCTCGTGCTAATTCCTCTTAAGGGGACATTCTACTCGCTCGACCGACAAATCGGCCACTTTTCGGCGATGGTTTTTATAATAAAATACACACTTAACGTTTTCGAATTTCGGGGGGTACATTCTACCACTCTTTAAATACAAGGAAAAATCTTTGTTGTTTGTTTATTTTACTTGTTTACTTAAATATATCGCAGTGAATTTGGCGCCTTCAGAATTGCTGGCGGTTGAAATTTCAGACGACTGGATCATCGGAAATAAAAAAACCAAACATATTTTTAATTTGTAGGAGTATTGCTATCTCGCTAACCACAAATATCTTAAATTTTTTTTAAATTTTCCCACATTTTATATCTATTAAACAGAAAAGAAATGCCCTTTTCGGTACCTTCAACTTTGATCGACCGCCATTTTAATAATTTTGGTTGAAAGTTGTTCTTTCGTGAAAAGCGAGATAACCATACTCCTGCGAATTAGAAATACGTTTGGTTTTTTTATTTCCAATGATCCAGTCGGCTGAAATTTCAATCGCCAGCAATTGTGAAGCAGCCAACTTCACTGCGAAATATTTATGTAAACAAATGAAATAGACAGACAACAAAGATTTTTTCTTGTATTTCAAGGGTGGTAGAATACACCCCCCCCCCCGAAATTCGAAAACGTTAAGTGTTTAATTCATTATAAAAACCATCGCCGGAAAGTGGCCGATTTTTCGGCCGAGTGAGTAGAATGTCCCCTTAATGACAAAAAATAAATAAATTGCGCCCGGAAGAGTCGGAGTTAAACTTTATCTCTAGCTAAAGTGCGGTGCAATCTTTTAATTCCAATTTTACTGCGACAAAATATATGTACTATAAGGTTGTGAGAGACATCCACCACCGCGACTGTTTCCCCTAAAAACGTTTAACGTACCTGCGATAATGATTCTCCATCGGAGGTGGTTTTCTCTTTCTTAGTTTTTACGACGAGCACTTTCAGACTGTATGGTATTACCGTGACTGTAAATCGCGATAGGGGCGTGCAATACGACTTTCGCAGTCGCTTGGCATGGATTGCATCGAAGACCTTCCGTTGTATATATTTAAGTACATACGTACACTGCAAAGGCAATACATTGTTGTTTACTTTTAGCTTCCATTTTTGTTTTACGTGCTATATTCCCTGTGTCTACTTTATCCTGTCCGTTTATCAACGAGGCTCTTAACTCTTCGCTCACGTAAACGTGTATTTTCAGTTTTTCTGTGAGAGTCTGAAACCTTTTCTGCATTTCAGATTTTTCGTTTCTGTCGTTAATTATTCATACTACTCACTCTTAACCATTTTAAAATTCCAGATTCATAAACACATTATATTATCTAAATATAAATTGATTGCGATTAAATAACACTTTAAGCTTACCAATCACTGTAATCAGTTTCACTAAACTGGTCGAAGTTCTTAGACTGTACTTCAGTTTAACCTTTCTCCTCCCAAATAAATAAAAATATTCGCAATATTGTCACTGTTGGTAAATATGATGAATAAATATAAAACTCAGTTTTACAAGGATTTCGTCTTACCGAAACTTCCAACTTGATTTGATGTCGTTTCGAGAAAAGATTACTACGCGAAAGGGATGCTGTTTTAACACCTTGCGTGAAGTTCCAGGCTCCCACGATTTATATCGTATTTGAGGGATTTAGCATGCATTTGTTGCAAGAGTTATAATTGTTCCTCATTCAAGATCGTTCTGCAGTTTCTACAAGATATACTTCGGCGTTGCATCGTACACCGCTCGTAAATCTCGATAAAGATGTGCAATAGCACTTTCGCAATCCGCCAGCATGCACGGGTACACGTTCATCGTGTCGACCCTCTTCCTGCACATCCTCGATACGACAATATCTTGTACTGTTCGCAAACTCGATGGACATTTTCGACATGCAGGCTCATTAATTAATTTCCAATGTACACAATCGACAATTCTTTAATTAGCAGAGGGGCTACATTAAAATTCAGGTGGTTAAAAAATATCAACGACACCGTGTAATATAATAATTATCCTAAAAGATTGTTCAACAATATTCATAAAATGCACGTATTTATAAGTAGTTTCTTTTGCATTTTCAGCGTTCGTTCATGAATTTAAAATGATGGGTTTTGCAGAGAGCGATGAGTACAATTTTCGGTAGGTCACTTTTCATTTATTTCAGGAAAAATATACTTCTTCCGATGACGCGTTTATTTCTACGAACTTAGAGGACATCGAAATTAGTTTTCCTTTATTTTATTTTACATTCCTTTATTAACTCAATTTTATCTGAGACATGGGACTACCTTCTTAAGGAAAATGGTGAGTGTGGGGAAGGATATAGTAATACTTACTAGAGTATAACTCCTAAATAGAATAAAAATCTCCCTTCGAACTTATTAACGAAAGTACAGATTCATACAAATAATTAGTATTCACATTGGGTCCCTAATTGTAGATCCAACCTAGTCTTAATGTATTGCACGTAACTAGCAAGTAATTATCTAATTTATGTTTCTTGTAACGATATGTCTCACCGATTGTGGATTGCATTTTAAATTCGATAACGCACTAGAAATCGTTCCGAGTACCCTTCAACAGGTTCTTATAAATTCTACGCACTCTTAACACGTTGCTCGTGGACATTGCGCGCCAAAAACTATTTTCTTGGCTTTCTTAAGAATTTTCTCAAGACACATCTTCCAAGCAACATCACTGAACAGCTTTGAAATACGTAGGTATCTATAGAATATTTCGTGACCCCGCACATAAAGTGTTAAAAGTCATCGTACCAGCATAATATTCTCTTTCTATTGTAAGTCTTGCACAGTACCAGCAAGGAGGCCGAGTTACTGTCAGCTATACAGCGTTATGTAAGCTCATGTATACAGGGTGTATCAAAACATGAGTAAATAAAAAATAACGAGTAACATCCATATAAACATTTAGCTTTTGTTCGGCAACAAACCTTTCCACAAAGAAAATGCCCGGAAGAAACAGCTCTGTACTTCCATACATACCCAATCAGTTACTAATTAACGTTTAGTTGTGAAATAATTTACGCTTGTTCAGTTCGCAATAATAATAAACTATTAAAGAACAAAAATCCTGTAATTAAGAAATATGGTCGCATAGGAAAAATGTTTATGTCAAGTTTCTCCATTATTTTCATACCTTCGCAGAATTCACTGCTTGATGTTGTGCCCGCGTGCTCTGATGCACCCTGTATATACAGATATTGAAACGTGATCTCAGGTTTATGCACTCATCGAATGCTGCAGTTTTACCCTGGTTAGACCCAGTCATTCTCTACCGTCGATTGTGCGCCTCTATCGCGTCAGACGATCAAATCCGGCGAGAATAAGAATACATGCCCGCGGACATATATCCATTTCGAGCTGCCTGTAAGCATGAACGATAAGGCCGGATCGTGAAATAATTAATTTCACGCCTCTGTAATCTCTGCGATCGGGCTGCGCCGATAAGCTTTCTTGCTTTTGTTTGCCAGTCCGGGGCGTCGATAATTCGAGAACGTGTTCTACAGATTATGGCCCCGCCGTTTGTCATAATTATCTGACTCGGGAAGGACTTTCGCCTCGATCGTGGTTTATTTCTACGAGCGGACGCATGAAAGTATTTATTATTTACGGGGGATCCTTCTGATTGTGAGATGGGACTGCGCATCAGGGATATGGTACTCCTTGGGCATTGCAAGATACGTGTAACACGTGTAAAACTGTGGTTATACTTGCAGCTAACGTGAAAAGGTAAACGTTTCAATCAGAACTTGGGTATTTAACAGCTATACACATAAAACAATACTATTGTACTTCAAACTGTAATCGTGGATATCTTAATTCAAGTATTATAAATTTTACGAGATTGTACTTTGTATATGGTTTAACACCTTCAGTGGCATCGGCGTGTTTTCACGTCGATATATTCTGGGAAACATCGGAAGTATTGTGCTAGAGTCTCGGAATGTTCACTTTGAAAAGAAATCAAGCAGAGTTCGAGCCTCCGACAAGTCATATAGTAATGAAACTTATAGTTCCTGTATCTCCATTAAATCTTCTTGAAAGTATCGCCAATGGATTGGCGAGATTCTCCCGATGAAAATGAGTCCAAACTCGACCACATTCGGGGCACTTTTAATCAAACAACATATACAGTCGATTTATAAAATTCGGGAGCCAATCGAATTGCGTGGAATTAAAATAGCCCGAATAAGGTCGTGTTTGTACTCATTTTCATCGCAAAAGCCTCGGCTATCCATTGGTAGTACTATCGCGAAGATTGAGCAGACAACAAAGCAGTTTAAACTTTTATTAGTGTCGTCGCGTGGTCGAAACATGGTGCGAGACGGAGAGAACTTTCCCGGCAGAAACGACCGCCGGAAAGGACTGTCCGACTTGTGGTATTTTTCAAAGCCCTGCCTCACTCAGGGTGTTAATATTTGAAAATTAAAATATATTGACGAATGTAGTTGGAAATAGTTCATTTTTAAATTTCCAAGCGTAGTAGCTCACTTGTTCCCTCGCATTTAATTTCACGAAGGAGCAACAGCGCCAGGTCTAATCGAAGCGCGACGAGCCAGCCGAATATCTACATCTGCTGACCCGACAGGGCAACGATGCCTATCTTCCCGACAATTTGTACCGGACGACGCAATCGACCAAACCGAGTGTCTGATGCTACTCCCCGATTAGATTCTGATAGTTGCGGTGTGCCTAACGGGACTCCCTGAACAAAGTAGATCCGTCGTGGCCTTTTCATCTCGACGCGATGGACATCTAGGGTCAGTTTACCATTGGCACGTATACGTGGCCAGCTCCCTAGAGACGGGGACAATTTAAAGTTACGGGCCTGACCACGTCGATCCGCCAATCCTGGCCGGAGAACGCCAGTTTCTTTTGACCAATCGGTCCACCGTTCTGCTGAAAAATTGATTGAGACATGCCAGACCTTCTCGTAGACTTTGATTGGCGATTTTTATAATAAATCATCTAGTCGGATTTGATGAATTGTATGGAAGAATGGAATGGCATAGTCCTTTACTTGATTCAGTGTAGCGAGTATACGAGTGCAGGTGGAAAGCAAAAGTATACCGCAATTTTTAGCGTTTGGGGAGATGCTCCTTTATTTTGACGATAAATTTGGGAATTCTGAATTACATGTTCATGCCAGTGACAGTAGCTGTAACATTTTGGAATTAATATCGACATAGTTACTCATATGTCACCGTGACGTAGTGTGGAAGACATTTTTCATTCAAATTAATGGGAATGTATACTTAAAATAAATTAAAAATTTCAAACGATTTACGTTTCCACAATTCTTTTCGGTTCTAAAAGAAACGGAAAACACTTCACTCTATGAAATTTGTGACAAACGAAGAGAAAATCTTTGGAAAGTGCAATTTTCCTTCGCAGTCGGCGCAGATGCGTAAGCAAAGGAATTTTATAAGAAAAAGTATCTGTGACGCTTTAAGCAGCATGTCTAATCCGATTCCACAAAGCGCAATTGTTGATTGAAATTCTCACGTCGGGTTGCTTTGCGTTGAAATTCTTAATTGGCAAAATTCCACCAATGTCCTTTCGGTATAGACTGTAGGGAGAAATGTTCTGAAGCAGAGTAAGGAACAAAGCCGAATTCGGTTCGTGGAACCTGCACGATACCGAGCTTCCGCTATATGCCTCCGACTTCTTGAACTGGATCGCCCATTATTTCTGCAAGAAGCTTTGATCGTTGTGCCGTGATATCAAATTAAGCTCGGAGGATAGCCTCTTGAAAGCAAGCTGATACGTGAAAGTACGAACAATAAGTACAAACAAAGGGAAATAAATATCGCACACGAAATAATAGTGCTGTTTGTGTGCCACATATTTTCGTATTGTTATACGAAAAATAGTACCTACATAGACACTAGACGCTTCTATGGCTCTTAATTCCCTTATTTCCAAAATTAGTAAGAACCGATAAGAAGAGCTAAGCGAAAGTGAGAATGTTGTAATTGATGGATACCATGTAAAACATTACTAAGACTTTATTTCGAAGACGTCGAGCAGAGTTTCGGTATAGTACAGAATCCTGATTTGAAACCCTCTTAGATTGGGTAAGACGCGGGTTTTTAAGGGATTTGAGAACAGAAGACAATAAAAGTTGGAATAGGGTTTGAAGAATATCCTCACGAGAACGAGGGAGGATTTTGTAAGCGAAGGACTCGAGGACTAAGCCCCGGGTGAAAAATTTTATTCTACAGTTTTGATTTATTTTTGCATAAGGAATAACTTCCTACCCGCTTGTACCATTCTTTCGACCGCACCCTATAATAAGTCGTCCAAGGTCGTTTAACGTTACTTGCTATCTGTATATATCCATCAATAAATCTGAAATACCAGTAGTGAACCACCAAAGTGTCTCCTCTGAAAAGGCTTCAAGTGTTTCTTGCAGATTGGTATATCATCCGCAATTTACAGAATCTCGTGTTCACTACAATAAGAATTATTAATAATAAATAATGCTTTATTCTGCCTTTTTAGAGATTACAATCTCCTAACATAGCTTACAGTAATATCCCTTACCTGCTAAACTCACATCAACACCTGACCTAATTTCACGCATACCTACCGTGTTCCTCAATCTAGTTAATTTTCACCTTCACATTTTCCTTCATTCAAACCGTCATTCATACTGTCTTCCACAGTCATTACCTTAACTTACTTCTAAGACTTATTCTAGCCTCCTTCCTATTCTCCATCCTGTCTTCCTTTTTATTAAGCACTTCGAACCTCGAGTAAGGTTCGTTTCAGCTACACCTGAATATCTATTTACATTTTGTTCGGTTTGTACATTAAATTTTTAATTTATAGTTTTTCAAAAACCTGTGAACACATAAACACGCGGTAATAGTTGGTAGAGCGATTACCATTTCTACGCATAATGGTATACAGTGTTGTCTCTGAAATTGCACGCGTTTTCAGATTCTCTATACGCGAGAAGCTATCCCCGCTACTTCTTCTGTAGTCGCCGCACAGTCGCAATACCGAGAATCAATTAATTTTCTTCGACTGAGCGACAGAATTTGGGTATCACATATCAAAGAAAAACCCGAAGAAGCCGAATGCCGAACGAAAAAACAACTGTGCGTCGCCTCAAACCACTCGAGCGCTTAAGGAGGAATCAAAGCGAGCCGAATAGGCAGGCTACTCGTCTCTCATATTGCGTGCGCCGGGCCCCGAAGCTCGCGTATATAGAGAGACAGAACTGTAGTTTAAACTCGTGCTTCTGCAGCTGTCTAATTAACTGTGAGCGCTGTGAATTGTAAAGATGTCACTGCCAAACGATATGATTTATACTTTGAGTTTCCTTGTTACAATCGCGTTTTGGATCTTTAACAATTCCAATACGAGCAAGTGATGCTTTCAGATTATAATGATCCACTCTAGAACGATTTACGGTAACAATGAATTCGCGAGAAAGGCCTTTGCGAGCATACTCATGGCTTTAATTTTTCAGTGTAAAAGTTTATGAAATACTTTCGTTCCTTGATCCGCCCTTGTTCTTTTATGATAGGTACCTTGTGTTTGAACGTTCGCTCTTTTCTTTTAATCCCTCCTGTCTTCTTTCGCATTTATTCCCAGTTTATTCTATCAGCGTTGACTACAACGTCATACGATTTTTTCCAAAAAATTAATAATGTATCAATATTTCATACAGTATCTATAAAGTGTATCTTTTCGTTTCTCCATATAACGCGCAACCGTCACAGAATTAGACTCGTGGCGAAATATCTTCGTACGCAATTAAAGTATCGTAATATTAGAAATACATAGACTATCTGTAGATTCCGTCGTAGACTTGATTGTTTAATCAAAGGCCCCCGTTTCATAGGCAAGCCACTACGTCAAATACGTATTTCCACTGTAAAGCTCCCGCGACGCTAATTAAGCCAAGATAACCAGTTGGCTATGAATACCGACGAGGGAACTCGGACCACGAATATCGTAATTTTGGCGTTGAGGGCGGTCGCGTCATTGCGATGATTCTAATTAAGAGGGAATTCCGTATAATGTGTCGGGCAACCAACGGCCGCCTTCTTAATGTCAATCGTCGTTAGCGAGGGACCAGTTATAGTTCGCTGAATGAGGGAACCATTAACCTTTTCCACTTGCGGAGAGTATCTTTCACTGCTTTTAATTTTCCTTGTCACGTTGAAGATGACGGAGAGGAAAACGCTAGCGACCCCCTTCCCTCATTCGTTTTCTATTTGCCTCGGGCAACCTTCCTCAATTTTTTAACTCACAATTACGCTAACTATTTTCATTGGGGACCTCAATTCATTCCTACCATTTTCACGGTAGCTTACTCTATTTTCGTTGCTTTGATTCGACAGTGTTTCTGTATTTTTATCTTATTTATTTCTTAATTTCCATCTAATTCAATATTTTTCTTCCAACAAATTATTCGTTTAGAATTATTCCTTCTGTTATTTAAACGTTTCTTAAACATTGACAACAGTTTTCAAACGATAAACATGAAGATTAGACGTAGGTTAAAACTGTACAGAATTATATATTATTAATATTGTTTTTTAACGAATTTCTCTCTTTTCCAAGAAACTAATAAAGATCACTTGCAGTGACCTAGATGATCAATATAAAAAAAAGAAATTAAGGACATAGTATTCTTCGAGTTATTCCAAGCATTATCTGAATTCAGTCTCCGGATTAAATTTCTAAGGAGCACCTTGATATTTGGCGATTTTTCTTTGCTGTACCAAACGATATGAAAAGAATACATTTTTGCACTGTAATATTGAATGCAAATGCTGCTGCGTTAAAGGGAGAGTAATTTTAACTAATAAATAAACAGTCTGCTTGATCTGTTAAATGTCTAACCATTTTACATAATAATGTCTCGGTTGCAGATGCCTACATATTTTTGTTAGCGACAAGCCCAAAGACCGTCCATGCGGCGGTAATCGTGTGCACATGTTTTAGCTCGGTTGATCCACTCCGCGGTAAATTTACGTGGCAGTTAAGAACGTACTCGAGGCAAACATTGTGGATGTACTCAACCGAAATACATTGTGTTTGGTCCGTAACTGTGGTCTTAACTGCTAGATAAATTTGCCGCGAAATGGATCAAACGGACATTCGTTGTGTGCCTCTTAAGTCGCTATAATTCCGTGGTAGAGCGCCGAGCAAATTTGGGTTAAATACTATGGTTCAACATGACTGCGACGTTAATAAATAACAGGATTTGGTGATTTTGCATGTAGGGACGTTAAAATAATTTTCATTTGGAAGTGCTTGGTTATTTCACTGAGTAAAAGGATGTGCTATCAAAGCCAATTAAGATCGTTCACCGCTTTTTGATGTTTAAAACAGATTGAAAATTAATTTTAATCTTAAGATAGAATGTTACATATATACAATTGAATGTTAAGAAAATAACATTCAGTTTTATGTATAGCTTACGTTGGCTTAGATTTAGTTTTATTCCATTTTTTATTAGTATTGCCTCTTCGGTAACTATTCACCAATTACACAAATGTTTCAAAAATAAAAAAGTCTACTGCATTTATGAAGTTAGAACTGCGAGTACACTCGTAGCACTGTTAACATTCCAAGTTATCAGCACCCGCAGTGTACAAAGTTGCCAATGGTTTATGCAGAATTGATTTCAATAATTAAGGAGGGACACCGCGGTAATGGTCTGAAAAGTAAAGGTATGTTTGGAAATTTATTAAAAGCAAACTACGCACTGAATCTTTTTTAAACTTTCAGGACATTTTATTGGATATTTAAGTTATACGAATTTATTTTTCTAATTTTATTTAAAGCAAATTCACAAGCTGTACAGGACCAGGAAGTTTGCGCTGCATTAAATCTAGTTAACAGTTTTCTGACGAAACGGTGCTTCTAAAATCAACAAACCTAAATGTTTTAGAAAGTATATGCGGATGCCTATGGCACGCCGGGAGATTTTTTTGATTGGTCGGTTCCTTCTATTTCTTTTTCAACGAAAGAGGTTAATTTACTAGAACCAAATTTCCCAATTTCTTTCGGTGGTTCGTGATTTTGTAATTGTTTAAAATTTTTCAAAATCGAACCCGTCGTGCCATAGTCACGCGCATATAGTTTCTAAAACTTTTCGATTTTTTGATTTCCGAAGAACCGTTTCGTCGGAAAACTGTCAACCATGTCAGCGGAAATTTTCGCAGCCCTAAGTTACTGGTCCTGTGCAGCTTACAGATCTGGTTTAAATAAATTTATAAAAACATATTCGTATAACTTAAATATCCAATAACAAGTCCTGAAAGTTTAGGAAAGATTTATTACGTAGTTTGCTTTTAATAAAGTTCCAAAGGTACCTTTACTTTTCGGGTCATTACCGTGGTGTTCCCCCTTAAGGAGGTTCGATACCTCACTTGCGGTGCAGGCGGCGAAAGGGGTAAGCCTATGCTTATACATGGGAGCTCTGCAGTGATACCAATCTTAAATAAAAAAAAATTATGCAGACAAAAATGTTATTTACATGTCTATTCCTAATAAAATTATTACTACATATTTTGTTTTGGAATTCAATTAAACAAACAGTATGTTTAATGCAGTTAGAAATATAATATTTTCATTAAAAGTAGCGTAAAATATGCGAGCGAAATGCGGCAACGTCGCTTTGCGTCCATCTTTTTTTCTCTTTCCACTTTACACTTGTGGCGTCGCAACAAATTACTAAATACATGTTTACAGCTTGGTAGTGTTTTTACAAATTTTTACTGTATCCTTTGCACAAGTATACACTGTATAGATGACTACCTGGCGTACAGCGTTGCCACGTTTCAAACAGTTCCTTCAGGCAGTTCCAAAAATACGAGCACATTGCTGTCTATTTATTCAATTATCTAATAAACCGTACGGTAAATGTCGAATTTTTTTTTAGAATTTCATAGGAATACTTAAGCTTTTCAGTGCAACATTTTTTAGGCCTTTCTCGCTATTTTTAAGGACTCTGTGTAACATTTTATAGAAATTTTATCGCGTCTCCCATAACAGCCTGTGTATAAGAACGCAACTTTGATTTCAATTTTTTCAAAAATCGTGCGATAAATCGACTTAAAATTTTAACACAACGCGGACTACACTTTGGACATTAGATCAAAACAGTTTCCAAAGATTTCTCATTATTTTTTCTCCGGTATCGAACCTCCTTAAAAGTTCTATCATCCAAACATCGTATCTTCCTAGTTTTCTGTATCGCCAAACAAGGCAATTTCTTAATCCCCTGCGTCATCCACGAACTGAATCATTTAGTCCAGTCCAATCCTCGCACATCACCCAAAATAAATATATCCTCAAGCCTTCCTCACTCCTACTCCAAAACTCATAATATACAGTCCCGTCCAGTTGCTATTCTCATTACAATAATTCCAGTTCAGATTTTGCACTACAACAGCCCTCTATCTCTTTAGTCAGCCATATTTTAAGATTGCCATACCAACGAAATAAAGTCACCTTCGCATCCCATCTTCGACAATATTTACATAATTAATTCTGTGTGACATCCATCCATTAGACAGTCCCGTTGCTAAAGTTAGAATCGGCGAGGAGAACTGCAGTAGTGCATATAGCTGGGTTCAAGACATACCAAATGCACTTGCGCTACCGCAGTTCGCCTCACCGATTCTAACCTTAGCAACGGGACAGGCAGGTTGTTCGCAGCTAGGCGCTAAAAACGGCTCCCTGTGCACCCCTGCATTGAGTTCAATTGAACTTCAACATGAACTCAAGTGAGACACACCCAACTATAATATTTCGTATTCTGCAATATTGCAATATGCCATGCTAACATCGCAAAGTCTTCTTCGACCCAGACCTTCGGTGATTAATTCACATCCGTCCTCCACAATTCAACGACACCTAAACCCAAATCCAAAGGGTCTCACCCGACTCTAATATTTCACGCTCCGCGATTATTATTCGCTTGCAGGCTGCCAACGCTATTGTAAAGAATCGTGTGTGCCCCACATCGCGTGCTAATTGATCGCCGCATCCGCGGTGCAGGTAAACGCGCACACGTGGTTGGAACTGCAGGGTGAGAAGCGTTTTTAACGGCGGTCAAAACCGCCATTCCTCCATGGGATTGTTCGACGGTCGCCTCGTCGCTGATTTACAAAAGGATCGTGAACAAAGACCACAGAATAAGGGCGTGTAGGTGTGCACAGGTTTTGTCGCCGCGCGTGTGTGCGGACGTGCATGCACGCCCACACGCGCAGGTTTACCAGGCCCAATACCATCAGTGACGTTGCCGTCCGGTTTGAAAATGGGAATGGAAGTGTGTCACTGGGTCAATGGACCCTCTTTCCTTCCTCCACCATCCTCCTTCCACCCACACTCTGTTCTGCGGATGCATTAGCCCCAGACGTGAACCGCTACCTTTTTGTCCGGTCTTTCACCTCCTCTCGCTCTCGGATTTCTCTTCTTCGTTTTCGTTTTCTTCCTCTGCTTCCTCGTGCCTCGCAGCCGAGAAACGATTTCCCTGACCAACGGCGCTGAAACTCCTCGCGATGAGAAACGACGGGTCATTGTGAATCGGCTAAATGCACGTTTCTCGGGGATTTCGGTGAATTCGCTGAAACAATGGCTACGCTATTGTTTTGAAAATGTATGCCGCTGACCTTGGTCCAGACGCGAGTCTTTGGGACTTTGATGATCCTGCATACGAAGGGTTAAGGGTGGAAAAAACAATGAACGTCACAAAACAGGCTTATTGAGGGAATCAAAAGCTTTTACACCTCAATCCATCGGTAAGGAAGCAAGGTTCAATGAAGATGACTATATTGTTCATGACATGAACAATTTATATTCTAATCAGACGCCAGAAAAGAACTGAGCAATAATTGTTTTAGATTGTTTTAATATTTTTCAAGTGGAACACTGCGGAATACTGACACAAAATAAATGTCCACTTGTATTGTAGCGGACTGTAGGCCGAGAGAAAGTTTTATTTATTTCTTAGGCCTGAAACGGACGATTGCTCGAGTGCCTACTGCGGGTGGTCGAGCTTGGGGGCTAGGGCAATAAAAGTGACGATTGCCAGAGCTCCAGTGAAATTCTAAGGACAGCGTGTCCTCTTCCGCAAGCTTGGGGCGCGTGGGAAATTTGTTTTCCCGTTCGTTAATTTTCGGGCGTTCTTCAAACGCCGACGAAAAAGGGCAGAACCTTGCGGGACTTGGTACCGAACGCTTCGTGCTCCTCCGACATTTCATTTTAACATTTGTATTCACTTTGTTAATTGTTACATATATGTTGTTGTTGTTACATATATATTTGGCTTCATTTCACATCAGTGCCCCAGTATCCAAAGTATTATCATCAAAACAAGGATGGGTAGACAGTGACGTCCGAGAGCTCTTGATGTAGTGTCCATGTTTCGTTCCCTGTTTTTAACCAGTGCGCCAAATCTTTAACGTGGTCTTATGCGGACATTTCTACTTTATCACCCTTTGCGATTCGACAATTCTGTGGCCCCAGTTGCCACCAACCAAATACGTTATAGATCGCAGAATCGCTAGAATTGGACATTCCCTGTTCACCCCCCTTATCCTTCATATGGAGATTTTTGAGCGTCCGAGTTGTACGCCGAGGTAGGAGGGATTATTGTCGAGTCTGTGATAAGAGAGAAGCGTTCTCCTTACTTTACTGCGCTACTCGTAGGGCCCACAAGAAATGTTCCCTTTACAGCAATGTATATACTACTCGTAAGACCCGCAAGAAGCGTTGTCATATTACCTCGGTGTATCCTTTTAGGGCCCACAACCAGTGTTCTGCTCACCTCGGCCTTCCCCTCGGACACGACAGTCTATATTTCAGTGCATGTCCTGTTAAAATTTGAATTCAAATTCTTGGGAAATGTAATGAGTTATGAAAAAGTTTTGTTGTATATTTTCGGCCTATGTTTTCGTCTAGATTCTAGTCACCGCCCTGCTGGTTGTACTATCGATTGCGAGACATCCTGTAGACAGAGTTGGGCATTAATTAGATCAGAAATTATTTAAACAACGGACCGAATAAAAGTTACATCAACTTTAGCTTACTCGATGAATGAAGTTATTTTTTTTTATTCGTCGAGCGTTTCAACTTCAGCGTCGAATAAATATTTTAAATTTGCTTTCACTTTATTCGACACATGATGAATAATTTTTTTCAATTTTCATTCCTTTGCAAATTTTTATTTAAATAAAACTGTTGCCTGTATCTGCCTATAGGTACCTATAACTTTTAATATTTATATCTCTACTTTACATATTTATATCCCTTAACTGCTAAATTTCCATCCACTACTACAATTTTCGTATTCTGTTCTAATATCTTATAGCTCTACTCCATCGTACTTGCTAAACTTGCCCTGTCTTTCTGTTTACGTGTTTACGCTCCTCCATCACTCACTCTCACTCAATCTCACCATCCCTCATGCTTACGACCCTATCTTACATCTAAACCTTGCTCTAACCTCCTCTCTTTTTTTCTCTCTTAATCCATTCTACTCACTTAACCTATTCATATTTATTTAATCCCTTCCCCCCTCTATCCACTTCAATTTACATAGTCTCATTCTTCTTCCCTTCCTGCTTCTCTCTGGTTCCAACGTCCATTTGTCTCGATAAGAGAGACGCGTAGCTGCTTGGTTTTTGGAAACTTGGTTTTAAACTTGGTTTAATTAAATTTCACCATTAATATTATTCATTGCTATTTTTTTTTTCAATCTTTCAGTTAGTAGAATCTTGACTGAAAACAATTTTTATTCAACATAAAGATAAGGCAAATGTCGTTATATTTTATGGCAGTAAATAAAATTGTCAATATTATTTTTTATGAAAGTCACAGTACCTACAAGATATCCATTGCATAATATCTTAACCTTTGTTTTACGAGCACTCGTTCATTTTTACGAGGAGCTGTCGTCCATAGTTAAAACAAACTACAAACACGGAGGAATCGATCGTGAAACAATTTGGGCTCTTGGCTCAGCGGCGACGTGTGTATTTTATCGCGGCGTTTGAAAGAGACATATCGTGCATTTTAACACACGCCTCTTGACGGCGGAGTGCTATCTTGACTTGTAAATTTATGTGCCGTACCTTCCCTGTGTCTTTCATTTGGGAATACACGTGAAAGACACTTGACTCGCTTCTAAACTAAGTAACAGCAACGAGATCGAGGGTTGCTCGCCCTTCGATTCTCTGGAGACTCTCCACTTTTCTTTGTCCCGGAAGACCCTTTAATCTTCCGTAGATACGTTCAACAAAGCATTTTATATGATTCTCGTTGCCATTTTCTGTTGTATCATAATTCTTTAATCTTTTACTGAAACCTTTTCACACAAGACACTTCTATGGCTATCGACTGACAGATATCTCAGATAATCAGTGACTCATAAATTTGTATTGAAATTTCAGAAAATGGGCTACAGTTCTGTATAAATACATAAGACGACACACATAAAAGCACAGACACTAAACGACGTTATTCACAGTTTTAATTATTTCTTTTCTTCATTCATATAAACGAACTTGTCAGTGATACTCTTCACTTCATAGAGATAGCACTAGTTTAAAAACCACAGAAGAATATGAAAAATACATGAACATATCCAAAATACTATCAATCATTTAACAACACCGCGAACCGTTATAAAAATCCATAGACTTCTACAGTATTTCGTAATTGCGCCGCATATTCAGAAACACAGTTGTAGAAGCAAGTGGCGAGTATGCCTTCCCTGTTCAATCGTGCTGTAAACACGATCGACACGGTTTACGTACCGCTTTGCACGATTTTACACCTTTCGAGCAACAAATACGCAGGAGAAACGGGGTACAAGCAAGAACAAAGAAAAGGGAGTATAAAATAGAGAGTTCGGCACGGGGGTGAGAGGGTGGGAGCTGCTGAAGCATGATCAAAAGCAACGGGGATAAAGAAATGGAATGGAAAATGGGATTCCGAAGTAGAGATGTAAACGATATTCGCACAAAGATTTAGCGTGTATTATGCAGTTTTTATGAAGCGGAGTTTTAAATAAAATTTCTTTGCGCCGAGCGTCGAGGGTAAAGTATCGGGTAGTAGGTTCTGTATACTCGATGGGGTATATCCCGTAAATCGCCGCGACATATCGATAAATCTTCCTCCACATCGCAAATAACTGTTTTTCGGAGTCGCCCAGGCTTCGGCGAATATATTTGAAAGCGTCCCCTGTCCGAGGGACGTCTTTGTCAGTCATCGATCACTCTGCTCTTATAATGAAATTTGCAAGTGAAACTCTACGTCGGGCGTCGAACGTCCGACGGATGTGACCACGCGACTCCGCAACGGACGCCAGAAAGGAACGTAGATTTTTTTTTTTTTTGGTCGTTTCAATCAATCGGGGATTAAAACGTTGCTTAAATCTTGATATTGCGAAGGCTGCTGTCACGTGATTTTCATTTTCTGTGCGCTGCATCATTGTGTATTCAGATTATTATTATTGTTATGTAAGCTTTATCCCGAAAAATTAGGGGCGTGTGGGGATTTCTAACGGACAGCGTAACTGACAGGTGCTGGAATTTGAGAAACAATGCTTAGAGGGTTCATAGAATTTTATACAACTTCGTCACAAATTTCGATTTGTGAAAATTCGTAATTCGTATGGAAACAGTTAAACGAGTAGATGATATTGGATAAATGTTACTGTTAGTAAACTGGATATTTTAATATTCGCAAAGTGTTATGTAAATTCGGAAGTTTTTGCTCCAAAATAAGAATCTGTCAAAGTTTTTAATTTAAACGCATTGTATGTATAAAACTACGTGTATTACTTACTATTGGTATTACTTCTGGAGGAAACTGAGGATTTTAAATGATAACAGGAACAGATTCTACTAGGCAAGCCTTTTTTTTATTTTATTTTAGAAAAGCTGATTGTAGGGTTTGTACGAATTAAATTGGTAGTTAAAATGGACCGGACCCTTCATCCATTGTGGAATTGAATTAACTGTCGTCCAAGGGCGAACTTCTTGGGAGTAAACGTTATGAATGAAAACACCCGGTATAAAACATAGATCGTGAGCGTAAAGTAATAAAATTACCGAACTAATTATTCTCCGCGCTTTACATAATTCCCACGCTTAATCAGATAAGCGGTATTGTAACAGATACAGTAAAGCGACAAAGGAAATGATTGATTCACACGGAAGTTTAGATTCATTAAAGAAATAACGAGAGGAGGTCTGTGTTTATATGGCAGTTCAATTACGGCGAGGTTTGTAAAAGTGAATCATAAAAGAAGGGGCGGAAGTTGGAGCACTTTGCCGGCTTTCTCTCAATTTCTCTTCAACATATTTCGCGATAGTTGGGAACGTTGATTAATGATGGAAGTCGATCCCGAAGGCGTCGTAACGCAGCGACTACGATGGAATGAAAAGTTTCTTAACAGGAGTATAAAATATACTACAGTTGTTTAAAGGTTTAATTAAATTTTTGGAAACTTTTTGTGTCCGCCCCGAGGCAACGGAATATCTGAGCCAAACCGTGAAGCTAATTTGGAGTACACAGATCGACCTGGATAAAGGAGCACTGGAAAATTAATTCATCCTGATAATGAATAAAATTAATTAAAATTACAGACTCCTCCACTTCTGGGAATTTCTTTAATGTGATCCCATAAGTAACGAGTACGAAACGTTTAACACATAGGGTAAACTGCACTAATGCTGGCACTGCACTAATCAGTGGCACTCCTGATTACAAAGCCAAGTATTAAGAAGTACAAGCTTAGAAAGTAGTTTTCTTTTACTACAACACTGCGAAGCCCAGTAGTTGAACTACACATTTTACATCTGTGAACGCCACAAAATGGGGCAAAGGGCTGAGATTTAGGCGTTTTTTCTTCAATTTTGATAAGGGGTAGGTAAGTATATTTTGTCGCTTTATAACTAACTGTTGGATTGAAATACAGATTTACTAAGTGTTGTAGGTATTTAATAGTGAATGAAATAGTATGTTTAAACACTTTAAACTTCGTTTTTAACTACATATGTTTTTCTATAAAACTTCAAATCTGAGGGTGCCAATAATTGTACTTTTATGCCTATTTTTGTTGTTCATTGAATTTTTCTAAAATAAAAGGCTTAAGAGGTACTTAAGATGTTTTATTTTAATGCGAAATCCATAATCATTGATAATAACTGAAAATTAAGAGCATACAAAAACTTCACAGAAAAATATAGACATCCCAATTGGGATTTCTGCTTAGGGTGCCAATCATTGTAAATTTTGCCCTACTTAAAGAGGCATAAAATAATATTACGAACAAAATCAATTTTCTCGAAAACTATACTATCGACACAAAAATTGTCTCCACATTCTTCATCTGTGTTTCTTTTAAACAATTGAAACGAAATCACCCCCTGGCCGGTTCTACCACGATATGTTAGAAACGAGACCGCTACTGGGTCAAAAGAGACCCGAGTTCTTAATGGGTGTAAAAAATTGAGATCACGATTGTGTGGAAAAAGACTCAAGGATCAAGGGTGTAACTATTCTTTTCAATTAGTTATTTTCACCTAATGGTTCCTCGCAGTACTTAAAATAGACTGCTGCTCTTCCCAGCCGAATATAACGTTTCTATAAAGGGACCAGTTTAAAATACGACTAGGAGGCGTTAAGATACTCACTTGTGAAGCAATGTAGGTGCTTATAATTTCTCGATGGCTTGTTCTCGTTGGATCGCGAGTCTCTCGCATCCCTTGTTAACCTTCTCCCCGTTTCTTCCTTCCAGATACCGGTGCACAAGTGTTTTTTATTTCCATCAACCTCATTAACTACACTTCGCTTAATTACCCTCGGGAGTAATTCCTCTGTTGACCGAACTGTTTCCATGAACGGGCGAAACTCATCTCTGTTCGCGTTTCCGCTTGCGCGAGCCGTCTAATGAACATGACATTAATGGGCCGAAAAGCGCATCATTGATTATGTCTCGCCTATATGCCAGCATGCAGATTTACGTAGTCGCCGTAAATTCAAGTCCTAAGGAGATTAGGGTCCAAAAGGGACAGCTTCCAGTGGAGTCCTGGGACTTTGACCATCCCTTAACTCTTCAAGGAGGGTGCACTAATGCACTTGCACGTATGAACGCGCTGTGCGGACGGGGGAGCTTCAGGACAGAAATTATTTTAATCTCCTAGATTAATCTCACAGATTTCTCATGTAGATCGCTCATACGCAGTCTATCTCATTCGCCGCGGCAAGAATAGAAGTCGTAATTCTTAAAAAACTAGTTAAGGGGAGGCTCCGGTCTAAAACTGCCGAAAAATGGATTTTTTTTATTTCATTCCTCGAATGTTCAACATTTTCAGAATACGCGTTCAAAAGGATTATTTGAATTTCGAAAAATTCCTGAAGTTACAGGTATTTGAGTTAAACGCGTTTTTCTCGAGACAGCGTTCTTCAAATCGGTGGTACAAATATCTCGAGAAGTTAGTATCTGATTCGATCGAACCTTTTTTTTTTTTGACGATTATGCTTCTGTGCAGTGGAGAAAGCTCTAGCATTTTACAAAAGTTGAAAATTTGTATTTTTTAAAGGCGTTGGAATGGCGAAAACATAGGGAAAAAGTGATTTCAATTTTCAAGTGTCGTTATCTTGTCAAAAAGTGTCATCTTCGTAATTTTTAAAGGTTTGTCCACTAGGGAGTTTCATGCACTTTAATAATCTGGCATTGTTTCTTATTTCCGGCCAATGGTTTAGATGCCACAAGTCCCACCATTTTGGATGAATTTTTTTTACTGTCAATAATTATAAAATTAGAAATTAATCAGTCAGATTTTGAAGGGTAGCCAAGCATAAGGGTAGTCACTACGCCTCGCCTCGGCAAAACTTCTTTTCTCACTCATGTCTAAAACCCATCTCGCCTCGGTTTTGCTCTGCCCGAAGTTGTCAGCTTGCCTCGGTTCACATTTTCGGTTAGTGGTTCAGAGAGTTCACTATCAGCGCGAGTGATAATTGCTTCAGTGGTCAATAAAGGCGTTGACATTGCATCCACTCACACTACGCCTCGCCTCTCCTCCTCAAAATATTCTCGAGTAGAGATCCGCCGAGTGGAGTGAAATCGTCAAAGTGCATAAAAAACCAGGAAGAATAAAATTGCCCTAAGCGTAGTCAGAGCCTACTTTAACAGTTTATTTTTCCATGAAAAGTCAGGTACTGAATTGAAAACACTATATTGTAATATGGACTCAGGAATATTCTGAGTATAAACAGTGGTTCCGTGTCTGCCACTCAAGGTACCTTCGCTCGGGATGGACGTTCATGAAAATTTCACAGACGCATCCGCGGCGTTCCCGACGCGTAAGTAGAAACGTCCAAGTTCGGCGCGTCAATAATTCCTGACTTCATAGTCGAAGACGATAAAACATCTGCTCCCTTCTCACGATTCTTTCCATTCCGCCCGTTCTCCTAGAGCGGACGCTGTCCCATCTATGGAGTTATTATGAATGGAGAAGTTTCAAAGAAAAGTGCAGATGTGACGGTGAAGTTTGAGAAAACACGGAGCTCGTCTGTCACGTCCCGCGAGTCCGACGAAGTCTTAAGGCGTCTTTTGAATGCGGGAATCATGCGGCTTGCGAGTGTATTTCGAACCGACCATGTTCACGAGATATCGTAGAAATGTTGACGGAAAAAGAGGGCCCACTAATCGAGTGCACGTGGCCACAATCGAGGGAGCTTGTTGCACCTCTGCATCGCCGAGTCCACGAACCTCGTTAGGGACCCAAACACAGTCCTCCATTATTTCGGACGTCAGATTTTTCTCTCCGTCCTGCGGGGCGGGATTGGCTCGTGAACCGTACCAGCATGTGTCCTAAAGACACGTAGCCGTATGTACATGTGCAGCGTCTTTATACAACTCTCATCCTGTTTCTGGAGAGTGGAGTGGCCGGATATTACATCCATCGGAGCTCCTCGCCTTGTCACGGGAACGACTTTTGTTTCTGACGGCCGAGCCTCGTCCCTGTCGCTTGGCACTGCTCGACATCGCTCGTATCGGGCTCGACTTGGCTCCACTCCATCAAGCTTTCCTCGTGGCTGGAAAACCTGCTAGCAGTTCCCCTGGGACAATTTCTTCCTTGGAAATGAGAGGAAAGGCACGGGGGGGGGGCCTGGGGAACGGAAGGGGTGAGGGCACCTTCGTAGCCAGCGGTTAAAACGGCTAATCGATAATAGGCCACTTCCTGTTTTCTGGCGGCGGGAGCAACCATGTTGCCCCCGCCCCCTCTGATTTTATTGTTCTTCTTTTCTCTTCGGTTGCAGCAGGAAATTGCTATCGAATTATGCGTGTTATGTTATGCTGCGTTGGTACATTTTTTATTTTAACGCGTTCGTATGGGTCACCGATGACCCGCGAGGTTTATTAACAATGACACTTCCATGAAATAGACGGAAGTTTTGTTTTTAATTCGATGCTAGGATAGGGGTGGGAGGGGGAGATGAAATTATAGAAATCCTCATTCAACTGTTAAGTGCCTGTGATTGAACGGGACAGTTTAAAATATAGGTGTAACTATGTAAAAGACAAAAATAAAATTAAGAGACGCGGCGCACTGTGCGATCGATTTTGGGGGAGCCATGTGTCTGAAACAAAACAACCAAAAAGATTTGTAATCAGTACGACTGCCGCCACATGTATCCCGAACGAGATTTAATTAGATCTGTGAAGAATTAGTAGAATGACGAACGTCCAAAGTTGAAATTGTTGCTCAAACATGGTGGTTGGGTTATTTCAATAATGTAACAGTCATGTTTACTAAAGATATAACGAATATAATTAAAGATAAAATTGATAAAGTCAATGCACGCACTCTCTCATACTCTCTACGTCACGTGCCCTACCACGAGTGCTTTCCGGATTCGTTTTTATTTCCCAGGCGTACCATCTTAAACCTAAGTATCACCTATGTATATATATAATTAATAATATATATATATATAAATCTATATAATAAAAAAAATAACCTCACAGAAATATGGAAATTAGCTAAATTTTTTAACCATTTTGCAACGCGAAAGATTAGAAAAAAAACAACGAGAAAGTGTAATTCTAATTCGGTCCATACCCCGACAGTCATACTGATAACAAACCTTCCTAATTACCTCGCCCCAGATACGTGGTTCGTCTAAAACCGATCGCGCAATCCAGGTGTCCTTTTTTACAGTGCATATTACATCCACCTATTCGGCCAAAAGGAAGCATTAAAAAAAATTACATAAATCCCTTTGCATTCCCAAAACATGCATTAACAAACAGGAAACATTTCTGTCACAAAAACAATTCCCACAATTTTGTCAACTACCTAAATTAACAATAACAGAAAATATTGCGTAATCGTTTTAATCGTAATTTGTAATTTGCAATTAGATTACATTTTGCCCAACTCTGGCTCAGACACATACAAATTTAATTCTACAATTTAACACTGTACCCTACACTAAAAAAACTAACTTGTAAATAAAAGCAGGGCATTATCCTCACTCTTAATTAACGAATTCGAAACTACGAACAAAACACTCAAATGCCATTTACAAAAAAAAAACATTTAAATCAACCAACTCACATAATCAATAACACACAGAAATCCACTCATTATCAGCGTGCCGCAATTAATGCTACCGGCAAACAAAGTGCGCAATTACGAATAAATTAAAGCAGACAAATAAACAAACCCAATGAATAACTGGCACAAATGGACAGCTGGATCAATTTCAAAAGGTCCAAGTTTCCACAGAGGAGCCCCGATTGCACTGAATAATGCTTCGTAATTGCACGGTGCTGTGAATATCGAAAAGGATTCACGAAACTCAATAAAATCGCCGCGACAGCGATGTTTTCCTATTATTCCAAATTCTAAGCGATTGCTCTGCGCAGCTCCCCCTACTGTTCCCTAGCTGCATTTACGTTCAGATGAAAGAGAAGAATTCTTTTGACGCATCCACGCGTGCCGCTCTCACGTTTGCGCCCATTTTAACCCCCTCGCAATTGCATTCTCCGTTGCCGTGTACGCGATGCAGTATCGTCGGCTTGCATAACTGCCGGCTCATTCAGGAGGGTGAGCTTTGCGCGTGAGCCACAAAGGCAGGGGACCGATGCAATCATCTGCAGCATCATCCGGGGCTTTAAACGTTTTCATATTCTCTAATATTCCGCTTTTCTTTCGTTGGGGGCTTTAATTCCGCCAGTCACCGAAATTCCCTTGCCAAGCAGCGTATAATGCGCGATATTACGTTAAAACGTGGAAAACAGAGGCAATACGTCGTTTGTGCGATATCGTGTTTCCACTTCTGTGGATTTTATGGATTGCTCAGTTGCAGAGGACTCTGTTTTGATGTTCGTGTCTGTTAGCTGCTCAAAGCGCAGGTGTACGTACCTACTACTTGCAGATATTGTTGAAACCGTTATTTTCGCAGGAATAGCGTTAAAGTTAGTGGTAAATAATTTAAGGGGGTATTCTAGTCTGGACACTCGTTTTTGAAGGTGATATTTGGAAATTATTTCTAGAAAACCTATCGCACCTACAGGGCAGGGGTTTTGCACACATAATTAGTAGTGTTTGAACTATCAACACAATTTTTTGGAATGCATTATATCAAAATTTGTACAAGTTAATGCAGAGAAAACATTTTTCCAAATATTTTGAGATTTTTCTACAAAATTTCGTAACAGATATATAGCAGAAAACATCGACTTGTAGGTGGTCGGAGTTCTTCTAAATTCGAGTTATAGAGGTGAAATACATAATTTCACATGCAAAATATAGTTCGAGTTAAGGAAGTTTTATTTCGAGTTGTAGAGGTGTTTACAAAGGGGGTGAAGAAAATTTTCGATTTACAGAGGTTTTCAAGTTATCGAGGTTCGACTGTACCTATATAATGATATTGTATAAAATATATAAAAATAGTAAATAATTGATTTTGAACCCCCAATTAAAATTAATTAAATTTTACCCAATTTAATACTATTAAAATTTAACCTTGAGTTTAAATCAATATCGACAGAGTCGTCGTGTGAAGAAGCCGTGTCTGACAGCAGCTTAGTTACATCATCTCGAAATGTTACATCGTCAGAGCAGTCAAACTGGTAATTTCACTTTTAATTACATTCCTTGTTAACACATAAATCTCCATTCGTACGAAAACCAGCTTCTCCGTACTCATCGTCTCATCTTACTTTCTTATGAGCCGCAAATCCCTGCTTTACAGTGAAAATAAGTTTCAAATGGCATTAGTATTATGTACGACATAGAAAAATGAAGTTGCATTCCACAACGCATATACTCGTGTCTCCGTGGACTTAGCTCCCAAGTACAACATTGTGACGCGCGTCACTTTCGTCAGGGGATTGAAAAAATCAAGCTAAGTCGACTTGTGCGTAGTTGAAGACGCAGCAGCCATGTTGGTTCTTCTTGGACGCGTGACGGCCCGAAGATCGAGCTTAAATTCTTATTTCTCTCGTCGCATGGTAGCGCTCCCTTACGTTCCTTTTCTTAAACCCGCCGTAAATAAGTTGCTCACATTGACAAACGACAGCAAGGGTTTCCTGCGGTTCAGCCGGTCGTTTATCCCTGGCAGCGAACTGCCTCCGTTGCCGAGGCTGCCGCTGACACGGTCGTTCTTCCGCTTCGACAAGGTCCTGGCAAAGTGTGCGTTATATGAGTCGGGTATCTAATTTATCGATTTTCATTTGGCACGCGAAACGCTCCACAAAGGGGGTTCACCAGCCAAGAGCCTTCGCTCTTGAAAGAGATTGAAAGTGCAGGGCTGAATGTGCTGAACAGTGTCGAATTAATGCGAATTACTTATTCGCCGCTGTGTTTAATTATTTTCCGTATTGGGCTAAAATTAGTCCCGGATATTTGAACATTGGTGTTAATTAGTAGTAATAAGGTGTTTATTGCTACTTCGAAGAGCAGGGTATAGCATTGACCCTGCAAGATATTAAACAGGCCAAAGGGAGAAGAAGGAAAGGGAATAGAGAAAAGGAGAAGAAGGAGAGTGGAAGAAAGGTTAAGGGTGGATAGGGCTGAACACCTAAAGCTTCGATTACTGATCCAATAAATATCGTGGGGACAGGATATAAACTATATAAAGTAATAAGAAAAGTAGATTGCGATATTCAAGTATAGAAAAATAGTTAGTGTTATTATTCTTCATAATTTCTGTTTTTTTTTTTTAATTCTGATATTTATCGAAAGTGAAACTTTCATTCAAAGGAAAAAGGCATTTCCCAAGTGAGAAATTAGAATTAAGAATTCTATTATGAGGTCCCATTCAGAATTGAGGACCTTGAAGCAAGAAGGGTGCAGCTCCATATTTACCAAGTTCGAGTAAATTAGAAAAAATACTGTTTATAAACTTATTGCTTTCACTTAACATTGAAAACAGTACACTAATTGAAAAATACATATTTCCACATAATAAGTACTAGTTATTGGGTTGATATGTTTTTATTTCTATTTTTGCGAATTTCTCAAGTCTGCAGTTGCCCAAAACAAAGATACTGCAGAAAATAGTAATAAGTGCAGGTTTAAAAATTGCAATAAATCGCTCATTTGTTATCGGATTTGCATCAAACGTGCACCAAACGATGTAGATGTTTTTTTACACATATTACACAACGCAACTCAAAAACTTTAAAATAAAATGACACCGCCCTTGCAACAAGGTCCTCAATAAAATTCTAACCTCCTCTACTTAACAGAAACTAAAAACCAAACACCAGATATCTACTTATAATGCCTCACAATTCACCCACTAATTCCCAGCAAGGAAATCGAAATCTTCGCCCTGATTTGACACGATTGACTTCCTAAACCCTAAAGCCGTAGACGAATGAGTTCTGCTGCGCGCCCGTGCATGTCCCGTTTAAAACGGCCCGCTAATGACTCTTGAATTTATGCAAATCGCATGCATGTATGAAATTAATCTCGACAGGACAGATGTGCTCAAAGCAGGTACGAATGGGAATGCTGAAGGCGCTCGAGGAAGCTGGTAATTAGCGGGTAGAAGTAAGAGGCACGACTGGCTCACGAGTGGCAATCAGATCGACTCGTAATATATGTAGTACAGTCTCGAAACAGATATGAGAACACGGCTTATCCGCCGTTTGATATTCATAGAACAATCAGGACGTAATCAACCGTAACGTAATTATCGCCGACGGGCCGAATGAATCTCCGGCAAAAGGCGACGACGCAAGTGCTATACGACGCTGCGGATATTCCTTCGGCAAGATTCCCCCCCAGCCTCCAACTGCGAACAGGTTATCAACGAGTTTACGATCGGCGTGCGTTGAAAACCGTAGATGCTGCGGGATTGAATTTTTATCGTTTCTTGGGGGAAGATAGGCAGGCTGCAGCGGGCGATGCTACATGGTATTGTTAAGTTTGCTGTTCGTTCGGGCCTATCTGAAATAAAAGAAGACAAGTTTCATTCACTAGCGGATAGGTAATTTGAAAGTGGCGTGCTTCGATGTTTCCTGACTTCATGCTGTGTTGGTAATTTCTTTGCCAATGGAGTTTTTCAGAACCTTGGATTTTGTTTGATTTTTTTTTAAATTCATAGTGATGTATTGTTTGGATTAATACGTGTTCCGTCTCCGAGAACGGGACTCATAAATTAGCAAGGGTTTACTCCGGCAGGCGCCAGATAGTCTAGGACCCAAACATTGTAACGCGGGCGTCTGGACAGTGTTTGGAGGTGACAGCAAGTATAGACGGTCGTCCTGGGAGATTTTTTACCCTCTCCTTGGGGACTGAACCGCAGAGCAAAGGTCACGCCTAAATTAGGCGATCGCCAATAAGCAGTTGATAATTGGGAAAAAGGAATAGGGCTCCACCCCGACAGAGGCTGTAGGAGATGCTTTAGCTTGTGGCTAACATTTTCCGACGAGTCAATCGCACTCTACTTTATATCTATAGCATTATTTAATACACTGTTATTTTGTTTTCCACACTTGTGCCTCTATTTATTTAACGCAACCTTCTCCACCGCCATTAATTTGCCGTTGGAGGCGTAGATCGCGAATTGATACAAGAAATTTCGTCTACGTACGTGAGTTACGCGAAATGTAAATTCAAGGTCAGTATAATATGACCCATGGTGGCAGTATAGTGGATGATTTTGTGTCTGATGGTAAAAGTGATGCAAAAGAATTGTGCGGTACGGTAGAGAGAGTATACATGTGACTGCGTGGATTAATTAATTAATGAGTTAGTACAGTTGTTGTAAGGGAATGTGAATGAGATTTTTGGAGGAAGTAGAAAAATTATTTTTCACGGGACACTCACTTTCGTGCAACCTTTTTTGATAATGTTAGTATACTGCTTTTGTGTTAAGAAGGCGAGAAGGTCTTGGGACAAATTTTTTAGATATGTTCTATTGTTCTTTTGTGCTTGTGAGGATTCTAACGTTGCTGAGGAAGTTAGTATAAACTATAAATGGTACATAACCCGGCGTTTGTAAGGTGGGGAAATATAACAAGAGTAGTAGAGCGGGGTTCCACCGACCCCGCAAATAATTTACTGTATTAGGTATAGAAATCCATATATTTAATTAATATGAGAGTACGTAGTGGCGCGAAATTTTACAGAATAAAAACGCAGATACACCAAATTAAATTTGTATTACCCAGAAATACTTAACTAATTAAACATCTTTAATTTTCAACAAAAATATACTCTTCCTAGCTCATGTAATGAACAAACTAAATATAGGCTCACTGCCACGCGTTGTTAAAACGTTATAGTCAATTTAGAATCTCTGGGGTCTGTGAGACCCCGGAACGCCGGATTAAAAATGCGGGAAATTATGAGAGGTGTTGTGGGGAAGTGTAAAATACCTACGGAAGGATTGGGTATTCAGTGGGCAATAAAATTTATTTATGACGATCTAAATAAGAAATATGAAAGCTTCCTTGGAAGAAGTATCAAGTTTATATTTTGCATGTAGTTCGGTATCGTTGGGTGAAGAGAACGAGGTAGATAGCTTTAAAGTACTCATGAACTTTAAGAACGAAACGAATTCCGTTAGAGTACCTAAAGTTTAATATCAGTTTCGCAGTTACAATTCTTGTTTATTTCAAAATAATATTTTTCCTTGCTTGTGAAGTACATAAATTTTATTGTATCCAACTTTCGAAGGTAAAGTATAATGTGAAGAAAGAGGAAAACAGATAAGAGAGGAGTAAAAGTTTGTGGAGAAAGGAATGGATGAGCTGTATGAATCGAAAGTAGAAAGTGTCTACTTGTAGTCAGCCAATCTTTCCAAACGCAGAACGCTGAAACACGAAACAGTTATGTACTGACATATATGTCCCTCACGATTGTAGCTGAGGAAATTAAATTAATACAAATAATATTCATAGAAAACAAGTGTATGCATGAGGTAAGAAGTATACCTAATCATAAAGCAAAGAAACAAGTAGTAGAAGTCAATAAATATAGCAACGCAGCACTTCTGGTGATATCTGAACATGTCTGTGAATTCTTATTCAAATTTAAAGGATTTACATTGATTTAAGGGAAACATACTATTAAATAATTCATTATTATTCATTCGAATAACTGTTCCAAAAACTATTTGAATAATAATGCGAGCAGTCGATACTTTTCGTTGCCCGCTGTCTGATAACTGATTTTGTAAATAATAAATTCTGAGTATGGTATTAAGCGAATAACAGAAGACGTGGGTAACAAATGGATAATTATCCGAGAAAAGTTTTATTTAATTAAAAACTTAGTTCACGGCGAATGAAAATTCAGTTCTTATTCGTCGTTCGAATAGAATTGATCTGACCACTCGGCTAAATTCTTATTCAGCTAAAAACTGGTTCGTTTCTAACGAATAAAATCTTGTTCCTCGCTCGAATCAAATTGTATCCACCTTTGCAGTGCACAATAGGCTCTGCAGCTCTGCTTTTAACGAGACAGAGTAACGAACTAAAGAACCGCAAGATTCTTTTCATTAAAACATTTTAACAACGCTGTAATGCTGTAACGTTCATTCACGTCGCAGTGGTTCGTCACTTTTTCTCGGAAGATTATTAAAACGTATTCCCTTTCGTACCCAGAAAATCCTCGGCCTGTTGCGTTTCAATGGAACTTGAATGGAGTAAACAAAAGGATTGCGCCATGTAAACCAACAAAACGGGTCGCCAAATTCCACACGGATTATTCGCGTTGCAATTTTTATAAACCTCCAAATAAAAGCTTTTACAATAGGAGAAGCAACTAAAAAAAGTCGGAGAAGATGTTTGAAACGGTGTGTGGGGGAAGAAAGAGAGGAGGCGAATGAGACGACGGAGGTCTCTACTACTTACGAGCCACTCGCCGCTACAACAAGTGTTCCGAGGGCGCTCTTGGTTGAATATATTCAATCTCCGAGTGAGCGTGCAAAGTAATGAAGACAGTAATTGGAATAACCGGCTCGTGGCAGCAGCACACTGCCAGTTGTTGCACGCAGGTAGTAGTCAGTTAGGACGACACCATCGGGCATCCACCTGAACATGCATAGAACCATGAATACCAAAAGGTTTTAATTAATCAGGAGTTAAAAGTAGCTGCAGATCGAGCGTGCTTTAATCCTCTGAGTGCTCGCGAAAATTGCCAAACGCGAATATCTCCACTTTTATCATTCCCCAAATTGATTATACCTGTTGCAAATAATATGAACATATATGTCTCACGTGTATATTTTATATTCTTCTCGCCTAGTTCGCAATTACGGTTGACCGTGTGGCCTGCGGGCTAAACGCTCGTTAATGGGAAACAATGTCCATTCAAAGGGACAAAGAAAAGCTGAATAATTTAGATGAATATTTTGGTATTTGCACTTAGATCTTCAGTGTGTGCGAGGGATCAGTGAAGTTTCATACATAGCACGCTGTGCATGCACCATTGCCACTGAATATAACAACGGACCTAATTGGCCCCATGCTGGTGCAATCAGTGTACATCTGTCGCGGGAAAATGACAGAGGACATTACGGCGAGATTCATCGGAATGTAGGATTGAATCGAAGAATCAGTACGTGCGGCCATGTTGCAATTATTGTCGTTCCATTCCGTGGCAGAAATGGCGATTAGTCTAACTAGCAGTGTCCCAGGTCACGTTGTGCATTCGCACAGATTCACCAGCACGTCGCGGAATTTTTTCCGGGTCAGAGTTTCTGCAATGTTGGGATATTCGTTTCGAAGAACCGGGGTTATAGGTATATAAATGAGATTGGTCGCTTATAACTTGCGGACGTTGCGAAAATAATGGGGCACGTCTTTGAAATCATTTTTAATTCATTTAATGACATTCATTTAAGATGCATCACGCATCTTGAACTTAATGAGGCAATTTCATATTTTGGTAAATCTTGATAACTTTGAAATTCACTTGGAATTTCACTTGAGTAAACACGTTGTCACTCATACCACTCTTATTATTAATATTAAATAGGAAAGTGTTATTGTAATAATAAACTTTTAGAAAATGAAGTAAAAAACGACTTCACAGTTGCGTTAAAAAGGATAAAATAATTTTGTTTTTAAATCAGTGCCAAAATAAAAACAAAATTAAATCGGCTCGAAGCGTGAAGTCACACTAAATTTTTAGACTATAGTTGATAAAGGTTTAGAAATTGATTTAATTCTGTTTCTATGTTGGCACCGATTTCAAAGAAAAATTATTTTATCCTTTTTAGCCCACTTTTGAAGTCGGTTTATTTACCTTTTGTTTTAAAAGCTTATTATTTTTTCATTCGTAGTGACCATTGTTTGAAGTCGATTAAAAAACATTTATCATGGTACCAATTGGGGAACATATTCCATATAACAACGAAAGAATCATCCAAATCGGTCCACGAGTTACAAAGGTATGCGCGAACATACATTAAAACTGGAATTCTAGATAATTCTAGAGTATCTAGATAATAACAGTAAAAAAATAACATAGTACCACCGGCTCTCCATACTCTTTCAAATAAAAAAAGAATCGAAATCGGCGCACCTATACGGAAGTTATGCGTGAACATATATACATAATGAAGTATACGTGACGAATTAAGTAACCTTTTTCTTTTTGAAGTCTGTTAAAAATGTGTAGTTCACTATCGTGACCAATACAACATAGAAACGAATCATTTTATTAATCATATTGCTATGAAAATGAAGTAACTATTTCCAGTACTGTACTTCTTTAAAATAGATTTCACTCATTCATATTTTATTTATTTATTTTCATATGAACGTGAAATACAGAGTAGAGACACATAATTACAACACCCCGAACCAACACAAAAGAGACAATTCAAAACAAAAACAAAATAGTAACAAAATATAAAAATATAAAAATATAAAGTACAAAACATATTAATCGATAACGCACTTATTACTTTAAATTATAAAAATATTGTAATAGTAATATTATGTAGAAGTTCACAAAATTAACAACATATTTGTCATTTTATCCGCCCCCCTTTACGTAGGGTAAGACTTCAAACAGAAACTCATTTCATATTTATCACCAACAAATCTACACCACTGAAAGCTACCTATTCTATTAACAAAATCCAAGTTACGAAGCTCTCCAACCACCAACGAGTACACAAAAAATTGTAAAAACACGAGCACCAAGCTCAAGTGTGTTCCACACAGTGCCCCAGATAGTGCACACCGCGCACAGTTGCTAGCCCAAGGTTTTCAAATCTTCAGAGTAAACATTCACGGAGTCTCGAACATCACTTCCAATGCCGTCCACAACATATCCTGAACACACACCAAACCCCATTTACAGGATGGGCACCCCTCGGCGTGGAAGGATGCCGACGCGGCTCAAGATGTTAATCTACCCCGAAAGAATATAGAAACGACAAAGGCCCCTATTCCCCGAACGCAACGGAGCACTTATCTCCGTCACCTTGCCCCGCGAAGCGACAAGGTCCGCGGGGCCATGCCGCGTTTGCCAACGAGACGGCATGCGGCAGACCGGGCGAAATTCAACACAGCGCGGCAGCGGCGCGGTTAGACTGTTGGGGTCCGTGCCGCTGGAAAGAAATCTCCAGCGAGCATCTACCGATAACCGTTCGATTTACAAGGAACACGTCCCGGTCACGGCACGTATATACCCGTCGATGCGCGGCGTAGATCGACCCGCGGAACGGCTGTACCGCGCGCGCTGGCTAATGCAGGCCCGTCGCTGCCGTTGGTGCAGGTGGGCGCATGCCACGATCCGCGTGTCGCGATAACATGGCCAGCTCGGTTTCTATCTTCCCCGACAACTTAATTCCGGTGCCAACCGGCCAGCACGCCTAAGGTCCCCTTCTCGGTTCGCGGCCACGAGAAAGCCTGCCCCCCTCGAGAGAAATGGTTGCACAAGAGCCCCGTGACGAGGCCCCCCTTCGCTGCCCCGCATCGGCCCCTCGCCGTCTCCTTGAGCCGCTGCCCGTTCGCCAGGCGATCGCTGTCACGCCGAGCTTTACAACCGCTGCGCTCCTGATACGCGGCCCAGCTTAAAGCTGCGCCGAGCGGACGCCGACACACGAACGCTGGGGGTATATCTTCTGCGCTGGCTGCCACTTAAACTACGAGTGGACGCTCGTCAGCCACGATTACGCGCGTGGAAGCCAAAGGTATCATCCGGGGCTAGGAGTACGTACGTTGTAAGGTATAGAGGAGAGCGTGAAATGGGGCTGCGCAGTTGTAAAGGGGGTACTTTACGCTCGCCCGGCTCTTTTTCGTGTCGCGATTTAGGGGTACGTGGTCGCTTTATGTGGCCTTTACAGGGAATTGTGCGGAGCTAGGGCCGTTCGATCATTTTCGTGTGGGCTGCGGACGCGCTGAGGATGTACTGGGTGTTGGAGGGTGTTTATCGTTGGTCTTCGTGGGTGAATCGATGCGCTTCAGGCGGTGGAGAGGATTGGAGTTAAGGCGTGTCGCGAAGAGTTTGTTTTGATTTGTGTTATTTGAATGGTTTGAATTTAATATTCGAGAGTAGCTGCTTTTTCCGTGGGTGGTGGCTGAATGTTCGAAGGGAAACGTGTATAGGAAGTAAGTTTCTTCAATTAAATCGAGGAAAGTTCGCTTTGTGAGTTAAAGGCTTCTCTGAAACAGCTTTATCGAGAAAATTAAGTTTTAACATTTTAGTCCGCCAGTAAAGAAACAAGGTTCAAGGAATTTATCTGAATTCTTCATAACATGAAGCTGATACCCTAATTAGACAGTAGAAAAAATAAGCAATAAAATAATAATTGTTTTACGTTATTTTAATATTTTTTCCAAGTTTCAGCAGGACAGTCTTTCTGGCTTATTTGTTATGCATGAGGCAGGGTCTCATGAAACAGCTGAGCCTTAGGATAACAAAATTTTGTGAAACCATGAGGTTTTCGTATTTTGCTTTTAAAATAGGCAGGTGTTCTGTGTATGCTTTACGGGGAAGTTCGAACTCTCTTCTTTTTCTATTACTGTTTCGTCTATTTTATAATGGTGACGAGATTACTCAACCAACAACCATTATACGTAAATGTTCGATAAAAAATATCACGTAATATTCGCATTCCTTTCGCTTGCTGAATGGGGAATAGGCATCCCTTTGGGGAATGGGCAGTCCGTTGTCATAATTCCTTGTTTCACCTTGACGACAGAAGCTTATGCAAAGAGTGGGTACATTCCGTGTTTTATTCCAGTGCAGACTGGACATTACCAGTGTTTAAACAGTATACCAAAACATTAACGTTATCTTGCGTAGATATTTGAACTTTATAACCCTTTGTGATTCGACAGTTCTGTAGTCCCAGTTGCCACCCCAAAAATATGCTACAAATCGCAGTACCACGAAAAATGGACATTCCTCGTTTTCCCCTTATCCTTCACTTAAGGGCCTAGTCAGGCGGTTGAAAAGAGGCGAATATTTGTGAATTTTTTTTGAAGAAGCAAAAGCGTATATTTTTACAAAACTTTTTGCCCTTAAAAGAGCAACATTTAAAGAACATTTGGTAATTTTTTCGTAGAAAAATATTTACGTTTATAATAAAATAACATGCGACATCCAAGAAGCATTTTTAAAAATTTGGTTTTGCGGTGAGCATTGCCATTCGGAACCAGATTATTTAAAATAAAAAAACAAAAAAGATTTCGTTAGTATATTAATGTATCCTCAGGTTGACGGAGAGAATTTTCCGAAATATTAAGTTAAAACAACATGGCAGCTATTTAAAGTTGAAATCCTGATTTTTTCCTGCAAAAATTACGCGAAGAAATCAGGATTTCAACTTTAAATATTTTTCTACGGAAAAATTACCAAATGTTCTTTAAATGTTGCTCTTTTAAGCGCAATAAGATTTATAAAAATATACGGTTCCGCTTCTTCAAAAAATATTCACAAATATTCGCCTCTTTTCGGCCGCCTGACTAGGTATAACCCCTTAATGATGATTCCTGTTCAAATGATAATTTATCTGTTTATTTGCTTCGTATTTTAGACTTCATGTTGAGGGGTACACGTGGAACATTCTCACGCCAGTTCAATATCCTCCCAGCGAGTGAAAACGCTAGGAAGTATACTAATTCGATGATTTCTTTGCCATTCCGCATAAGTGTAATTTTCCACGCGGGTCAACCGCGACGCCACGCGTATATCACTGTACAGATCATTAGAGGTAGCGAGTTACTTGTTACGGTTGCCTCGCGATAATTAGTGTTTCAGCAGTCGGCATTAAATCCACCCGTTGACAATGTGCTCGGCAGTTGCCATGGTGCTAAATCAAAGGCAAGATGCGCCGCAAATAATTTAGCGTACTATTGCGTTCTCCAAAGTTATCCACCAGCGTGCAGCGACTACGGGTGATTTACGCGTAGAACCGTACTAGGAACATTTGGGAACTGTCGAGCTAATGGTCATGCTTAACGGTAATCGATAGTTTATTTTCGGTGATTCGAAGGATGTTATCTAGCACTGTCGAAAACCTGTTGCACCGTAGCCATCGAGTTCAGGCTTTCGTTGTTAATTGTACCTTCTTGAGCCTATGCTCGATAGGTAATCACACATCCTCGCTCAAAACCATTTGATTCGAAATTTTATTTAATGCTATTATTTTCTACTAAAATAATGAAACTGTTATATAATAATTAAATTATCGATTTACGATTACGAAAAGGGGTGTGCAAAATACAGGCTTTCTATGTAACTTACTTTTTGGAAAATAAACTTATTTCTAGTAACAAATACCTACTTGGAAAGTGTGTACAGCTTTTTTAAATCCGTAATTTTACTATCTTAGCTTTAGCCCAAAATTTCTATTTGCAATTTACTGTAGTTACTCCACGACATTGCTGCATTTCAAAAAATCAGATTTTAAGAAAGCAATTTAGCTGTGTTTCAGGACCTTTACAAGTAGACAGCTGATATATATTCACGTATTTTCAGATTTCAGCGTAGCATAGTGATTAGAATATTCTCCCACGGCGTGCACTTTCACTCCTCAAGAAACGCCTTGAAGCTGCCAGTTGAATTTTAGTTATAATCTGTCCGAATTTCCTGAGGCACTGAACCTATATAATAGATTCATCCTGTGACCACTATACAGATTCATCTGAAGCAGATGAATTATTTGCATCCCTATCCGTGTATCCCAAGCGAACCTAGATATTCACCGTGCCCCGTTTCATTTAACCCTTTCGCGGCTAGTGCCGGTTATATCCGGCTTCCACTAAATGCTCCGCACTAGCTAGCGCCGGTTGTATCCAGCATCCACTAAATGCGTCACACTGGCTAGTGCCGGCAGCGTTGCTGGGAAATATGTTACCATATGGAGGTATATTTAAAAGTAAGGTAATTAAGCAGCAATACCAACGAAATTCTCTATGATTTTACACGGATACATCGAGAGCTCTGAACACGCGAAACACACTTAATGTGCACGGTGTGTACTAATGGCACAACGGCGACGACCCGCTCCCAGCGGCGCACCGCCGCCCAGCCCCGCCGTCGCGAAAGGGTATAAGCTATACCTAACCCAGACCTTCATCAGAGTTACAAATCCCAAACGAAAATGAAGAATTACTTTCAGAAAATTTGAGAAAACCCTTTAATGCCCCCGACACAAAAGCGTCCTGGCCACGCCCCAAGAAAAACACCCGACCGAAGGAACACAAGACACGAATCATCAGACGCGAGAACACCAGCACGATCACTCATTGCACTCATCGAATCTCCCCCCGTTCGTCCGTGGCTGCGCATCCCAACCGGCATCGTTCCCATCCCATTATACTCCCATTCAGTCCCCCTGAAAAAGTGCGCGGGGCACGTCGATTAAAACCGCTGGACCGACACAAAGGGCTGTCAAGAAACAATATGAAAAGTGCCGGCTAGGATCGAGCCGCGGCTTTTATCGCGGCCGATATCCAGCGCGTGCGTCGCGCCGCGGCGAAACGAAACCGCACAGCCGGTGCTGGCCCTTTACGTTTGTCGTCCGCCGGCCACGGCTAGTCACTTTCCAAAGGGAGATCGCTGCCGATAGGTTCGGGCCTGTGCAGCGGGCATGCCCGGCCGACTGAATGCCAATTATCTGATCCCGCGTATTGGCCGATGCACGCGGCATTCGGATGCAACCGTACGCAGGGAGCAATATCCAGATGATTATCGTTGCAGCTTTCGCGGCGCAATCTTCCGACCGGATCGCGGACGCGGAGCGTGCCATTATGCGCGGCCGGCATACACCGGGGCCGTTTGCGCGTAGCCGATTTCGGGGAAGCCGCGCACCGCGAGGGACTCCGTCCCTCCTCGTTCCGCCATGTGAATTACGTTTTACGTTTTATTAAAGCGGCTCTACGTGCCACCGCGGGAAATGGAATTGTATTTTATTAGCGTGCCGCCGTCTCGTCGACGCGGCAAAGGGGTTCGATTTTCACGAGATAGCGGCGCGTTGGCACGGCTGGTGATGGCCATCGGGTCGCGTTTCCGTCAGGGGACCCGCCTGGTCGGGGTTTAGGTTGCTTTTAAAATTATACATATTTGACGCAGCGGGGACCTCGGGATGAATTTCGAATTGATTGGGGGGTTCAAGGTTGGCTGCGTGGGGTAGTTTTGAGGCTGGTGGTTGGCACGCTAGGGATGCTCAGTTCGTAGTGGTTGAGAAGGTTTTCGGAGGGTTTCAAGTAGCAGTCCCGAGACGTGCAAGTGTTTTGTGTGAGGAGGCCCTTATTTCTGAAGGTGTGGATTATGTTTACGTAGTTTTCGCGTGGATTATTTTATCGGAGGAAATGATTGATACGTTATTTAACTTAGCTCGATTCAAGTTAACTTCGGCTTTTATATAGTCACAGTCAGTGGCGGACTGGCCAGAGTGGTAGCTTGCACGATGGGCCCACATCAGTGACCTTTCAGTAACTTGGCAATATAATAGAAGTTACAATATTACCTATTACTGTGTGCAGCTAAAATTTACGATTTAACTAAATAACTTTTACAATAAAATTTATAGTTGTGGGTGGACCCCCATTGTCTCCTGGCAACCAATAGTTTTGGACCCAGTCCGCCAGTGTTCATAGTCCTCACTCATTTTTTATTTTCCAATATTTACCTTTAAGGGTACTACTTAGGCAGCCGTTTTTGAAAATCAAGCAATTCTTTTTCATTTAATTACAGAGAAATAAATTGAAGCTGAGACTTGTCCTTTGACACAAAATTTGTTAACATCATAAGCTTTAAAACAACATGTTTGTTTAGTCAAAAATATGCATTATATATGACGCTACAGATGGATCATTAAAGAGGCTTTTTAAACAAGCAAAAATTACGCGAAAAAATCAGGATTTCAACTTTAAATAGCCGCCATTTTGTTTTAACTTAATATTTCGGAAAATTCTCTCCGTCAACCTGAGGATACATTAATATACTAACGAAATCTTTTTTGTTTTTTGATTTTAGATAATCTGGTTAAGAATGGCAGTGCTCACCGCGAAAGCAAATTTTTAAAAATGCTTCTTGGATGTCGCTTGTTATTTTATTATAAACGTAAATATTTTTCCACGAAAAAATTACCAAATGTTCTTTAAATGTTGCTCTTTTAAACGCAAAAAGTTTTGTAAAATTATACGCTTCCGCTTCTTCAAAAAAAAATCACAAACATTCGCCTCTTTTCGGCCGCCTGACTAGGTATAACCCCTTAATGTCTGTATAGCAATTGAACAAATAATCCACCATGCTTTTATATGTTTGCAATTAACGATGCAGTTTTAATAGTCGAGCGAGAAATGAAGAGCATCTACTTTTGTATCAAGCGATTTACTTTACGATTCATTTACACGTCAGCATTAACCATTGTCTTTTTAACGCTGATGAAACAATCGTCTGGAACGCCTGCTGTCGCTCATTCAAGGAGGATGAGGAGCTAAGCATTTGCAGCGCTCGCCATTAAGCCAGATTAAACAGCTCTTCGCGACAATGTCATCTCTGTGGAGCGACGTACAGAATAGTCGTGCTTATCGTCGAGCGAATTTTGCGTTTCCGTTTCTGCGAAATACAAATACACGAGCACGTATCGTCCTCGCAACGTCTCACGGTCTGCCCTTTCTATACACGTACACGAGCGTAGAACGCTCGTTCAAATTCGACACTTAAGACAGTCGACGGGAATATCAAACTAACTAATTTGAATTTCGTGTTTCGCGTTCGTTGCAACAAATCCGTCGCACTGGCTTCTATTTTGTTTTCTAGCTTCTCATCAAATAAAGGAATCAGTAATTAATTAGTCACGGAAGTAGCAAGTAATTAGTTTTAATTATTCGATTTTTTCAGAATATTTTACATTTCTAGATTATCAAATTCTCAAACTTTCAAACCGTTTAGTTTTTAGAATTTTTTAATAACTAATTAAAATTCGAGTGTCTTGGGATATAAAGAAACACTCGAGCTTTCGATAGATGAGTAGGGTCCGCCAAGGTCAGTAGAATTCGCCAGGGTCAATCGAGCTTCTCGTAAAGCTCTAAGTTGGTATTGGAATATACCGTAGGTACTCAAGCTCTGAATCAGTCTGAAGCGACTAGAAACTCTAATGAATCATAAGCCTACCGATTAGTACAGACCTACAACTTATTCAAGCAAAATTACCTGTCATTATTCGTTATTTGATGGAAAAAGTTAAAGTAAAGTAAGTCGCCAATATTTCGTTTGTGTGTCCTTTCAAACACTGACTGTATGCAATACTTTTGACTAAGAACAGTGTAAAAAAAGTTATCAAAATTGAAGAAAAATGGTTAAAAATGTAACAATTCTCAAGACTTTATCAAAGCCATTATTCGTTACCATATTTGTTGCTCGTATTTACGCGATGAGTCACTACGGCTAAATTACGCATTTCACACTATCGTTCTGTAGTAACGTAATCCTGACACCCTTTGAATTTTCGTGACTGTTTGAAGCAGATACTGGCAACATGGGATTAATTCACTTAACTAGATTGGGCATTGGATGGAATTCGTTATAGGAGCAACTCAGTTGCATAAATCACTTCTTCGGAATTCAGAAGAAACTAATCAAACGAATTGCAAACCGCTTTCATAGCACAAGTACTAATAGTAATTCATATTTTGCTGCATTTGACTCCCTTATTCAATCTACAAAGGAAGATCCCGAACTTGAAACTTCAAAAACTTCTGAAACTTTGTGAATATGCAGGGGATATCCGCCCGATTACAACGCAAATTTTGTTTGCTGCCGAAATTCACTCGAAGAGGGTGAAATTAACCCCTGAAAATTCAGCTATTTTCCGATTTTCTGTTATAACTCGCGAACTGGAAGAGATAGAAAAAATGTTTCAAAACAAAAGTTACTTCTCTTAATTAGACCTAGCATTTGGTAATAATTTACAGTTCACGAGTTGTAACAAAAAATCGGAAAATAATCGGATTTCCACAGGTCAATTACACCCCCTTAGATTGAATTTGGGCAAACAAAAATTGCGTTGTAATCAGGAGGGAATTCCCTACGTATTCACAAAGTTTCAGAATTTTTTAAAATTCCGGGTTCGGAATGTTCCCTTGCCAGTCTTGTGAAATACGTTTTCAAACTTTAATTTTCCCTACAAATTTGTAATGTGAGTTCGTTAAAACTTTTGGGGGAATTATAATTTAGTAACTGAAACGAAGTTGTTACAGTATGAAATTTTATCTACATATTTAAATCGTAATAGTGCTATACATGTGCAATTAAAAATTTAGGAAAAAATTAAATATTATATAGGGTGTTTCGTTATTTGAACGCCTAACGTCATTGAATCAAAATAAAAGAAGCTCGTATAAACACAGCATTTACTTGATCTTTATAAGAGAAGGGGATAATCGTTAATCATGAAACTGTCACTGAGTAAATAATAACTGTCATACTTACTGAGTTCATATAATTGCCTCTTCTCACTTCGAATCATTTCTACTTACCCCATCACGAACTTTAGAAATTACGCTTACTTACGTACTACAACCCAAAAACCCACAAGTTCCATTTCACATGAACAGAATTCAAGCTTGAGAAATACTAAGATTCCTTATCAACCAATTTACCAATTGTTACAACAAAATCATGAAACTTCTGTTGCTTTCTCGCCCATCGCAGTCTTTTCTCTCGAACTTCATCTCGGGACACAACAATGCAGATCTGGCCCGGTGTATTTGGATAATAGAGCAAGTGGTAAGTCAAATCCGCCCATCGTCGCCTCGCAATAATGCCTTTCTTCGGCCACTTAGGGTACCGGCCCAGTGGTCGGAATTCTCAGTCGTATCTACGTACTCGGTCGCGCTGAGTGGATTTAATTCACTTAACTCGAGACACGCGGGGGTGGAAACTCGTTATAGGGCCCGGTTTAATTGCGTAAGCTGGCTCCCGTATCTGACCATTAAAAGCTCAAACGGAGCGCGCTTGTACCTGGCCGATCCCCGAGTGCAGCAGGAAGAAACGAAATCGAATCGATATCTCTCTCTTTCTGTTGCTCCCTTTTCACCCCCTTCCCCGTCCCACCGCAACGATGGCAAGCCACTTTATCCCGGGCTGTCTGCATGGTAACACTCGAGGAAAGGCCGCTCTTCAGTCTCGTACGTTATCACAATAAAATGGAGGATGTCGATCTTTTGTATATTGCTAATAGAATTTCAGTGGCCTCACTGAATCATTCTGGTAACTATATGACCAGGGGTCTCCTCCCAAACGCACTTGTATTTTCTAAAAAAATTTTAAACGTGACCCAGACATAATTCAGAACGATCTGATGAAGAAGATCTTTGTTAATGGCAAGGCGTTTTGTTGGCCAGCAGAATGAATTTGTGTTGCTAATTTCGAGTTGTCTGGAACCATCTTTCAATCTTCTTCTTTTTTTAATCACAATTTTTTAAATCTAATAATCTGGCAAATTTTATAAATTTTAAAATATACAATTTTGCATATTTAGATCAGATTTACATATTTTGATAACTTTCACCCGGAACGTTTCCAAGCGTCCACTTTGCTCCAAAGTGACGATTGTCTCTTAGATATAGTGAATTATATAATATATTTTTCTGTATAATAATTGGAAAGCCGAACTTTAAGAGTGGTTTCTTCTTTATTCGTGAATATTGAGAATGATCTTTTCATTACAACATAGTAGCTATGCACATAGTGGTATTATATTACCTTGAAAACAATCTACTATTATCTTCTATGTAACGAATTTACATCCATTATTTTTAACTACAGCTCCCAACAGTTTTACATGAAAAAGCTCCAGTAAAAGAAAGCACCTATATATAAAAAATATGTGTGGAGTGTATAGAGGATACGTATTCCCCGCGTGTTATTTCATCATGACCGATAAAAGAAGCTCCAAATAACCTCGTCCGGGCAAGGACCAGCGTATGAACTAAACGTACGAATGGAGTCTTTCTTCCTGACTCCAGATATTGCAGATAGCGATCGAAACAGGAAACACGTAGCCCGATAAAACATATACCGAGACGTAATTCGAAACAGCACGCGTCAGCTACATAGCGTGCGCCAGCTTCGTTCCGTTGAATGCGCCTGGAATTAGAAGAAACAACATAACTACAAACACAACCCTCCTTGACAGCAAATCCATAGTTTATCTCCCCGCGGTACGTGGTACAATTTGGGGAACGTACCTTTTCCAGGACGAATGAAAAACTCGCACTCCCTATATTATTTTCATCTCGTCGATGTTACCCATGTAGGACTTCATTTTAGCCTGTTCTGTTGGAGAATCATTTCACAGAACAGATTCAAAGTCTACATTTTTTTAGAGGATAGAAAAAAGAGAACAGTACATTGCATCTATCTCAAACAGAAGAATAAGTGAACCACTAATCAGTAAGTCGCAGATGTAATCAAGTTCTCTCAATTAGTTGAAGAGTCCTTGTAGAAAACACTGTAACTGCCAAAATCAAAATTTTTTAATCGGAAAATATTCTACGTGCCAATGGTGATACTATAGTATAGAATTTGAATGCATTTTCCCTTCGAAAATAATTTACCCATAGTACTAAAACATGGTACCGCTGGTAAGTCAAACCCCGCTTCTGTAGAAAACAATCTAAGAGGGCAATTATCTAGGGACAAACAGGAGTGGCACTTACAGTGCTTGCAAATTTAAATGAATAGCATATTCAGTTTTCTCTACAAGTAACAAGGATTCCCAAGGTTCCCAGGTGTCCACCTCAATTACTTTGAATTTTGGATGTGTTTTAGAGGACCGAAAAATAAGATATACGTGTTTTTTATAGCGGCCCATTTTCATATTTAGGGGATGAAACTACCCCCAAAGTTATAAGATTTTCAGGCGTTCGTCTCCGATTGCTTTGGTTTTGGATATGTTTCAGAGGAACGAAAAATAAGATATACGTGTTTTTTTATAGCGGCCCATTTTCATATTTAGGGGGTGAAACTACCCCCCAAAGTTCATAAGAATAGTTGGTGTCCGCCTCCGATTGGTTTGAATTTTGGATGTGTTTTAGAGGACCGAAAAATAAGATATACGTGTTTTTTATAGCGGCCCATTTTCATATTTAGGGGATGAAACTACCCCCAAAGTTATAAGATTTTCAGGCGTTCGTTTCCGATTGCTTTGGTTTTTGGATATGTTTCAAAGGACCGAAAAATACAAAATATGCGCCTTTTTATTTTGGCCTGCTTATTTTGAAAATTGGCCGCTATAAAAAAACACGTATATCTTATTTTTCGTCCCTCTAAAACATGTCCAAAATTCAAAGCAATCGGAGGCAGTCACCTGGGAACCTCTCCTTGTAAGAGGTGGTACATACAACACATAACTCGGCCATTTTATAATGTGTCTGTACAATCTTTATACAATATATTCATTAGTACATGCCCTAAACATAAGAAGTATCGAAATCCTTTTTAACCTCACAGTATTATAAAAAAAAATCATGAAATTTGGTGCTGATGTGAGCGTCTCAGGATGGTGTAACCCCTTAATGTAAAAAATTGAAAAATTTGTGATGGATTTAAATTACTATATACTTAAGCATATTTAGCAATCAAACAAATCTTTAATAAATAATTTAAAGTCAGGGATGTTTTTTCTCTCTGCGAAAAATTTGATTTTTGGAACTTACAGTGTTTTCTACAAGGACTATTCACTTGATTTTTTTCCAGAATTTTTCACATCTTTCAAAGCTTTAAATTCCTCGAATTCCTCAAATTTTTAAAATTCTTTCTTCCTCGTTGTAACTTCCTTCCAGCCCCTTTGCACTATTACCCCTAATACGTATCGAAGATGAGAAACGCTCCGCTCGTATCCGTAACTTGCTGGATATCTGAGACGCCCAGCGCGTCTCAGCCATTCCAGAGTTTTCCGCGGATCCTCATAACCGAGGATATAAATTCCCCCGTGTGTAGCAATACGTTTCCAAACATTCTGCTCGTAAAGGGCCGCTAAGGGTTCGTCGAGTTTCCTGTTGACACCAACTTCTCGCAAAGATGGGAGCGGAAATTCCCGTGATGGAAAGCACGCGCGTGATGAGCGCGGCGCACGTTGCGCATCGAACCGACGAACTCGAGCAAATCCCTGTTTCGTAATAATAAAGATAGCTGCCGATACTCTTTCCTACTTTTCTACTTCAACAGCCACCTCGTTCTGCGGTGCCCCAATAATAAAACAGAATCGCACTCGTTGGTCTGCGGTAAGTCCAGCTTACCACCGTTCACTTCTCTCGTTTCTCGTTTTTCACGCTCCTACGTGAACGCCTCGCGCCCCTCTCTGCACCCCTTTTTCTACGTACCTATCGTGCCAGATGCCAGTTCGTCTTGATATCTGATAAATTATTTTTTATTGCCGCGATGATCGTGGGTTCGTGAAAAGCTGCCGTGGAAATAGAAGATCGCTCACGAAATGTTCGCCCTTGGATAAATAACCAAGTCCAGGGGTGTTTTGTGCGCTGGATACTTCGAAAAAAAAAACGAACCCTGTTTTTGGTCCTTGTGTTTTAGTAAAGTTCGAACTCTTGAGAACGTGCTCCTATATTGGGTTGATATCTGCATAATTGAAGAAGTTGTGGAATTTGAAGCGGACCAACTCCGGAGGGCGCGAGCGCAAAGTACCTACCCCTAAGTTCTGCAGATCAAATATTCAATAGCCCCGTCAGGATTTCGAATTCTATTATGTTCTCTGGGTGGCAGCTTCACTTTTTTTTCTATGGTGTACACATTTTCTTGGAACTCGTTTGACCAGGAATCGCTGATCAAGATAAAATAGAACGTATGCGCCATGCTGCTCGTTTCTTGAGCCGGTGGACACGATACCTCGAGAAATATTTGCCGGGTTTACTTGAAATTTGTGGAATTTTTTGGGGGGAACTATTCAGAGCTGGCTACGTACGAACTTTTTTGTAAGCCCTTTCGTTTTATTTTAAATCGGAAAACTGACAGAAAAATATGTAAAAACCGATATTTATGGTTTGAAGAGCGGCCACTGTATTTCAGCTACAAAATTGAACCTTTTGTGCACGCGGCTGACTAACTATACTATTACATTTTGAAAACTCGTTTCGTATTTTTGTTCAAACTAATCGTTTGTGCAATATCATGGTTGCCGCCAAATACTGCTGAAAAAAAAACATATTCGAAAATAATGCCTGTGTTTCTGACACTTTTTCTATACGATTTTATTCCATAATATTTCGATATATTTATATGCTTTTCAATAAAATGAAATTAGTTTAATAAAGTTTCATAGGGTTTTTAAAATCAATTACGAGGTAAATGCTGCTTTTTCAATCTCGTTCAGGTATTTATAAGAATTGTTAAAGTCACCTATTTGTAACAGTTCTTAACGAATTAACAGTTAGGAATAAAAAAGAGCGGATGAAAGGAGGATATCAGGACTTCTGTTTAACGATTTGCATATAAATTAAACAATTTTAACGCCTAGAAAATTTACCTACTTGAGTTTATTGGACTTGTAAAGGAATAACCTCATTAAAATTGCAAAGACCGATATAATTTTAATCTTATGCCTCGTCTAGTTAACGACAATGTGGGGCTCGTAATCAGTAATCGCAATAAACGGAAGCATAAACTACCATTTATATATTACGATAGTAGTTGACAGTTATGGATTTCCTGCAGCAATGGGTGGTTACTGGCATTCAAGCAAAGAACATGTAATTCAATAATAAAACGGCAGACGACTGCAATTTCTAGACAAGTGTGTGCCTTACTCAACAATTGAGAGGCTCGCAAGGAGAGGCTTGTTATGTGTCCGCTTCAAATTGCTTTGATTTTTTTGTATATGTTTCAGGGGACCGAAAAATAACATACCTATACTTGTTTCTTTATAGCAGTCCGTTTTCATATTTAGGGGGTGAAACCACACTTCAAAGTTCATAAGAAGTGGTACAAAAGTTCCTACTGTTAGTTTACAGAATATTATAACACCGTCTTGAATAAAACTTTAAATAAATTTCATTTTCGTCATAACTTGTTGTATGGATGATGTTCTTGTTGCCAGTCTCTTTTGTCCCTCTTCTTATGAACTTCGAGGGGTGATTTCACCCCTTAAACACTCAAACAGGCCGAAATAAAAAGACACCTATTTCTTAGTTTTCGGTTATCTAAATCATATCCAAAAACCAAAACAATCGGAGGCGGACACCAAATCTTCTAACTTTGAGGGGTGGTTTAACCCCCAAATATGGAAACAGCATGCTATAAAAAAATACGTATATCTTATTTTTCGGTCACCTAAAACATATCCAAAAACCAAAGCAATCGGAGTCGGACACCCAAAAACCTTCCGTTGCCAGTGAAAACCTGGCACATGGCACTATCTGCCTAAATCTCAGATTCTTGATACCACTAATTCGCCCCTGCTCTGTAGTGTAAAACAAAGAATCATAAAACAGTGGCGTGCGCCTGTTTTCCACTGGGCCCCCAAATTTTCGAAAATCGATCTTCTCGAAAACAGCCCCGAGTGAGAAAATTTGAATCCACGCTTTTGATTTATTTTTGCATAAGGAATCACCTTCTGCCTATTTGTCCCATTTCTTCGGCCGCACCCTGTATACAGACGGCTCGCCCCCGCGAGCGTAGAATGCGAATGGGGATGGTTGCGCGCGCGTGCACACGTGGCGGGCCCGGGTTACACGATCGTATGGATGAGCCAGCAGGGAATCTGACGTCGAGTGGAAATGTGACGCGAACCAGAAAACACGGGATGACGTGTGTGACCTGGCCGACCCGGGAAAGAACCGCGTAGTTATGCGAAATTTTTCGCCGCATTGAAAACCCCCGGCACGGTGTCGCGGCGTGTGCTTGGCTGGGTAGAGGGCGCAAAAGGAGCCGGGCTGATGGAGAAGGGCGGAAGAAAGGCGCGCCGAGGGAAACTTGCCACCGCTGCGACCGTTCGAATGGAAACTGATACATATTTCCAAGACACCCGCGTAGCTTAGGAACAGAGTAACTCGAGGGATCGCGAGGAGTGCTCGAGTGACTCGAGTGACAAAATCCGAGCCCAGCCGTCTGTCTCTCTATACCTCCTCCCTCTGGAAGAAAGCGGGTCGCGATAGCGAGGACAGACAGCGACGTGAAAGGGAAAGACTCCCGCCACTTCCTTTCGCAGCTGCGAGATGGGACAGCTCACGCTCTATTATCCGAAATAATGGGGAGACACGGGTGTGCGGGGTAAAAGAACTTTTGGATAATGGAGTACTCTGGCCTGAAACGTCGATTGTTCTGTGCTTCAGGCGGAAAGGTGATGAATGTGGATGCTTGAAATGAGACGATGGGGGAGGAAATGATTTTATTGGAATCTTGAGAGTTTTGTTTCCCTCCGGCTGATTCTTTTACGAACGTAAATTGCTCTTCTAATGTCAGAGGCAGCTTGTAAATATTCCTAATGAAGACACTTTTCTTGGCTGTAATCGTAGCTTTTCTGATTTTACACAGGGCGTTTACGAAATCGCGGTGCAACCGTAAAGAAGGTGGTTCCTTGTGTAAAAGGAAATGGAAAACGTGAAATGAAAATTTTTCATGTAAGATTCTATTTTCGAGACAGTTGAATTGGAATATTCAGTAGGTACGCGTGCACGTGACTGAAAGCCAGCAGAATTTATCAGTAGGCAAATATGACACTGGTTATTCTAAAATTATAATTTATTTTTCTACGGTCATTTCATTCTCAGTTGTGCTGTATTTGTTATATATTGCATTCTGCCAACTCTTAGTCAGGCACGGTGAGTCCAAAAATTATTGGCACACCCTTTAAAATAGAGTAACTTTTTTAAAACTGGTCCAAACGGCTTGAGTTCTTTTGAGAAGCTAGGAGGATTAGTTTTCTAAGTTTTGAAAAAGGGATCTTCACTATTTTCTTCGCTATTCCGACCAACTGCAATTCTTTCAAAACAACGAAGACGTCACCTAGTAAACTAATCCTTCTAGCTTCTAAAAAGAAACTCAAGCCGTTTGGAACAATTTCGAAAAAGTCATTCTGTTTTCCAGGGCGTGCCGATAAGTTTTAGACTCACCGTATATGCGTTCTTAACAAATAGTGAAGCTCCTATTTCTTGGAAACGAAGCTGCAAATAAAAGCATGCATCTACTGTATTTATTCTTCGCTGGCATGCTTCAGCAGGGCTGCAGGACTTCGTGCAGCAGCCTATGAAGTTCGTTAAAATAAATGATCGTTATAATTCCTCCCGATGGACGGAAACTTTAGAGATAAATATTCGGCTAAGGTTGACGGTTCCGTCCGACGAACAACGTAGATTAAATATTAAGGAAATCCGCGTAGAGTGCAGCTGCGCATGAAGGAAGCAGAGTTGACGGGCGGTTCTGGACCGAAGCGACGCGACGGCTTAAAGCGCAGAGGAATTATTCTTTCGTCGGGTCACCGTTCCCGCCACTCTTCTTTTTCCTTACTTTCCGACTTTGTCCACGAAAAAGTCTGCCTTCACGAGGACACTTTAGAAATTTATGGAATTTCTGAGTGGTCCCCCGCGACACGCCCAAGCCTCCCCCATCTTCCAGCCGCACGATGAAGCGCGCCTGGCCGTGTTTTTACGTACGCGTGCATGCACCGACATACGAATCCCGTGTCGCCACGTGTACTATGCCACATGGAGCCCCAGGAGCACGGAGTTCGACGGGTGACGCAATATGTGCCAGCGAGGAAGTTACCCCGCGGGTTTTGTCTGCGGGGTTGGCAAACAGCATGCATCGAGAATCGCCGAGAGGTAGCCGAACCCCGTCATTGCTTGACCTACACCAACAAGGTGGCACACCAGGCTATTCGCGTGCGAGTGTCGCTCTATAAATGACGATTTCCAGCCGAACGGGGTAGGATTTGAATTTGAAAGGGGGATTTATATTAGAGACCATGGTATGGTACGTGTAGTAAAAAGACACGTGTACACGGGTACACGTGTATTACATATATCCGTACCTCGATCCGTGTAGCTTTTAGTACACGGGTACCCGTGCACTATTTCACGTGCATTTAAATACACGTGTATCAACGTATTTGTGTATTTTGATCAGAATTGGGCATTAACTACGGGAGAATGGGCAATGGCGGTCACTTAAGCAATAAGTGTAATAAAACCGAGTGATGTTTTTCAATTTTAAGGATTATCGTCGCGTCTAAAAAGAAGCTCGCTTATTACCAGTAATGCCTTAATTTTTTGTATCAAAATAGGTGATCGATTAAATAAATCTTGTTAATTTTATAATTGTGTTATTAGTTACAATCTGAAAATTTGTAAAACCATACATTCCGCATATTATTCTAGTAAATATATTTAAATACATTAATTCTTTTATGAATTTCGCAATCCCCCAGAGTTCTGGGATAGCTATAGATATTAAAAATCAGACGAATCAAAATACGGATACGTTAATATACGTGTATTTATAAATACACGAGTATCTAAATTCACGTGTATTTAAATACACGTGAAATAGTGCACGGGTACCCGTGTACTAAAAGATACACGGATTCAGGGACAGATACGTTTAATACACGTGTACACGTGTATTTAAATACACGTGAAATAGGGATCTCTAATTTATATTTATCAAGAACCACTATGGACAGGTAGAGGATCGTCGTCGTTGTTTGACCTACATTCTGTCAAAAAAAGTACCGGGAATCGATCATTTAAAAAGCTCGCTTAAAGGGATTGTTGAAATTCTTTTTGTCGCTAAGTTGGCACAACTGTCCTCTATACTCGCGCGGAGTTTCAGCGTCATTTGTCATAAAAACTATGCATTGGAAAAACAAATGCTTCGATTAAAGACTGGACTTGAATGTCTAGAAGAAACCTAAAAAATTTCAGAAAGATTGGTGAAGCGGTTTTGGGGAAATCGTGGTCACCGGTGTAAAAACAGCTTCCGGTAAATCAGTTGTAATTTTCCAATAACTCAATATTTTTTTATACCAAAACATAATATAATAACCTGTTAAAGTGTCCCTCGTCTGAATGCAAAAACCATTGCATAAATATATGCATGTACAATCTGAAATAAATTGCCAAAGAATTGATTCTTTTTCTACCTCCTGAAGGTAGCTAACCCCTTAAATTGGATGTATTTCGTAGAAAGTGAAAGGTTACTTAAATTGAGCCGATTATTGCTAAAGTGGGGGTGGTCAGAAACTCTACCCGCATTTCTGATTCTATTCTCAATAATTGTTCCTCAAAGCCCGAATCAAGGTCCAGCATGAAACAAAAAACTGTACGTTCTAAAGCGAACGCTACGAAACCATAAATTTCAATAATTAGAGACGCAAGACAAGGCATCCGGTGAATTGAATCTGATATTTTAATCCAAACTTAATCCACAATAAAGTTCGACAATCAGTTGCGCGCGTAATGCACCGAACGAAACGTTATCCGTCATTATACACCTAAGGTATTACCCGCATCCACGTTTTTGCCAATGTAAATTGTAGTTTGCTTTACGAGCACTTTTACAGAACGCGTCGTTCGGCGGTCATAAAACCGTTGGAGGGCGAAGTGTCCCCATTCCTCCGGCAGCCCTCCAATTCTTCGTTTTCGAGACGGAGGTGAGCGTCAGTAATTTCGAAGGAAGTCAACGTGTGCACAGGTCTCCTTCGCAGGGAGATTGCTGATTGCTCTAGTCGTAAAATTCAATCGCGGCTGGATTCCTTGGCAATAACCTACATTTACACATCATAATCCAGGGTAATGCTCGCGAGAAGCTACCATATAACGATGCGGCGAACGTGTAATCATGCGCGATGCAAGTCGGGAAGCGATAATCTGGTTGAAGGGAGAAAAGACGCGACAGGCGCGCTGTGAAATTTTCGTGCAGGCCTCCTGCCTCGCATCAGATTTTCCGATCCGCGGCAGCCTCGAATCGAGAAAAAGATCACTGATATCTGGCACTTAGGTCGACGTCTTTGATGCATTCGATGCAATCTAAATTACAGAGAACGATACTCGCCTCAGCGAGCCCATTAAATTACCTACTCGTCTCGCGCAGCAGCTCCCTTTCGAGTGTAAACGCACGCGCAGTGCAGCATCATTCGAATCAATCGTTCCGAATCAAAAATATGCGAACGTGTTTTAGCGTGTCGTGTAGATTGATAAGGATGGCATGCGCCCATCGAATAAAGAGTTCACAAATTAATACCAGGGGAAGTTAGGCAACCCAGAACTTCAGAAAATTATGCAGTTTTGTTTGCGAGTAGAGCAGTTCAAGCGTAAGACAAACATATTTTTTGTTGGTGGCATAGTGCGGTTTTGGACGCTGAAAATCACCCCTTGAAAAAATTCAGAATTTCCTTTTTCGTAGGATATCTGGAAACTACTCTACTCGCACACAAAGTTGAATAATTTTCTGAACTTTCGGGTTGCCTAACTTCTCCTTTAAGAAAACCACACGCAATTGATAGGGAAAGTACATTGACGAAGGTCGGTATTTTGAAATTGTTCGTTTCTTCAATAATTATATAATACTACAATGAAAGAAGAAACGTATGAAATATTTAGAAAATCATATTATACAAAATATAGAAATACACAATCTTCTATTTAACTACAATCAGTCTGTAATATTTATGAACGTTGCTTGAATTAATTTCAACATCAATTTTATTACTGGAAGGCTCTAATCGTAACAATAAAATACTGCAAAATCAGCATAATAGGTCCACAGTGCTATTATTGAATTTCACTTCCTAATCCATCGTTTGAAAATGACAGTGTATTTTCTCGTGATAATAATTGAGCATCGATTCCCTTTGCATCTGAATTTAACGTTTGTCACGTTTCCCCCGTTAGACGTAAGTTTAATTCGAATTCAGTTATTGTATCTGGGCGATTCTCGTTCCATTGGCTGTCTCCTTTCAGTTGAACCCCGCATCCTCAATTAGAAACAGACGCTGGAGATATCGACGAGCAATATGAATTCATTTGCATATTCCAACCCCCAAGATAATCGAATCCAATTATAATGCTTCACTGGCCGTGATCGCGGACTTATCCGTAGCGTTAAATCATCTAAATCCAGCTTTTATGGTTCGCGCGGACAGAGAAGAGAAATCCGCGTTATTCCTATGAATTCTTTCTGTCGCTCGTTGCATCCGAAGGTCCTTTGAAAATTCGCAATTTTGTCATTCCAATTCACGTGCACTTAGTTCGTGTGCTAGTGCTGTTCACATTTACATTCAGCACGGAGTTCCCTGTTCCAACGTCCACGCAGCAAGCTCGTACAACAAACGTAGTACTTGAATTACACACAGTAGACGTGCACAAAATTTCTGTTATTATTTCGTTGGTTACGAGTATTACAACTCATTCGTCTCAATACGCCGCTGCACATGGTTTCAGCATGCAATCATGGGTCCTCTGCGATCAAAACACTTTCATATTCAGGGCGCGCGAACATCGCATAAATATCTGGTAATGAACAGTTTTGGGCAACAGCATTGCCATTCCATGGATGGGGAGGGATTAATTAACGAATGAATCGGTGTAATCAAGTAACTCGATGGCACTACGCGGACCATTTACTTTGATTCGAAACTGAAAATATGCGGCAGTCGCTGAAATGCGGCGTAAAAAGGAAATTAATAATATGGAGGATAATAATAGTTTAACCCTATAAGGTAGCACAGCGATAATAAATTTCGTATAGCTCGGATACGCGAACGTGTGCGGAATTGATAAAATTTGTAAAACCTAGAAAATACCCTGTTAGGAATTGAATATTCGTCGCGATATTAATTTACATATTAATAAGTATTAGCCTAACAGCCCACGATATTTACTGCGCTTGGAACTTCCATCAGAGGAAGAAGCTATGCTTCGACTCAATACCGAAATAAATCAGGAGAGAAAAGAAGCCGAAGGGTACCAAAAAAACTCAACTTCAACTTCCCCGTAATTGAGTAGCGTAATGAAAATTTTCCATCAGTTTTTCAAGCCCCACTGAAAATTTTCGTTTTCACTGTACCACTCCACGTGTTAACCGAGCTTCCTCGGGTTAAAAATACTCGACCACCGTCGACATATCATCTTACATCCAGTAGTCAATTTGTTCGCACGAAGATACAAGAAACTTCTAAACCGCGCATATAACCTTTCACAGATTCTACAAGCAATTTTACAGCTCGTAGCGTCCCCCCGTTCTATTATTTCCAATAGCGTGGCTGCCACATTTCTTACTACAGCACTACAAATTACGTACACCTATCCTTGACCCCTTGCCATTTAAGAAAACCTAAGTTGCTGAAATTTTTCCGAGAAATACAGATACCAACGCAGATGTTAACTCTTGGATGGGGGTGGTTTGGCCGTTGTTTGGATGCGGGGTCGATTTTGCCTCCTAATTTTATTCGACAGCACCTTCGAATAAGATTCATATTAGATTCTGATCTTGTTGCGATCTAACATTCATATTTTACGAATATGTAGTTTGATATGTAACCCGGGTAGGGGGAGTTCCCTTAAGGGGGGAGCCTGGTGTAACTAAATGAAAATCGAGGCATTTTTCGGGATTTTTTTTTAAAGAAAGTATTTGATAGATCTTTCTGAAACTTTCAGGATATTGTATTAACAGGTTAAGGTATATAACAAAAAAATTTTATTAAAAAAGAGCGGCAAATAACAAAGTTATGCCGAGTCCGTTGGCGACGCAATTATTGCACTGCGGGCAACGTAGCGTCTTTTGGTTTCATCTGAAACCAAAAATCGAACAATTTTCTTTTAGTTTATGAGTGTACGCACAGAATGAAGAAATTTGAAACTTAAAAGATGCAAAATGAACAAATGGCGGCCTCTTGAATAAAAAGTTCACTGTTTCCAACGAAATTTTCCCTTAAATGTCTAAAAAATAGTTATTTATTTAAACAATATCATTATACTAATAACTTAGTACTACGAAGAAAATGTTCACAAATATCCGTGCACAAGGCCAAGTCGATTGGTTGAATATTTTTTTAGTTACATTGCCCGCAAAGTATAAAACTGTCGTTTCGAGAAAACCACATTTCAAGTTTTGTGGTAGCCTGGCGCTCCGTAGCAAAACCGGCTATATCCGCTTTAATTTGTCGAATTTCGTTTTGCGGCTTTGGGAACATATTGTCGTGATGTTCAACTGTTGATTTATGCAACAAAAAAAAATCGATTTCTTCGATCCGCTACACCAGGCTCCCCCCTTAACGCCGAACGGCGCCTAATACCGGACACTAGCTGTATCTGTGATATTTGAAACGCTACCGAGCCGTTATTGCACGTACACCGTAGAGGGGATAGAAAAAACAACAATTAGGTTTCGATACGTTCCAGCCGAGAGATTGGTCTACTATTATTTCTACGTTTTTACTTGAGAAACAGCTTGAGCACTAGGGGGCTCCCCTACCCTAAAACTGATAACCATCATATTCAAGCATATTCCGCATCCGCTCGTTGACCGTCGCGCATCCACAGTTGCAAGCTTCGACCGACCCGTTGGAAAGCACCCAGTGCGTTTTTAGCCTCGAAATCGCCTGGCTGAATGGCGGCTGCTGCGCGTCAAGAACCGGGTCGTGTCTCCGTGGCATGCAGGCGAACCGCACAGTAGACGCTTCGGTAATGGCGCTGGGCGGCGTGACGAGATTGCCGATGCTATCAGGTGTATCTTCGCTGATGAAGGTTGTAACCTCGACCGGACCCCATTTATTAAAGCGCGTCTGCTCCGGGCATCGGAGGTTGCCAACAGTCAGCTAGCGAGAGTCAGCTGCCGGCCAGCATCGCGGCGAGGTCTCCGCGGATGGAGCACCGCAAAGGTAGCCCGCCACGGTACCAGCGGATAGCCTGCCAGAGGTGGTCAGCTGGACGCTGCAGACCTTACCCCGCTCTCGTGGAGATCGCTATCAGTCATATTAGCCAAACATACCTCGGATATATGCGGCCATCTGGCACACAACTATACGTGGCTGAAGTAACGGTCGCCTTACGTGTGCTTCGTGGTATGGCTGATTAAAGGTATAGCCACGGCGGTACAAGTCGTAAATTTAAGTGTTAAGTGGCGGTACCGATCGAAGCAGACGGCTGAATCCCATTTCGGGGCTCAGCGCAGTCTGCACCGGGATTAATCCTAGCGAGGGTTGGACATAGGGACCCATTTGGACCCACTGTACATAAATATTGAACTACCTGTTGTTAGTATTACTTATTATTCTATAGGTACCCTATGGGACCCATTTGGACCCAGTGTACATAAATATTGAACAACCTGTTATTAGTATTACTTATTATTCTATAGGTACCTGTTAGTTATTCGTATTAGTTTTTGGGAACGACTGGAATTTTAGACGGTAAGAAGATAACAACCTAATCAAAATGGATTCTGCATCTTACTGTAAAGAGCCTTGAGTGACGCCCGAGTGGAATCTTTTACTTTAACGCCTGGATAATTTTGCAACCTCGTATTTATCAGCACTGTGCGATAACAAAATTTTGAAGAAAGTTTTTTCTCGTCGGGTATTTTTTTTTAAATCTTTTGCGCTTATTGTACCATTCAACTTTTGTTTGAAACTTGTTTTCTGTCTCTTGTACTTTAGGAGTTATACGCGAAAAAATAGGAGTGCCTATTTAACTTTGAGGTTAGTTTTCACACCCTTAAAGGGTGATTGGGCACGATTGAAATATACCGTTGTTCTCGTCTTGAGTCACTCTATAAGCCCACAAAGTAGCGTTCTAATCGGCGAGTCCGGGCTCGCGGTGTTCCCTTGTTAGTAACGCGTGTTCTGTTGTCATCCAAAGTCCTCTTTTCGAGCGTCTTACTGTAGCTTCATCTTCGTTCAGCACATGACCCACCTTCCGGCGCCTTGTGCTACAGGATATCGCGGGAAATGATTTTCGAGGGCGCAGCTTGAGCAAGATATATCGCCTCGGTCCGCTCGCAAAGCAATTGGCCGCGCCTTTCCCAGGCGTGCCAGCGTTCATTTGGCTGAGTATCCGTGATTTTTTCCACTGAGATCGGAGATGGGTCGTTAGATGACATTTGAAACGTGCAACGGTCGCGCTCCGTTCCGTTCGATTGCGCTCATTCTTCCTTTTGAAAGATTAACCCGGACGCGGGAGTTCGAAACGCGCCGGGATATCGGGAAACCATAAACCTCGGTTGTTCGGAGCTAGTGTCTAGAGTGGAGCAAAAGTCTCCAGCGCGTGGACAGGTATTTCTGTAATTAAATAGTTAGAAGGAAAGTTTATTTAGAGATTGGATTGCGGGTGTCGCGCAGAAGCTTAATGGGGGGAAGGACTTTGGTTGGGCAGACAGTACTGAGAGAGTGTGTACGTGTAACTGTATAGGTATTCTATAAATTAGGAGTAACTCTGCAACTGAAAGGGCAGGAGGAGAATAAGCTGCAAATGAATTTGATTTAAGGGGACTGGGCAGTCAGAAACTCAATTTTGTTGTTGTTGTTGTATTTTTCGAAAGTACCACCCTTCCCGAGTAAAATGCCGTTTGGTTTATGTTAAAATTCGCAAAATTAAGGACTCTATTTTCTGCGCGCACGCAGGTAGACTAATTCCTCTTTCGAAATTTTAAATGCGTTTTTCTCGGAATATTTCCTCTTCCTTTTGCAGTGATTGCGAAAAAACGGAGGTACAAGTCGATTTGAAAAAAATTCAGCATATGTGAAACATATCTAGTTACGACCTGAATCTACGCGTAAGCCTGTGAAAACTTCTGCTTTGACCAAAAAAAAATGAAATGGCTCTTTTCCTTGCGAAAAATCTAGTTTCTTTAAAATTTTCCGTTTTACAGCTACCATTTTTATAATTTTGATTTTTTTTTCTTTTGCTATAGGTTCAGGGCAAAATGGGGGTCAGGGCAAAGTATCAGTTTCAGAGTATGTTCCACAATTCAATTTCTCACGGCCAGAATCACTGCAAAATTACAGCGGCTCCAGAAAAATACACCTATATATCAGGCAACTGTAGCGCTGTCATACATATGTATATATTATTCAATTTTTTTTCACAATTTGTATTCATCTCCTTATAATTAATTCGCAAAAATATTTGATTTTCGAGCGACCTGACTGCCGAGTCAGTCCCCTTAAGCATTAGTGGTAGAAGGAAAAAACACAGTTGGAAAATTGAAGAATTAAATCTGGGGACACTAAATGATACAGAATAATATTTATAAAGTCAGCCGCGTAAGACGCGACAAGCCATTGTACCCGAAAATTTCTATTTCAAATTTGAGAAATGGGAAGGAAGAGCAAAAGCAGCGAACCTACGTTTTCAAATGCAACACCGTACACATTTCTACATTTTTTATTGCTAACAAAAACGAATCTTTTCTCTTGAATCGGAAGAATTTTAAATTCCACGACGTCATACATAATAGTACATTGCGTGACAAGGGAGAGAATAAAGCGATTTTGACGAGCGTGAAGTCGTTCGATTACCCCGCTGCGCTCGGGCAGCACTTCGCGCGAGGAAAAGTCGCGTCTCTCCCTTGTCACGCACAATACATTTTTTCAACACCTGCATGAAAGGTGCGTTTTTTAAAGGCCGCTGAGCGATTCGCAAAAAAATATGCATGTTCGATTGCTTGCCATATTCGCTCAGCTCGCAAACTCCGGTTTCCTTGGGGGCAAAGTAAAAAATGCGAATTCGCCTGCGCGTAAAGTCTTTTTCCCCCGGGAAAAAAAAGTAGAAAACGCGAGTACGTATGAAATTGGCAATTTTGCCTCCGCTCAGCAGGCGTAAAAAAGAACACTCATTTTCATGCAGGCGTTGAAGAAACGCTTTTTTTCAGATGGAAGCTTTTGTCGTTCCCTTTGCCAACATTATTTCGCTAGTTTCTCAAATTGCTACAAGACCAGCAGAGGTTCGACGTGTCCCGTAACTGTAGAGCTCTCGCTGTCACGCTACTCGAGAAAGTTACTTCCTCGTGAACGGAGATACGATATCGCAGAAAATCATTTTCGAGACCGCCAGGCGAGATAAATCATAGCCCGACTATTGCCTGGCCACGCCTTTCCTAGACGTGCTGGCATTCATTCGGTTAGATATCTTGTTCTTGGAACAACTTGTAGAAGTTCATAAGGTCGCTGGGTGATACATGCATTCGAGCCTGCGCCCGTGTCACGAAGGAAGAATCGCATTACGTAGTAGCGGTTTCCTTAGCAGGAAGTCGCAGGAAATTATATAATAAATCCCCAGCCCGCGATCTAAATAAACATTAGTGGAAAGATAGAATACCAGTGGCGATTTAAAATAAAGTTCAGAGATAAAGATCAAAGAGATAAGCAAAATTTGTATTTAAATGCACAAGATTTTGAATAAAGAATGAAAGTTAAAAAAAAGTGTTTCTTCATGTGTTGAATAAAGTTGATCCGGGTTAATTTCTTTATTCGTCGAACGTTTCAACTTCAGCGTCGAATAAATTTTTCAACTTAAGTTTTAGTCGCAACTTTAACATTAAGTAGTTATAAAATTCTGAATTTATCCATCAGTGAGAGCCAATCGCTACATCGCATTTTTCTTGAGCTCCAAGAACAAGCCTTGATGAACGAAAAAAATTGCACATTGAATTAATTCTCGAGAGTACGCTTGAACTAGTTCTACCATGATTCAGATAATGTAATTATAGAACGGGGAAACATTCGCAATGTGGGTTACCGCTTCTGATCTGTCGTTCTCAAGGAAAGCAAATGAAATTCCAATGAATCAATGATACATGTATCGCGGGGAAATAAGGAATCGTTCATTGAGACTGGGATCACCTTCGAACGAGTAACAACGAACTAGCCGCATCTCTGATTTCCTCCGCAACTCGATGAAAACGTCAGCAAAGATAGAGCAGTAATTGGGCAACGCTGTTCCCCCGGTGAATTTAATCATCCCATGGAATTTCTTTTCGTAATCCCGTTATCGAGTAATCCTCTTTCCGTAATAAAGCGCATCCCTTAATACCTCATTCGATTATCATATAAGAGGTTTAAACCATTTTTTTTTTCCCGCTTCCTGAAAAGCGTCGTTTGTTAATGCTCACCCGAAATTGGATCGGCCGACGTCGTTAATCCTTTCCCCCTTTCGATTGGAAAAAAAATCAGAAATGTCGCGATAGAAGCGTTTTCCTTCGACGAACTTGCGCGCGCGAGCCACTGCGATCGAAATGGAAATGTTCCGAGAGCGCGGCGGCGTGGGAGAGGGGCGAGAGCCCTTCCTTAATCCACCCCTCTCGATCGGGGTGGGTTGGCGGCTGTGAGTGGCAGAAATGAATTATGTATCGGCCAATTAATAAAATTCCGATCGCACGTCAACTGGGGAGAAGGAACGCGCTCCGGCGGCTAACAATCGATTCCACAATCTAGTCCCCTCCCCCAAGTGCCATCTTAACAAGTTTCTGGAATCGTGTAATTATTTCTGTTGGCTTGTAAAAGGGGCAGCTGCAAGGGGGACGAGGTATTGAATAATTGAGCTTAATACATTGTTGAATAAAGACTTACCAGAAAAGTGAACAGGGGTCGGGGCACTGATTAGGTTAAAAAATTGAAAGCAGTAATTAGTGTACAGTCTGTGTAATTACGTAGGTATCGCGAGTTTAAGATGCACGGCTACAAACTTTGAAAGAAAATCGAAATCAAATATTTCGTTCTTTTCAAGTCTGCGGAAATTTCTTTTCGTTCGGGGTTTTTGTTTTTGAAAGAAATGATTTGGCTGAGATATGAGGTGTCAATAAGTGTATGCAAAATTCGAACCATATCAGTAACTCGAACCCCGTGGACTTCCCTTGTTAATGCTATTAAATAAATACAGCCATTGGAACCATATTGTTTACTATGTGCAAATTTTTCCATAAAAAAACTCCATTACCTCCTGAATGAAACTGGAAAATTACATTTGTAGATGCGAGTGAAAAACGTTTCGACCAAATGGTAGTTACGCGAACGTAATGAAAACATTTTATCTATTCATTAATTCCAGTGAATTTCACAGGTCGTCGTTTAAATATTCGAAAATTTCATCACACATTACATTCCATCACCTTTTCACTGCTCCCCTGCATTAACGCTTGCCAATGCGTAAATATTCAGTGAAAGGGGAGCGGGACTCTTTCTTTTTACAGAAATTTGCACTCTTTAAAGCCAAGCGAAATGGTTGATTCAATACAGCCCCATTGTGATCCGGCGAGCGCAGCGGTTTTTGAAATTTAATTGGAACGGTAGCGAGCGCATACGATTCATTTGCACGTAGCCGGCTCTCGGCGTCGAGATTGGGTGATTTCGATGAATCGTGTGCGATACCGAGACACAGTGTAATTAACGCTTTGCACAGTGCGCGAGGGAGCGGCGTCGATGAATGGGATTGAGTCGTCTAAAAGAGACGAGACGATCCTACGGGCAACAGATTTATCGCGAAGGAAAACTTATCCCGGGGGCTTGCTTGAAATTAAATTAAGTTTCAGTTCTGTGCGAACAGTGCCCGCTGGAATTCAATCTCGATACGCGTGTTAATTAGCGACGCTTATCGCTCGAAAGTTGGCCATCCGTTTCGCGGAACGGAACTTTTAGCTTTTTTCCTTTAGCCACTGTCGATTCCTGTCGACGACTTCTTTGGTTTCTACCATACAATTACCAGCTACCGAGGCTCGCGTTTCCGTTCTCTCTACTCGTTGTCTGATGAGCATACTGTAAATGGTTAAGTGGAATGATTTAATGTAGTGATTGTAAATTACGTATCTACCGCTACTTGCAAGTGTTTGGCCATTTCTGTGGCTTCTTTTTGATAGATTATGTGGTTTGCATATAAAGAAAGGTGTAATTATTGAAGCACAGATGAGAAATGTATAGAGGAAGTATACTTAAGAGCATAAGATATTAACCCACTGCTTATAATGTTCGACTGTATAATTAGAGCTGCGTGTTCACTGGAGAACAGTTCGTGAACACTGAGCGGAGACTGAAAATGCTATCTAATGCAAGGTATTTTTAACTCTTGGAACGCTGACGCTTCTGCCGACCGAGTGGTGGATGGTATCTGGGTCAGTTTAGACTCCCGCCTTTTTTATTTTTCTATCACTTAGGCACGCGACTCATCTATTACAGTAACTGATATTTGGAATTTCAGAAATCGTTTTTTTTAATATACACTAAAAATATTAAGAACATAGATCAAAGAAGATCCAGACACAGCCGTCCAAGGAACAGCTCGAGAGTTGTTCCCATATCGATCTAAAATCGAAGAACAAGAAACACACATAAAGGGTGTCCCAAAATTGCAGGACAATCCGGGACGTACAATATCCTGATGCAAAAAGACGTCGAAAAGTCCTTTACCGTTTTCGGATCCGAGGCTTCGTTCTCGAGATATTAACAGTTGAATATTAGCGGTCCAAGTGCGAGCGGTCAGTGCTCCGCGCTCAGCTGTTTCGGCTTTAAACTGCGCGCTCCGAAACTTGGACCGCTGATATTCAACTGTTAATATCTCGAGAACGAAGCCTCGGATCCCAAATCATTAAAGGACTTTTCGATGTCTTTTTGCATCAGGATATCACATGCTCCGTATGGTCCCGATATTTCGGGATACCACGTATTAGCAACAACTTCCTTATATTTATTTTTCTCAAAACTAGAAAAGTTCTCAGAGAAACGAAAACGCGAGTGGGTCAATAAAAAGATCCGGAAGATTTAGCGGAGCTATGTGTCAGAATTCCATTAAAGAAAAAACTCGGCAGCATTAACTATATCATAACACTTCCTCCACAGAATCTATTAAACCAAAGTACATGCATCCAATTTCGTACTCGTTTTATACACTGCACTGCCCCGCGACCATCTCGCAAACATTAAATTTGGATCCACCATTTTCAAACTCTAAGTCACGATTCCAATCACGAACGACATTTCTTCTTTTACGTTTCAGGTAAGTGCCGAATCTCAACAACGTCCAACGAACCACGCGACATCCGTATCGCCGCTAAGGTACGTGTCATGTTTCCCCGATAAATCATTCTCCCTTGGCATCTCGTCCGCCTGGCGTTCTTTCTCGACTAGAGAGATCGCCTAACCAAATATCATGGGCGATTCGCGCGAGGAAATATCGAGCAGCGGGCATACGAACCAGGCCGCCGCGCAGCAGGGGCCTCCAGAGTAATCCGTATGAATTCATCGTCATCTGGCACGGTGGATGCCGATCGTTTGTCCGCGTAACAAATGACGTTGCATTTTACCTTGGCGGATGTCACTCGATATCAGCCGGACAGATCGTCTACTCGGTGCGATTTCATAAAAATAGGGATACATTCCGACAACGGTGACGACGACATGGCTGCCCGAGCTCGAGCCCCGGAGGCGTGGATAGAACACGTCCCTCGATGAAACTACCACGCACAATAGCGGCCAGGGTCACGACGCCGTCCTGATACGACCTACAAGATCCCTGGTGCAGGATAGGGGGGGACGAAACTCCAAGGGGGAGACAGATGAGCGATGGCACTGAACAATGAAGTGACTTCTTTCTGTTCCTCTACTGTCGGGGATCGATGTTTCTTTTCTGCGCGTCGCTTCCGAGAGATTGAAATCACGCGCTACTGATCTTGGGTGTTGCGTTGAGCTTGTGATACGAATATTTTGGTGAAAGTTTGTTGGAAATAGTAGGGGAACTGGGGGGTTTTAATGGCACCAGTGTAGAGGTTGGATGTTATTGATTTCTCGCGAGGTTTTAATTGGGTGGAGCTTCACCTTGAGTGGACTCTTGGAACCATGGATTTTTAGGGTTGTTTATAACTTTCTTTGCTTCGTTTAATCACTACGTACCTTGGTAGAGTGTTAATTGTGTTATGTCTAAAATTAGGGATACATCCCTTGCAGGGGATGTAAATATTATTGTTTACTATGCAAGGAATTAGCAATGGAGATAGTAGTTATTGCAGTGAGTACTATTATGGGATATTATGAATGTAAAGGAAAATTTGGAAATTAGTCTAACTGCTTTTGGGAGGGCTATCAGGAACTTTCTATATTCCTTATGCAGCTTTACTTACCTAGAATAGCTGATTAGTTTTACCGCACTGTTATTTCTATGTTGCGACGATCATGATCCATCCTAATTTACGATCGTTTACGTATTTTTCACAGAGATACTACAAACTCTTCTAACTCAAACTTGACATTATTTAAGCTCAGCAAGGCCTCAAATGGCCTCGAAATGGCAAACTCACGATCGCCTGGAGTCATCGTACGGTTAAGCTCTTTATGAATTAACAGAGCTTTTAACTTTTAAATTACACCGTAAACGAAAGGCTGCTTCGTGTTCTCTCTGACTGAGTTTTCTCGAGTAAAACGTTGGCGGCTGCTGCTTGTTGTTCTCTGTAACTTAAATATTTACGTACAGCAATTTAAAGAGATCATTAGAGGCTCGCAGAATGTAGAAAACGGTGTATCTTTATTCCCTCGTAAATTCGTGTAGATGTTGCAGTGTTTCATAATGGACTATCATGTTAGCAAAGAACACATCCAGTGTGAACGACGCGGTAGTGAAGTGGACTACTAATTAGTGAAACGTGTACCGCCCTGTTTCTCTTGCACGCTCGTTCTCGCTGTTATCATCTTTCGTTGTCGTCGTGTGTATCTTGAAAGCAGCATAAGCGGAACTGAAGCGCGCTCGAAGAAGAGACATTACAGATACAAAGAGAAGGCACTATTTCTTTGAAACGTTGCTGCATTAAATTCGAAGGACACGTTGATGCAATTTGGCAAATTAATTTTACAAAAAAAATGTGTCCTGCGATTTCATTGATGTTGCACACGACTTCTGTATTCGAAGGTGTATTCGCCGCCTTTTATTACAGGACTGCACTTATTTCGTCACAACCCACCCACCTCAAGCGCCTTAAAGTACCTACTAATGTCCAAGACAGTGTTCTGAATACATGCTCCGTGCTCTTAACTTGTCAAGGCGCTCATGAGCGCCACTAACATCGTCTCCTGCTGCTTTTATATACACCACTATGTCTCTGCGCAGCATTGTGCCCTGCTGATGTATAGTAACGTCATGGAAGCACTAGGGAGCGCAGTTGATAGCGTCCTCAAATTATCTTGCAGGGAAATCCAGAGTATAGGTACCTACACTCTGTTCAGACATTATATGTATAGTACTATAAAGCCCTGTAGTATACAAAAATACGACCAAATAAATGCAGACCTCTAAAGGTGATATCCCACGAGACTCGCCGAGCCACGCGCCGTGGGATTTCAGCTTAAAGGGACTACTTAGGCAGTCGAATCGCTCGAAAATCAAGTATTTTTTGCGAATTAATTACAGGGAGATGAAACCAAGTACAGACTTCTTCTTTTACACAATGCTTATTATTAGCACGTAGAGTAAAAAAATATTTTTTTGTCAATTGCACCTGGCGTGACGTATTGTTTATACGCGCGAAGTACAGACCTTTTTATATTCAAACCCTATTATTTAAAAAAAATGGTTGGAAGCACGAAATATATATATATACAGTAATTGTAGAAAATTGAATGCTCTTTTAATATTATTTGAACAAAATTTCAATAGAGCTTACCATTTTTTGAGAAATTCTTCAAATTCAAACCATTCATGAATTCTAAATTTTAAGCCCTGTTCGGCACCCTTTCCTGTTGTCCGATTGCAATAATCTTTCTCAGGGACTATTTCTTTATAAAATGGAACCGTAGCAGGGGGTGAGAGCAAAAGAGAATCGCAGGTTGAAAATAAGGGCCACCTTATTCTTACATACGCGTGAAACGCACATTTCTACTGATTTGCGCCACTATATACAGAATCCCGTGACATAAGTAGAGGACCCCAGCATTAGGGGTGTTCGGCTCGGGGCTCGGCACAAGTCTAGGCCCGCCTTAAGGAATTAATTAAAGGAAAACTACTATATATAATTTAATGGGACTTTTTGCATTGTATTAAGGATGTCTAGAGTTATAGAAATATATTTTTTGTTTTATAATTCATTAAAAAAATCGCCTTTTAGACCGGATGGTCCCCCTAAGAAGTGGCTGAGAACACATTTTCTAGCTTACATCCTCAAGAACACTGCCTCGCTCACCACTTGACTGTGACCCAAGTTACTCACTATACCCATACAAATCTACGAACCATCCTGTCCACCGAATCGTCCGAGTAAATGAAGCTCCGCTGCAAACAGAAAGATCGAAGCAATTCTATGGATAAAAGTTGCTCGGCCCCTCTATCTCGCGAACAGGCCAGACACGGCAATTAAATTTATTCCTGGGTCCCGTCCGTACGACCGTAGGTGGCGGCCACCCCCCTCGGGCAGACAATTATTACTTGAAGCGACGATTTGTGTCGCGGTCAGGACTGTATACTGGAGATTGATACCACGGCTGCGCCGACAAATAGCTACAATTCCTCCCTTGAAAACCGTAATACGCATCCGCTCCGCTGCCTCGCCGTGGTTCACGTGCCCTGCCGTTTCACGCGGGGGCCCCGCGTTCGTGCATACATCTCGTGCACGTGTAGGACACGCGGGGGCGAGGGGGTGGCGGCGGCGTAACTTCACTCTGCACGCGGCTGTGTATAAATATACATGGCCCTTGACAAAGAGTCCGGCGTGCTGAGGGCATCGCGCATGCATACGCCGCTGAATGTGACTTCTGGGTGGTAGATCGTAATTACCATAAGTCGTGAAATATGACTTCATGATGACGCGACCGCGCGACAAATGGAACGGGCGGCGGCAATGCCGATCGACATTGGGTCCTTTTCGTTTTGTCCGCCTCGTAGACGGTGCCCGCGAAACGGATTACTCCGAGAAAAGCGTGTGACTGGTATTATATAGGTTGGCGTATCGGTGGTTGGACGCGGGGGCCTTGGAGAGTTCGATACAGGGGGAGATCGCATTTGTTGTACTAAGGCCTAAGGGTATACTGCTGGACACTATTTTTCGCCGATTGGTCACGCGAAGTGTCGAATGAAATTCATGTAAAGTAAATACTGTGTAAGAATAGAATTATGGAATTATTCGCAAGGCGCGCCAAGCGACATGGTGTTCGCCGTGGAGCGTCTGGCTGGAAACAGAGGACGATCGAGGTGGGCCTTGGTCCGCAGCCAACTCGCTAAATTTTTTTTTTTTATTTTTTTTTTTTCCTGTGTGTTTCTAACACACTGGATGGCGTTTCAAGCATTTCGCTTATATTGCCCAACGAACGATAGTCAGTTTTCCTTCTTCCCTCCTCTCTCCTTCGGGTCCCAGCAGCAGCGACGCACCGGGAGACAGGTGATGGTCACCCCATCGGTGATGGTCACCCATCTTTCCCCAGTACGCGCCCCGTGATGTTTAACTTCGGTGATCTTACGGGAACCGGTGTTTCCACCACGGCCATGGCCGCAGCCAACTCGCTAAATAAAATCAGTTGTTGCTCACCAGCCGAACGATACGTCTCCTTTATTTAACCGTTCCCGATATTCTCTCTTACAAGTGTATCATCTGACACATAGACGACATTGGTCCCTTTACTTATCGGTTTATCTCTACTTTTTAATTTACTAATTAGACAATCGTGCGATTTACAGGGGGCACTGTAGGGTATGCACAAAGTGGGTTGCATTAGACGTACATTTGCCAACTGGACGAACCAGGCGTGAAAGTGGCGCGGAACTCGGATTTGTCTTTCGTGCGCCGGTTTATCGTGAAGTTCGGACATATGATAATGCAGCGTAACCGTATTAAATTAGCGAACGTGTCGCCGACCTGTCTCGCGACTTGCCGCTCCACAGTTCGCGAAAGTCGCGTGACGCAGATGCAAATTGCATTTGTCTTCGTTCGCCCGGTGATTTTAATACGTACCGTAGACCGTCACAGTACGTGAACCTCGCGACGCATCCGTTCGCTTTAAACGAATTCATTAGCAGCGTCGAGTTTTCCCCGTGGAGTCTTGATGCGCTTCGATACCATGGAAATAGACGACGTCGTAAATACTGTCGGAGCTCGCCGACCTGCAGGAACCGGGGTTTAAAAACAATTTCTACAGTCGAGGTACTCAGTTTCTGGTACCCATTTCCTACGAAGTTTTATATTACATGCACATGGGTAGGTACATCTAGAAATATAATATTTTGCGTTATAGATAGATACTTTTCATCTATTATTTGTAAAGTTTATTAATCCACATATTATTGTGTAATATTTTGTAACTTAAAAAATTGATACATTTTTCTGCTACTTGGTGCTACTTTAAAGTTTTGTTCAGCTTGTCCCGGGTTCTAAACATATGTCAACAGTAAATAATGAAACTTTAGAATTCTATATTGTCTTTTAAATCGTCACGAGAGTATTATCCATGAATAGCTGAGGCTCTCCCAATTACAATAAATCCAAATACGACATCATTTGGGCTATTTTTAATTATACACAATTCTCCACATAGCTTGCTTTGTAAGTAAACGTTATTTGATATTCAGATAACACTTTCAATGCTGTCCAAAAAATATCGACGTGAAAACACTCCAAGGCATTAAATGAATGAAAAAAACTCAATTAGTTTAATTATATTCAGCAAGTTCTTAGATGTACGCAAGAAAGAAGAAATTATAAATGTAATTACATAAATTATACGAACTTAAAAAAATTCGTTGCAAAATGTAAATTCCGTGTGTAGCGAATGGGTAATACACACAATTTATCATTCAGGGTGTATTCCGAAAGACTTCATTTCGTTAGCACACAGATTGCTATGCACAACTGACTAGGCTGGCAGAGATTTGGTCCCGTGCTGATTACATACAGAGCACGGACACTCCTCTACATATAAAGATCCCCTGACATATGCAAAAATCCGGTTTATCATACTAAAGAAGATGAAAGAAGGAAAATGACGTAGCTGCAGCCATCTAGAGCTCGCTCCATCTTCTTACTATCGTCGCTTTCGACGGGAATCTTCCCTTTATTTCCATTGCGAGGAGAAGCTTTCCCACCCAGTTTTAAAGCAAACTGCACTGCCCGAGATTAATTAACGATCGATGGGCGCGAGTCTTGGAAAACGAACCTCCCTTCCAGGAACTCCTAAACAAAATCTTTCAGCGTCTCCCGATCGATTGAACACACTAACTGTTTTAAAGTGAAAATCACCAACGGAGCCAAGTCTGAAAAATAGTTTTTTAAATATGAAAAGGAAACGTTTGATTTAAGTTTCATTACGAAAGGAACAAAAAATTATTTTCACATTACCCTTTGATGGGGTTATTAGAACTGGTATCTACGCGGTTACTAATTGCGAAAAAATCTCAGTCTGCTTAATTTTGGTACTCGTAGCATATGCACACTGCAATTTTCCTCAATCCTTTTTTTCTTTTTAAAAAAAATTACCATTAAAGTGGAAATTATTACGGCAATCCGTTTCCCCCTTGAGCCTACTCCAAGTCTGAAAATTCCGTTGAAATGGAATCTGCAAGTTGTATGTAGAGTACGAAATAGGTAGGGGAGACCGGGGCTAAAAGTTCCGGGGGTAAGTTGTTCCGACGGCTCTATCTTCAAAATAAAAAGAGCGTTGTACTTTAAATTATTTTTTCCGCGACAGCGAATTGTGTGGTTGTAAGCAAGGACCTATTAGTCGCGTACCAGATAAGTAAAAATTTTTCTATCATTACATTTTGGTCTATTTCAATTATTTAACGTCGATATTATAGATTGAATCGTTCTTATGGATCAAATGACATTTAAGAACATGGTGTAATAGTGTTTATCGTTTGAATACATGTATAAGCAGAATAGTCTTTGAAATTGCTACATGTGTCGGTAGGGGCTAGTTGTTACCGTGACTTGGGGCACGTTGTTACCGTAAAAACTTGCCCCGCCGCAAATAGGTCTATGAAGATAGCACCCCCAAATTCGATTTTTTAAAAAAACTCAACGGCATTCGTTTGTTCATCGTATGCCCATGTTTGTCCATAAAAAAATTTCGTTTGCCCACCCTTCAAAAAAAAAATTATGGCAAAAAAAAATTTGCATCAGCACCCCCATGAAAACATTTTAATGATTTCTCGGTGGGAAATGATTGTCCTTCGTTTGCCCACGTTTGCCCATAAAAAATTTTTTTTTTGCCCACCCTCCAAAAAAAGTTATGAACAAAATAAAAAATTTGTCTTCATCACCCATCATGAATGTATTTCAATTTTTTAATAGAAGGATACGAATGTACCCGACCTGGCCACGTTTGCCCACTCTCAGATTTCATTTGCCCACCCTCCAGAATTTAAATAAAAAATAAAAACCTCGAAAAGAAGGGTACAGGTGAAGCGATCGCGTTAAAGTTCGATTTTTCTAGAATATATTATCAAAATCGGTCTTTCAACGATGCAGTCCGTTAGTTTAGATGTAGAAGAGATTTGCCCATGCATTAATTTCGTATGCCCACCCTCCAGAATCGAATTATTAATAAAGATAGCCAAGAAGTGCGGTACCCGTTGAAGCGATCGCGTTAAAGTTCGATTTTTCTGGAAAATATTATCGAAATCGTTCTTTCAACGATGCAGTTCATTAGTTTAGATGTAAAAGAGATTTGCCCATGCATTAATTTCGTATGCCCACCCTCCAGAATCGAATTATTAATAATGATAGCCAAGAAGTGCGTCGTTGGAAAGAATTCGAGACTATCGCAGACATTTGTTTACGTTTCGGCAGTGGCACTCGGCGCTGCTACCCTTTAGGGTATCAACACTGCGTGTCGTCATGGAACGTGCCGAAACGTAAACAGATGTCTGCGATACCCTCGAATTCCTTCCAACGACGCACGAAAGTCGGTCGGTCTACAGAGTTCGGACGCAACTCTTGCAAGACCGTGCATTCATTTACGGTTTGTGAAGTAACTGTGAGATTATATTATTTTCCGTTGTGCGATATCATTGCGGTAATTAGTGAAAAATGACTAGATAACCACTCTGGTGTTATTCTGCACATGCTGCAGATGTGTGAAAAGTGTGAAGTGTTCGATGAGCGATACAAATTTAAGTGTCGTTCCAATAAAGTGAGAAAGAAGTGTGTGCAACATTTTTTGGATAACATGTCACCTAACACCTTCAACCTTTACGGTAAGTACAATTGATTTTGATAATTAATTCGGGAAAAAACGAACGGAAAGGTATTCGGTTCAACGGGTACCGCACTTCTTGGTTATCTTTATTAATAATTCGATTCTGGAGGGTGGGCATACGAAATTAATGGATGGGCAAATCTCTTCTACATCTGGACAAACGATATGCATCGTTGAAAGAACGATTTTGATAATATTTTCCAGAAAAATCGAACTTTAACGCGATCGCTTTAACGGGTACCGCACTTCTTGGCTATCTTCATTAATAATTCGATTCTGAAGGGTGGGCATACGAAATTAATGGATGGGCAAATCTCTTCTACATCTAAACTAACGAACTGCACCGTTGAAAGAACGATTTTGATAATATTTTCGAGAATAATCGAACTTTAACGCGATCGCTTCATCTATACCCATGTTTTCGCGGTTTTTATTTTTTATTTAAATTCTGGAGGGTGGGCAAATGAAATCTGAGAGTGGGCAAACGTGGCCAGATCGGGTATATTCGTATCCTTCTTTTAAAAAATTGAAATGAATTCATCGTGAGTGATGAAGACAAATTTTTTATTTTGTTCATAACTTTTTTTGGAGGGTGGGCAAAAAAAAATTTTTATGGGCAAACGTGGGCAAACGATGGACAAACGAATGCCGTTGAGTTTTTCCAAAAATTCGAATTTGGGGGTGCTATCGTCACAGACCTACCGCAAATGTATAAATTGTTTCCGCTGTGCTTTAAGATGCGAACATATGAATGAAAGGCGGAAAGGGACACGACTTCGATCGAAGTTATGCGTAAAGATAAATAAAAACTGTCGCTTTTGGTTTTCTTTTAAAGATAATACATTTTTGTTGGTCCGAACCTTCATAAATAACCATTATTAATAAAATTCTGCTTTATTTCATTAGAAAATGAAATATTTCATTAAAAGGCAACTCTTATATCATAGTAACAACTTACCCCAATGCGATAACAACTTGCCCCATGTAGGGGTAAGAAGTTCCGCTTCGATCAGCCACAAATAAATTACTTTCTATGGGAAACCTATTACAATATATTCAACACAAGCTTAAAATCAGAAGATATAATAAATTTAACAAGAAATTAGTCCATAGTGAAGAGAATAACTACATTATTTTCCAGTCATTTTTATGGTTTATCGAAATCGGAACTTTTAGCCCCGGCCTCCCCTACGTTTTCTGTCAGCGTTGTAAATGGAATCTTACAAATACTGTTGTAATTAAAATATTCCCACAGTGGTATGCGCGGAACGGTACGTTTCTACCTGCTGTGATTTTTCCGTGGTAGAATTTTAATTGCTCCGCCGTCGAGCAGAAGGCAAATTTCACGAGCTTTTATCAAATCTTTGTCGGCTTTCACACGGGAAAGAGAAGAAGTTGAGGCTCTTGGTTCTTCAATGTGCAGTCGGTCTTAGGCTATTTTCCCAGGGAAAGTTTCCCTCGAGTAGATTAACCGTGTACTCTTTCTCTCCGTTGGCCTTCTCCTCTCGTTTCTCTGTTCCCACCCCTTCGCCACCCCGCCGCCCCTTCCCGGTGGGGAGACCGCTACGCTGTATCGTTCCCCTTCAAGAATTCGCAGACGGTATATGTAAATATTTTATATACTTCTTATGCAGTTTAGTGCCGTCAAAGTTTCGGGCATGGAAGTTTCGCGGAGCAGCTCCTCTGCGGTCGAAGCTTTCAAAGAGCGTTTAAACTCGTCAACGTCGAGTATCCTCTTAGCAACTACGTTATAATCTTAATATCAAAGAAATTAATCCATTCGCGATTCATTCCAGCTCTTTTTCTGCTTCTTCATTTTCTTGCGCCCTGGTACTCATTATTTCTGCCCCCCCCCCCAGCTCCTGTCCAATTTGGCTTCCGTCTCTCGTTACGAGTGGCGCTGAGTTTGTGTTTCGGAACTAATTAATAGAAATCGAGGAAATAGTTTGTATTACGTAATACAGAAAGATGAAGATTGTGTATATTTATGTTACTAGTAATGCTGGCAAAGCAGGGCTGTTTTTAAAAAGTCCTTGCAAGGAGAATATATGAGACTAAAATCTTGTATAGTTAGTGTTTGCTTTAGTAACGTAAAAAATTCAAAATTTTGTCGTTCCATATTCTGTGTGCGGGGAACGCTCATAGGCGTTCAGCGACTGTGGTTAAAACATGCGACTAAAGGAGTCCCGCACGCGGAGAGCACTGAGCACTCAAGCATACAAAGTGTTAAATAACTAATTGTGGAAATACTGAAGAATTATTATTAAAAACGATTACTACTTGTTTTGAATAGGTACTGTATGCATTACTTCTTGATATCGTATGATTGCATATATCGAGGGTACGAAACAGACAAAATTTGAAACTCAAATTTCTTACAGAATTATGAGTACTGGGCTCTGTGCGTCTAATACATAATTGAAGAATCCTTGTAGATAACACTGTAAGTGCCAAAAATCAAATTCTGTACTATAGTATTATCATTGACACTTTGAATATTTTTCCGATAAAAAAAAGAACAAAATATTTCATTTTAACACTTACAGTGTTTTCTACGAGGACTCTTCAATTACATACGCTGTACTCTACATAACTGCAAAATTGAAATAAATTCGACGATCCGAGCGTCGTTCACTCCCCTTGTCGGATTCGTGATCGTCTTCCTGTTATACGGTTACGTTTCCACTTCCACCAGGGTGGAGCTTAAAAGTTAAAAAGAGAAATTAAATATTTCTTTTTGTAAGTCTTACCGCCCTGATTTTGCTCCTTTAAATATACAAACAGTATATAAAAACTTCGAACAATACCTCCTTATGTTTAGGGGTAGCTCAAATAAGTCAGAGATTATAGAAATTATGAATATTTACATTTACAATAATTACATTTACATTAGCTCACATTTATATTTGATAATTTCTTAAATTTATTGTTCACAGAGACTCAGACATCAGACAGTGTCTGTTTCCTGCTATCAGAGTACAATCTAGTAATTGTTTTACTTAATTATACCTCAGATGGGGCACAATGATACCTTCTCTGTTTCTATTTTTCTTAATGAACGAATGAATGCATTTGACAAAATTTCTAGTGTTCCATGCTTCTCCATATAATTACTATGCACATTGGAAATTTCACCATCATTGAGCTACTCCTAAATACAAATCCATTGTGCCCATATTCTCCTCGATTTTATTTTTGAGGAACAAATTGAGGCGGCAAGAGGATCATATTTTCATAGTTGAAAAATAAGCTCCACCCTAACTTCCACCCTACGCACACACATTACTTTCCATCGACCACGCTCCACATTTCGCAACAACGCGCGCTAAATCAACGTCTTTAACGCTTCGCTTGACATCGGTGTGTTTTCGCGCCGAGGGGCCTCCACCCTGTACACCTGACAAACAGTGTGCACATAATCGCTGCGGAAAGTCCCCGCCGGCTTAAAACAGTATTTCACCAAACCCCGCGTCGCCGAAAGTGTCGGTAAAGTATTTTTCACCAATACGTAGCTCACTTCCATCTGAAATGCGCCTCGTCACGATGGGGTGGAGATATTCGACGCCGAGCAATTAATATGCCCGCAGCGGCCGTCGCGTCCTACACGTGCACGACACCATTTAAATATAATACCCAGACAATGGCGACGTAGGACGAGAAAACGTCAGCGACGGATGTCCCATGCACTGTCGCTGTTCGATAAAAATTCGCGCGACATCAATTAATATTCAACGGCCGAGATACGATCGGGCGTAAGGGCGTCGATGACGAGCGGTGAATGGCGGGCCCCCAGGGAGTTTTATTAAAACGTAACGGCGCGAAAAAGCAATAATCGGCTTACAGCGGCGAACCGTGGACCGTCTACGCAGAGCCAGTCGATTCTCCAGCGACTTGGTTGGAAAATGGGAGGAAAAAAAAAAAAATATATATATATATATATATATATATATATATATATATATATCAACCTCTCCCTTTTCCCGGTAACGCGAATATCGAGTGGCAGCCCCATTCAGTGGAAGTCGTTCACTCTCCCGGAATTCACATTTTGAAGCGAAATACGGAACGTCGTCTATTTCCGATCTGGATGTTCGCCGAAGTCAAACCATCTGCCGCCGATTGTACTTGGGAGGGAACTTTGAATGATTCTGTCCCGCTTCTCGAATTCCTATGCATCGAGTATTTCATACTACGATGAGTTCGATTCCGCCTGATGCATCGCCATTGTTCCCATTTTTCTTTTCTCCCGCTACCTTTTGTTTTAAGGAACAGCCTCGGATCTTTTCGGGGGAGGAGTGGATGGGTTCTGTACACGCTGAGTGTACTTCTGACTGAACCGCGGTTTATTAAAGTGGGCAGCTAACGGGGTTTAAACGGGAGGGGGTGGGATTGAGTCGATTTTATTGGGCAAGTAGATATCCCGTATACTCAGTTGCGGCTAAGGTTTATATATTATTTCTAAACTTGGCCAGTGGGTAGGGACAGAAATATGATACTGTTCTGTAAGAATCACTCGTGACATTTTATATTTCTGGTGCCCGTTACCACGCGAGCAAAGGGAGCAACATTCTCACACATCTGAGAAGGAACATTTTCTTGGACACTAAATAGACCTCTATGATTTTAATATCCCACTCCTAAGCTTGCAGGGATCTGTGCACTTGGTTTGTTACTAAATAAGGCAGCCTCAAATACTTTTTTGCCATCAAATGGTTGCACCACTGTTGGGGGTCGAGGGAAAGGTATGGGAACCGTTGTGATACAAATCTTCTATTTCTGCCCCTCTAAACTTCCACCAATTTTCCCGTTTCGTTGCAAAATAATCCACCCCCACCCCTCAAATATTCTTATTTTCTACCCAACAGCGTTAAAGCGTTACACCGCTATTGAAGCAGAACGTTGGTGCGCGAAGTGGAAGCGCGAAATCAATCTTTTCGCGCAACCGAAAATCGTCACAGCGCTGCACCCGCGCAGTCTATCGCGGTTAATTATTCCGGCCAGCCAAACGTTACCACTGCACGGCGGCCATTAATTAATTCGATACACTTGATAGGTATACATGCAATTGCAGTGCATTCACGTCAGATATTATCGCGGTCGGAAACACGCGAATGGCCCTAAATACCGTCGTTCAAAGTTCTGCAGGCTCGCGTCAATGCTGGCAGATTGCATTGAACGGGACGACCCTCTTTAAAAGCCTCTCATGCGAGAACCTGATATGCCGCCTATTCATTCCAGATATACACGTATAACAAGATCAGCCAGTAGCGCGCGCAAGAACCTGTCGCTCCATTTTTTTCCGTATCGTCTGACGCCAATTTCGTTTTTTTCCCTCCCCCGGCTGTAACTGTCTGCCGCATCGATCGACGTATCAGTCATTACGTTGGGGCTTATCCCGACACACGGCCGTATTTCTACGTATCTACTGAATTTCTTCTTTTCATCTCTCGTTCCTCTCCCTAGGGTAAACTGTACAACGTTTGGCACCCTAAGCAGAAATCCCAATTGGAATGTCTATATTTTTTTGTGAAGTTGTTATATGGTCTTCATTTTCAGTTATTATCAATGATTATGGATTTCTCATTAAAATGAAACATCTTGAGTACCCATTCAGTCTTTAATTTTAAGAATATTCAATGAAAAACAAAACTGGGCTATAAAAGTACAATCATTGGCACATGAATATGTAGTTAAAAACGTAGCTTGAAGTGTTTAAACGGACTATTTCAATCACTATTAAGTACCTACAACACTTAGTAAATCTGTATTTCAATTCATTACTTAGTTATAAAGCGACAAAATATACTTACCTACCCCTTATCAAAATTTTAAGAAAACACCTAAAACTCCGCCCTTTGTCCCACTTTCTGTTGTTGCTGGATGTAAAATGTGTGGTTCAACTACTGGACTTTGCAGTGTTGTGGTGAACGAAAGATAAGAAATTGTAAAAAAAGTACTTTATAAGCTTGTACTTCTTAATATTTGACATTTTAATCGGGAGTGCCAATGATTAGTGTAGTGCCAGCATTACTGCAGTTTACCCTATTTATTTATATACACTTACATGCACCTTCAATGGTCGAAACAATCGATTTTTCCAATAAACAATTCACAGAAGTTACGACATCAAAGCAAGGTCCATTCTATGGCCCCAGAGCCGACGATTTCCTATAAATTAAAAAAAAATTATCTCACTTTATCCTGTACTTACCTAACATTTTGAACGCTGTTTTCTCGAAACTACGCTTTTCAAATCGGTGCCAATGATATTTCCAAAACTACTGAACCGATTTGATTGAAACTTGGCACGATTATTTCTCATACTAAAATCCAGTGTTTATCATATGGATTTTATTTTTAAAGCCACGGTTTGTGTTTAATCATTAAAAACCTGATGAAATTTTTCTCAGAAACTGAATTTTAAAGTTCAATCACTCGTATTTTTTTAGAAATGAAAATGTAAAAATAGTGTATTATAAAGACTATTTTTTTCTTTTGCGAATTTTAAGCGACATTTTTCTTTTTTTCTTCTGGCTGACATCCAGAGGAGATATTTTTGGCACCGCGAACTCCTTACGCGATGACCCTGCTTTGTTCAACAG